>NC_141812.1:9428661-9748661 GCF_057944985.1 Cucurbita pepo subsp. pepo | reverse complement strand
TTGCAGCAAGGCATTGAGAAGTAAAGGTAGTTTCAAATGTATAGGCTATTTATTGAGTGATTTTTCTCGACTGTAAAAACGGCTATAATATAAAATTAAATGGATAGGGTTGTTTCAATCAGAGTGAGTTGAGTCATCATTCTGTACATTTTAAATTGTTTATCTGATTGAACGTTGAACGTGACTGAATATCTATAGATATAGAAGCCTTTTCATGACACCCTACTTTCTTGATTCTTAGTCCCTACTTCTAAATGTGTAAGATTTATCCCGATTGACTCTAATATTCGTATAAAGTCTAACACATAGATCGTTGTAAGATAAAGAAATAGTTTTACAGAAAGTGTCACGTACAAGTAAATCAATCTCTCTACTAGTTGCCTATATGAACACGTTGATATGAGTTGAGTTCGTCTCCTATATGACACAAATAGAGAATAGCCGAGTTCGTCTCCTATATGACACAAATAGAGAATAGCAAAGGGTTGTAGTTAAGCATACAAAGAAAATGGATAGTTGACTTCAGGTAGAGGGTCAACCCGGCTAGCACGTTAACTATAACATTCAACTACCAAGATCCAGAAAAAAAAAAAAAAAAAAAAAAAAAAAAAAAAAAAGAGGGTTGAAGCTCGAGGAAGGGTGGTGAAGGAAACCCATATTAGGATCTAAAATTTGGAGGAACATTCATACGAACATTCATATAAACCTCCTCATTCGGGTCGATCCCTACATCCTTGCAACATGATTGTGTACCTTTTCAAAATTTATAAGTTCATCTTTAATTACATTTAACTAAACTTAACTAAATTTTTATTTCCAACTAATATAAATTAACTAACTAAACAAACACCATAATCCCTAAACCATAGCCTACTTTTTAGAAATTTACCTTAAACCCTAATTCTCTCTCCATCCCATAATAGAGTTAGACTAATGACTCTCTCGATATTGTCCACTGGTAGATATTGTCCACTGGTAGATATTGTCCACTGGTACGATATTGTCCACTGGTACGATATTGTCCACTGGTACGATATTGTCCACTGGTACGATATTGTCCACTGGTACGATATTGTCCACTGGTACGATATTGTCCGTATAAGCTTTCATGAGAGAGGATTCATTGATTATAAACTATAAAACTCATGAACATTCTCTAAATTAGCCGATAACGAACAACAAATAGAACATCTAAATTCCTCGATGTGGGACTTTCATCCTCCAACAAATAGAACATCTAAATTCCTCGATGTGGGACTTTCATCCTCCAACAAATAGAACATCAAAATTCCTCGATGTGGGACTTTCATCCTCCAACAAATAGAACATCAAAATTACCCGATGTGGGACTTTCATCCTCCAACAAATAGAACATCAAAATTACCCGATGTGGGACTTTTATCCTCCAACAAATAGAACATCAAAATTACCCGACAAAAAAAAAAAAAAAAAAAACGAACGAACTTGAAATAAATAAATAAAAGAATAACAAATTGAAAGCATAAAATTGTGGAGCTAAAAGAAATTGAAACAAAATAAAGTAAAAATTGATACTCAAATTGGAGTGAAACGACCAGAAGGATGAATTTGGCGGCACAAAGTGATATAAGTGAGATAAACAAGACGATCCTTTGAACCTGTTCGATGATTCTTCGTGTAACTGCAAAAGTATTTCAAATGATTCAATCTCAAAGCTCCAACCATTTCCCCCAAAAGCAAGAACACCCAATTGATCTTCTCCCATTCCTTTGGAATCACCGGCTTCACTCCTTTTTCCGCCCCGCAAAACCGACACGTCGGATAATTCGGCTGCATCCACTCCTTCGGCGCCCGGTCCCGGAACGACTCCATCTTGTGCTCTACGAACCTCCCAATCTCGTTAAACTTCGAAACAACGTCGTATTCCATCTCGTAAATTCTCCGACATTGTTGGCACTTCACTTCCCCGGTGATCCTCAGGATTTGGTTCGATGTCAAATAGTGTAGCGTATGAACCACCGCTATTCGGTCCGTCGACCACGGATATGGTGGCTCGATCCGCCCCGTCGTTGGAGAATTAGACTTCCTACGGCGGAGAGATGTTTGACGGACTCCTAAATTGTTGGGGGTTCTCAATGAGGATAGTAAGTGTAGCTCGTAGGCTGCAGCGGCGGTGCTGGCGGTGCTGGCGGCGGTGGCGGCGGACGGGAGGGCGAGAGAGAGTTTAAGGTCCATTTTTTTTTTGGGAGAGATTATGATTTGTTGGGTTAGTTCTTAGTTGGTTTATAATGAGAGAAAAAACAAAGAATCCAGAGAAAATAATGGAGGGTTTGTTATGATGTACTACTTTTCTCTACCCTGCACCGTTGGATCTATTATGGTTATGACGTGGCTTTCTATCCACCGTTGGATTGGATGCTCCAAATCTATCTAGTTTTCAATGACAGCTGGATTAATTGCTGACGTGGCATTGCAAATTCAGAATCTGTGGATTTTTTTTTTTTTTTTTTTTTTTTTACATTTTCTTGTTAGAGAGAAAATAAATTATTTATTTGTTGACACAAATTCAAAATAATTATATATATATATATATATATTTTTTTTCGAAAACCCATTAATTAACTCAACTCAAAAAATTTATTAACAGCTTTGATTGAGTTAACCGGATGAATCACCGGGACTTTTGAACATCTTTAATGTAATAGCTCAAAAATAAATAAATAAATAAAAATGATTACTTAAAAAATAAAAAATAAATAAAATAAAACTTACCGACCTCTCTCCCCTAACCTCTCATCCAATCCCATCCTCTCTCCTCAAATAAATAAATAAAAATGCTTACTCAAAAATAAAAATAATAAAAATAATAAAACATATCGACCTCTCTCAGCTAACCTCTCATTCCAATCTCACTCTTTCTCCTCAACCTACTGCACAATATCACAGTTAGTCTAACAAATAAACAGAAATTCTCTCTCCTCAACCTACGGCACAATATCACAGTTAGTCCAAAAAATAAACAGAAAAATGTAAGATTTGAGAAAGAGTAAAATGGCTCTCAATCTCATTCTCTCTCCTCAACCTACTGCACAATATCACAGTTCGTCTAAAAAAATAAACAGAAAAATATAAGATTTGAGAAAGAGTAAAATGGCTCTAACAGACGCAGATTGCAGATAGATTTGGTCTGTTATTACGGTAAAATTTTATTTCAGATTTCCTTTTTTATATAGTTATGGTTATAAGAAATTAATTTAGGATAAGATCTTCTCTCTTTTATCCAATATTTTACCCTGTAATAATCAAATCTTATTTTCACGTATCCAATTAATAAGATTTTTATTGGCAGTTATATAGATCTATAATTAGATGAACAATAGATTAAAATTGGCCAATAATATCTATTTAGAAAATAAATAGAAGTAATGTCTGCCATTAAATTTTGTTGAGTAACGATATATTCTCTATAAACAGTAATAATAGATTTAGTGAAAATAGCATTATTTATATATATATATATATAACATTTCAAAACTCTTAACCATGGACCAAGGTAGATTAGAGATAATTTTATAGAGTTTGAACTTGAAATTGATGTCATGGGCTCATATAGGTTGACTTGGATTTCAAAGGACGGAATCGAACTTTCATTAAGGATATATTCGTGACAACGACTTAAGCTAACCAAGTAAGTGACCTTACTATCGGCATGGTTATATTTGATGTTGACGTGTGCCTGTGGTTCTGCACGTGTCATATATACTGATATGTGTGAATTATTTGTTAATCAGTATGCTTATATTATGTTTATGTTATGTTATAATATGTGAATTGTATGATAATAATTGCGGTACGGTGTGTTAAGGATATGTTTGAGATAGGATACGAGAAGGATGCACGAAACGAAATGTAATAATAGGAGTAAGATACGTTCATGAAACATTAAGGTTAGGTTACATACCGGAGTGCTATGGATAGGAGAGATTAATGAAAGAATATGGTTAGGATATGGGTAGAAAGGGATTGGTTTGTGATAGATTGATAGAACGATAGTGTTAGGATACGTTCCTGTGATGATATGACTAAGGTACATTCACATAACGATATGACTGTCATAGGTATAAGAACGTTAAGACTATGATAAGTTAGGAAACGATATGACCACGAAGTGTTTATGATATGACATGTTATGATACGATATATTGTGATGTGATGTGTTATGTTTAGATTGTTTTGTGTGACCATTGAGATAATTGTTGTATGAATTGCACGTTATGAAATGACATGTTAAAAGCATGGAGCGTTATGTTATGTTTTCTAAATTATATGTATACAGCATGTTTTGAATGATATGATATCACAATAAATAAAATGAAATGTAACCCCGTTAGAATTATGTATGATACGTAGACTGAAAAATGAGAAATGACATGTTAAGCATGAAAAATGATAGCGGGGTTATATTCATTAATGATAAAAGTAGAAATATTGGGGATCTCATGCATTTGGGGGGATACCCCTATTCCATCACGAGAGTACGGACGCGTACATCCAATGGCAGGACAATGATCGTTATGTTTTGCATAGTGCTGCCGTGACGGTTACTAGTTCTAACGGGTGTCCGGCCTAAGGAGCTCCCAGAGTATGCTCGCTCGACAAGGAAAATGGCCCAGCGGTGTGCGAACTGACTGATGAGCCCATACTCGCATGTATGGGCTGTGTGTAGAGTATATGGTACACGTCCAAATTACCCGTTAGGACAGTACCGTATGAAAAGAGATTGATAGGTCCCGTCATTGCATTCGCGTGTTCTTGCATTTAACCCCCAATAGTGGGGTCACTTACTGAATATTTCTTTAAATACTCAAGTCATGTGCTACTACATTTTTTAGGTTAAGGCAAGGCATTCCTGTACGGCTGACGACGACATCACAACTCGAAACCATGGCACATGCATAGGATAGTGGTATTTATTTTCTTAGACTTAGGTTAGAATAGGATGTTTTTAACTTAAAACGCTTATTTATTTTATTTCGGGTCTTTTGTTGTGTTATTTTAAAGATGTTTTGGAAACACGTAAGTCCATGGCTGTGTTTTAAGATAAAGGATATGTTTTATGAAATTTAAATGAAATCTTCCGCATTCAATGTTTAGGATATGTATACAGTAGCGACCTTAAATTAAGTAGAAAATTTCGGGTCGTTACATCAAGAGTGAAATATAAAAGCCTATCAGCTGACATTATCAACGATGTGATTCGAATGTGGCACATGGAGCATCCTCCATCATCACTTTCTTAAACGTCCCTTTATCTTAACATCGAGAGTTCGGTCTGTTCTATTTTCCTAAAAAATCCTATGTGAATGATATCACCCTAAAGTCGAAATGAACCATTATAAGTACGTAGCATATATATTTTAGAACATCGTATTAAACAATTTTACAATTTTACCCTTCAAACACGAATTTTTTTTAACTCAAAACTAAATAATTATTTTACTCATGGTCGGAGAATTTCCATAGTAAATTACCAAAAAGCCCCTCTACATTTTCCAAATCCATGCCACGTGTCTCCGGGAACACCACGTAAAAAAACGCCCACCCTACCAACGCAATGCCGGCGTAGAGGAAGAACGCGCCACCAATTGTAATAGCACGATACAGGGACAAAAACGTCATTGTCACCACTGCGCCTGATAACCTATTCATGATAAGCCCCACGCTCACACCTCGAGCGCGTAGCTTCAATGGGAAAAACTCCGAGCTGACGTAGCACATGGGACCCATCCCAATTGAGTAAAACGCCACGTCGGATAACACCATTGCAATGCACAGCCCCACCGTCCACGTCATTTGCTCGTCTGACTGTTCGATAATCGTGAGCGTCGTCCCTAAAATAATTAGCGAAATTGTTTTGCCGGCGACGCTCGTCAGAAGCAACGGCCGCCGTCCGATCCGGTCGAACAAGAAGGTGGCGATTAAGACAGAGAGTGTCTTGGTCAACCCAACAGCCGCCGTGGCGAGAAGCTTGTGGTCGGAGGACGAGATTCCGGCCTTCTCGAAGATTCTGGGACTGTACAAAACGACGGCGTCCATGCCGGTGGATTCCAGGAAGAAATGGAGACCAACGACGGTTATCATGATGTGGCGGACAGCCGCCGTCGGGTGGAGGAAGAGCTCCTTCCAAACGCCGTTGCCGTGGCTGCTCTGTCTTGGGATTTGAACGACGTCGTCTTCAGAACTCGCCGGAATTCCGACAACTTTTTTTATGTCGGCAAGGCGCTGTAGAGATTCTTCTATGGAATCTGAGGTTCTGATGAGGACTTTTTTGGCTTCACCGACACGGCCTTGTAAAATCAACCACCGGGGAGATTCCGGCATTATGAGAATCGCGACGGCAGCCAAGAACACCGACGGAATTAACCCGATTCCGAGCATAAATCGCCACCCCAGATGAACAGGGAGCTTGGAGAATGCGTAATTCGAAATGTATCCCAATAAAATTCCGAAATTAACGAACACCTGTAACAAATCGACAAAAATGGCTTCAAAATAATGAAATCTAGATTGAAAAATGGCTTCAGATTTCTTTGGAAAATAATTTTTAACTAATTTTTCAAATTATTACCTACAAATTTTAATTAAATATTTCAAAAATAAATAAATTGATCGCGTAGATTAACATTTTATTTTTATTAAAAACAAAATTTTGAATAAAATTTATTTTTTAATAACAATTGTTTGAGTTGAAAAAATTAATAATTGGGTTGAGTGTAAAAATATCTTAACCGGACACAACTCAACCCCACGATGTTTTTTTAGGATTGTTGGGAGTGAATCTCAGCTAATTTAGGGAATGATCATGGGTCTACACGTAGAGGAATACATCTTCATGCGTACGAGACCTTTTGGAAGCCCAAAACAAAGTCATGAGAGCTTATACTCAAAGTACAATATTATACCATGTGATAGTCGTGATTCCTAACAGATTTAAACTACTTTTTTAACGTCAATTATTAACAATCTAAGTAATTTAAATAAAAATATAGTTTATAGTTTATTGATACTAACCTAATAGCATATCTTAATTAATTAATATTTAACGTCAATTATTGATATTAAGATGCGTAGAAAATAAATAACAAAATAATAAAAATTTTGAAATTATTATGTACATAATTTCAATGAGGTCCCTACGTAAAGTCACAAGTCACCTGCTCTTTAAAATGTCGAAAGACCCACGTGATTAATTACCCACGACTAATTCCATTAAATTTTGGAAGACGTAGAAATTTCTCTTGACTTGAATTATAATCTTTGCCTCGGGATATTATATTATATTTTTATTTATTAAATATTATTTAAATGTCTTACCTTCTTTAAAATTATACAATAAAATTTAAATTTTTTAAACAATATTTATGTTTATTTGTTCGTCAAATATATATTTGTGTTCATTTGTTTCTGGTTCTATCGAGATATTAGGAGACCTTAGCCTCGAATAGAGGCAAGGTCGACTCGAATGACTTGACCTCGAGTAGAAGCGGTGGGCCTAACGTCCTCGTTCTCACTGGCACACCGCTCGGTGTCTAGCTCTGATTCCATTTATAACAGTTTAAGTCCACCGTTAGCAGATTTATATATTTTGCCTTACTGCGTATTGTCGTCAGTCTCACGATTTTAAAACACGTTTATTAGGGAGAGGTTTACACACCTTCGTTCCTCTTTCCAACTAACGTGGGATCACACGTATTGTCATTCCAACTTTTGAAGGACTACGTTCGAGTACGGGTGAAATCCTGTATAACGTTATATGAACCCTCATCCCACCTTCTATAAGAATTTCGTACAACCCGAACCCGAACCCGAACAGTTGGAATAGGTCTAAAAAATGACCTAACTTGACCCAAAATTTCTCATTGATCATAGAGCGGTGAGGGTGGGTGGTTCGTCTTTGCATCCGTCCAGCAGAAGAACTGAATTCAACTCAGGTCTTCGAATTTCACTTTCAGTAGTCCACTGAAAGGTTTGGAGATTGGAAGCCATGGAGAGCAGTGCTCGGAGGCGGATCAATTTGATTCATCGTCACCTTCTTTCGCCGCCATGTGAGTTCAACAACGCTCTTAATCCGGTTAGCATCTCTTCACTCTTATAGTCTCTTTTCCTTCAATATTCAAGCTGTTTTACAGAGGCGAGACGTTCTTTTTTTTTTTTTTCTTTTTTGCGATCTTGATGATATTGTAAGTGTATTTTAGGCGCCAACGAATAGTGGAAACCAATTGGAAAGTGGTGTGGCTGAGCCTGTGATTGTTGGAGGTATGGTGCTGGATATTCACGCCATACCATCTATTTCCGCCGTTCCGAGGTCAACTACGCCCGGAAAGGTAATTTACTAATTGCTATTTAAATATGAATTTTTTCAAAGTTGGGGAAATCATTTGTGGAGCTTGGAATAGTGTGGCTGTTTGTTGTAGAATATTGTAGATATGAGAAGGAAATTACACCAGCCTATTTTGAATTGGTATATAATTTTTATTAGGGACATACAGATTTTGAATTGTTATCCAACTATTGTAGACCTCTTATGGTATAATGCTTGAAAGTTTTTAACATTAATTGTTGAGGGATCATTAGGTTCCCCTTGAAGAAGCTGGAGCTAATGGTTGCATAAATCATGACTGTAAATTGCCTTATATTCGAGTCAGTGAGCTATCTTGTTATTGTTCTACAACTACGGACCAAACTACTGGAAAACCTGGCAAATGGAATGAAAGATGAAACATATTCTTTATTTTAAAATGTTTAACATGCTCGATTTTCAATGAAAGTAAGAATTATTAGAAATGAACTAGAGATTGTTTTTTATTGTCTTTCTGAGTGATTATATCTTTAGAATCTTTTATGATATACTTAATTTTAGCTTCAGTAGGTAACTTAATCTGAAAATTCCGTTTGAAAGATTTAGAGAAAATACTCACAACTATGATATGGATGAAATTGTAACGACAAATCTATCCATTTTTGGGTTCAGTCCAGTAAGTAAGGTGGCACCGTGACTGCCATAAATCCTCATTTTCATTGGCTTGTTGGTATTTGGTGTTTTTGTTTTCTGGCCAGTGTTCTATATTTTTCCAATAAGTTGAGCTCATTGGTCATCTGTATTGTCGTAATGACAATATTTTCTTAGTGAATCTATTGTTAGTTTCTATATTTCCACTCTTACCTTTGAGAATATGCCTTTTCAGATCAACTATATATTAGGAGGCGTAGCACGGAATGTTGCTGAATGCATGTCAAAGCTTGGGAGCAACCCTTTTATGATTAGTGTGGTGGGACATGACATGGCAGGTTCTTCTCTGATCTTGTATCGTTTTGTTTTTATACGTCTACTGTGGCATGTGACATTCTAGAGTGGCAGATTGGTTTTTTTCACATTCTGTCTTTCTTGGTTCAATGTAACTCAGATGGATTCACAGTTCATTATTTATGGTCTCCTCCCTCGAATTTAGGAAAATATTTTATACAGATATTACGAAGAAAAAAGACGTTTTACATTTTATTTTCTAACTCTTTTTCCTCCCCTGAAATAGGGAATCTCTTGTTTGAGAATTGGAGATTGGCAGGGTTATCAACAGAAGGTAAATCTGTCTATCCATATAATTGCCATCTATACTAGCTAGTATCAGTTAATGAAATACGGTACTTCATTTTATGTTTTTCCAAATTTTCTTCTATTCTGGTGTTCACCATATGTGGTATTATCCCGCAACTGTTGTTTAGTGTTCCAACGTAAACGGTTTTTTGGAGCATTCTATGTGCGTGAGTTGGGATGGAAGTATTTAAACCTTAAATAGAATCTACCTCAAGTTCTGATGAAATATAACAATTTTTATTTCACTTTTGAATTGACTGTTTTTAGAATGTCCCCATAACAATCACGACAACAAATCTGTAGTCGATTGTGCCTTGGATTGTGAATCATTCAGAAGTTACAATCTAGATTTGGTTGTTCCTTTTGAGCAATCTATTAACAACAAATCAGCTGGTAGAACTTAGTAACGTGGTGCAAGTTGCATAAACAGCATAATGAGCAATCTGCTTTGAGATCTTTTCTTGAAATGAACTCTTGCATTAGGATATCACTGGCCGCTGAGTGAATTTTACAACTTCCTAACAATAAACCATATTTATCCTTCTGACTTCCTTATCTTTGAATCCTTGATGGAAGTTAATGAAGTGAAAAAAAAAAGTATCAAACTAGGTTAAAAGAAAATTATTACTTGGTTATTAAACATATACTTGGTGAAGATAGAAATGATACACTTTCTAGAACAATTCCATGTTTGAATAGGCATTCGGAAGCACCAAGACATCAGCACTGCTGTTGTGTGTGCCGTAGTTGATGTCCATGGAGAATTGGCAGCTGCTGTGGCAAGTGTGGAAGCTATTGTAAGTGGATGTTTATAAATAGATTTATATTATTACAAGGATTTAGTATTGTGAATCTTGTATAAGATTGATGGTAGTACCACAAGGACCTGAGACTGGCATTACACAGGAAAAATTTCTCACACCTGATTGGATTGAGAAATTCAAGTGCAATATTCGTGCTGCACCAGTGGTTATGGTTGATGCAAATCTAAATCCACTTGCTCTGAAAGTCTCTTGCCAAAGTACTACTCTTTTTCTTTATACCTTCCTCTGCTTGTCTTTATTGGTCTGTGTTAACGATCTCTGTATATCTTTTCCTGCATCTTTTTCTTAGTTGCTGCCGAGTATGATACTCCAGTGTGGTTTGAGCCTGTGTCAGTTGCTAAATCAAGAAGGGTTGCTTCAGTTGTCAAGTATGTGAGTTCACATCTCCTCATGCAAATATTTTCTCTTAAAGTTTGAGGAGTTTTTCACTTGCGAGAAATTTTTTATTTGTCATTTCTTTCCTTACTGAGGTGGTTCGATTTCCCTGTTTTTTTTTTCGAATGAAAATGGCGATGAAAAAATTCTGAGGTGGTTTGCATTGAGTTGTAACAAAATTCTCACTTGCCTGCTCATATTTGGAGATCAATTGAACTTTAGTTCAGTTTGTCTAAAAGTTAATGAAAAACGGGAAAGGATAAACGATGTTCACAGGTAAATCATTATAGCTTCCTTGTCGTTCGTTCGTTTTCAGGAAAAAAAAAAAGATCTGAAAATTGGATCTGCCAGTAAATATTATATATATATATATATATATATATATGTCATCAGGGGGATCAGTAGATTCTTAGTCTATTTGCCTTTCCTCTGTCTACAACTTCATTAACATCATGTTTGCATTGTATGAGTTTCTGATGCTTCTTGCAACAATATTTACTTGCCATATTGTTTTCATAATCTAGAGATTTAGCACCTGATCGTATCTCTCACATTTGAAATTTTTTTCTAATTTACAGCCATTTGATTTTCTACATTTTCTTTAATTATAGCTTCTCATTTTTGCAGATAAGTTTCACCTCCCCTAATGAAGATGAACTTATTGCCATGGCCAATGCACTATCTGGTCAAGATTTGTTTTCTCCTATCAAACGAGATAATACCATTACTACTTGTTCAATTGAATCTTTTTTCGAACAACTGAAATCTGCTGTATGGGTTTTGCTTGAGAAAGGTATCAAGGTCGTCATTCTGACCGTTGGTTCTCGTGGCGTATTCATCTGTTCTAAAGGAGGGCCAAGCTTCGTGAAAAAAATTTCAAAAGAAATCAACAAGTATAGTTCCAGCAGCCAACTATTTAGAACCTTAGCTACGAGTTGTCCACCAAACATGTTCTCTGTTTCTCCTGAAACAGAGAAAAACTCTGTTCTTTTTGCAATGCACTTCCCTGCCCTTCCTGCATCAGTAGTGAGGCTTACCGGCTGCGGAGATTGTTTGGTTGGGGGCATGCTTGCTTCTATTTGCGCTGGCTTAACTATCTACCAAAGTACAGCCATTGGAATTGCAGCTGCCAAAGCTGCTGTCGAGACCGAAAACAACGTACCCCGTGAATTTCATTCAAACAAAATTGCAGGTACGAGTGTCACTTCACCTTTTGTCAACGATTTTACTGTACTAATTTGGTTCATTTAGTTTAGGATCCATCTGATTACAACCATCAGTTGAGAAATGTAGCTCCAACTCAGAAGTTTTATTGACAAATCATTAGTTGGTGTATAGAACTTAATGAGACCTTAAATCTTATTTCAATGGAGATCCCACATCGATTGGAGAGGGGAATGAAACATTCTTTGTAAGAGTGTGGAAACCTCTCCATAGTAAATGCGTTTTAAAAATCTTGAGAGGAAGCTTAGAAGGGAAAGCTCAAAGAGGACAATATCTGGCATTGGACTTGGCTGTTACAAATGGTATCAGAGGCAGACACCGAGTAGTGTGTCAGCGAGGACGTTGGGCTTCCAATGGAGGTGGATTGTGAGATCTCACATCGGTTGGAGAGGGGAACGAAACATTCTTGTAAAGGTGTGGAAACCTCTCCCTAGTAGACGCGTTTTAAAAACCTTAAGGGAAAACCCAAAAAAGACATTGGCTAGCGGTGGGCTTGGGCTTGGGCTATTACAGGAACGAAGTTAGTTTTTTTTTTTTTTTTTTTTTTGAAAAATCAAACTAAAAGATCGGTTGTTTTTTTTTAGTATTTACTGCCCGTCTATCTCACCTTCTTTTTGTAATGCAGATGATGCCAGATTAGTGTACACAGCAGGCAGAATTGTGTTCCATGGCCCCATGCCCTGAAACATTTGGACTTCAACACAAACACTGTAAACTTTAAATACCATGGTTTTGCTTCAATTGTGAGGGTTGTAGCTGTGATAATGGTTTTCCATTACAAATGAGTTCACAATTTATTTGATCAAATGGAGAACAATATTGGAGTATAGCCAAAATAACCTTTATAATTTCGGGTATTTTTTTTTATTCATTTACTAAACTTAATAGGTCTTTTTAGTTTAACTACAAACGTGGGAGATTCAAACTTTCAACCATTAAAAATACATAATTTATGTCAGTTGAGTTATGTTCACATTGGTTTAAACTAAGAAGCACGTTAATGCATCTTAGTTTCTAAATTTTATTATGTAACATCACTTAAATATAGTTTAATGGGCTTAAAAAAACTTTAGTATATAACAATTTAGCAAAATGTAGTTAAATTTTTAGCGATTTAGTCCTTAAACTTTCATATGCAATGATTGCAAATTTATAATTTTCGTTTTGATATCTAGAAATTTTGTTACCTGTTTATATAAAATTTCATAGTAAGAGATAAATCCGTGTAATTTTAAATTATTAAAACAAAATTGTTATAAATTCTGAAATAAATTATTATAAATTTTAAACGACTAAAATTTTACAATTGTGAGAAAAAACAAGTACAATTTTAAATTTTAAATATTAAAAATTAAAAATTAAAATTTAAAATTTAAAATCGAGGAGTCCACATGTTCTTTGATATGGCAGCTGGAGTATAAAGGCGAACACAACACAGGCAAACCTTCGTAGCTATGAAGCTTCTAAAGTTGCTGTTTTGTATAGCTTCTTCTTCTTGTTCATCTGCCCAATGAAACCCTGACCTTGATTCAACCTACTGCCCGCTCTTTCAGTTTGGCAGTATATTTATATGCAAATGAAGCATCTGAAACATGGGTTACTATGCCATGTCCAAGCCATCAAATCCGGGTTTACGCCCACCATTTTCACGTCGAATCAACTCATAAGTTTGTATGCGAAACATGGTCTTCTTGGCGATGCCCACAAAGTGTTCGACGAAATGCCTGAACGGAATGTCTTCTCATGGAATGCGATAATTGCAGCGTATATCAAGTCTCAGAACTTGAGAAAAGCGCGGGAATTATTTGACTCCGCTCATTATAGAGATTTGGTTACTTACAACTCAATGTTGTCTGGTTATGTTAGCTCTGATGGGTATGAGGCTCAAGCACTTGGGCTTTTTGTGGAAATGCAAACAGCCCCTGATATGATTAGAATTGATGAGTTTAGTCTTACAATCATGCTTAATTTAACTGCTAAGTTATGTGTGCTGTCTTATGGTAAACAGTTACATACCTTCATGTTGAAGACTGCTAACGATTTAAGCGTTTTTGCTGCTAGTTCCTTAATTGATATGTACTCTAAGTGTGGATCTTTTAAAGAAGCTTGTAGAGTTTATGATGGATGTGGTGAGGTTATTGATTTGGTCTCTAGAAATGCCATGGTAGCAGCTTGTTGTAGAGCAGGGGAGATAGATTTGGCTGTGGATCTTTTCTCGAGGGAACGGGATCGAAATGATGTTGTAGCATGGAACACGATGGTATCGGGTTTTGTTCAGAACGGTTATGACAAAGAGTCATTAAAGTTATTCGTTAATATGGCAGATGAAAATGTTAGGTGGAATGAACACACTTTTGCAAGTGTCTTGAGTGCTTGCTCCAATCTAAAGAGCTTGAAGCTTGGAAAGGAAATCCATGCTTATGTTTTGAAGAATGGGCTGATTGTTAATCCCTTCATTGGCAGTGGCCTTGTTGATGTTTACTGCAAGTGCAATAACATGAAGTATGCCGAGTCGGTTCATTCAGAATTGACGACGCGAAATGTATACTCGATCACTTCAATGATTGTTGGCTATTCTTCTCAAGGTAACATGGTAGAAGCCAGAAACCTTTTTGATTCCTTGGATGAAAAGAATTCTGTCGTGTGGACTGCTTTATTTACTGAATATGTCAAATCACAGCAATTTGAAGCAGTTTTTGAACTTTTAAGTGAATATAGGAAGGAGGCAGCTGTTCCTGATGTGCTGATTCTTGTCAGTATAATTGGTGCTTGTGCTAGACAAGCTGCTCTGGCTCCCGGGAAGCAGATACACGGTTACATGCTCCGAGCAGGCATCGAATTCGACGTGAAACTAGCCAGTTCATTGGTTGATATGTACTCAAAATGTGGAAGTATCATTTATGCAGAAAGAATTTTCAGAGAAGTTCTTGACAAGGATTCTATTCTTTACAACATTATGATAGCTGGCTATGCTCACCATGGGTGGGAAAATGAAGCAGTTCATCTTTTCAAGGAAATGATGGAAAACGATCTCGAACCAGATGCAATCACTTTCATTGCACTACTTTCTGCGTGTCGACACAGCGGTTTAGTCGAACTAGGTGAGCGTTTTTTCGACTCTATGACTAATGATTACAATATTAGTCCCGAAATCGATCATTATGCTTGTATGATCGATTTGTACGGAAGGGCTAATGAACTAGATAAGGCATTGGCATTCATGAAAAGGATTCCCATAGAGTTAGATGCTGTCATATGGGGAGCATTTCTGAATGCTTGTAGGATCAATGGGAATACTGAACTTGCTAGAGAAGCAGAAGAAGAACTGTTGATGATCGAAGGAGAAAACAGCGCTCGGTACGTGCAGTTAGCAAATGTTTATGCTGCAGAAGGGAATTGGGAGGAGATGGGACGAATAAGGAAGAAGATGAAAGGAAAGGATGTTAAGAAGAATGCTGGTTTTAGTTGGGTTTTTGTGGAAAATAAGTTCCATGTGTTCATTTCTGGTGATAGGTTTCACTTACAAAATGAGGCTATATATTCAACCTTAGCCTCCTTGACTGATGAGTTGCTTGCAGTTGAGGAAGCATTTTGTTAATATCAAACTTCAGCTATTAGTGCTATACATCTGCCTTTTCTCTCGAGGTATTTCTTTGAACAAAACTCTCTTTTTTCTATGGAACTGTGTAGCAAACTCATGCTTTAGTTAAATTTGTGATATTGATTCTTAAGTTAGTTCATAGGTGAAAGATCGATTGACTTACCGAAGTTGGAAGCGTTTTTTTTTCTTCATATATGATCATTTTATGTGATTGTTTTTTGGGTTACTGTCTGAATCTAACTGCTCAAGCCTACCTCTAGTAGATATTGTCCTTTTTAGGCTTTCCCTTTCGGGTTTTCCCTCGAGGTTTTTAAAATGTGTCTGCTAGGAAGAGGTTGTTCTCCTCTCCAACCGATGTGGGATCTCATAATACACCCCATTTGGAGCCTAGCATCCTCTCTGGCACTCGTTTCCGTCTCCAATCAATGTGGGACCCCTTAATCACCCCTTCTTCGGGGCTCAACGTCCTTGGGATCTCATAATCCACCCCCTTCGGAGCCTAGTGTCCTCGCTGGCACTAGTTCCCCTCTCCAATCGATGACCCTTATAAAGAATGCTTTGTTCTCCTCTCCAACCGATGTGGGATCTCACAATCTACCCCCTTCGGGCCCCAGTGTCCTCGCTGGCATTCGTTTCCCTCTCCAATCGATGTGGCCCCTTAATCACCTCTCCTTTGGGGCCCAACGTCCTTGCTGACACATCGTCTGGTGTCCACCTCCCTTCGGGATTTAGGCTCCTCGCTGACATATCGTATGATGTTTGGCTCTGATACCATTTATAACAGTCCAAGCCCACCGCTAGCAGATATTGTCCTCTTTGGGTTTTTCCTTTCGGACTTCTCCTCAAGGTTTTTAAAACCCATATGTTAGGGAGAGGTTTCCACACCCTTATAAAGAATGTTTCGTTCCTCTCTCCAACCGATGTGGAATCTCATAATCCACCCTCTTTGGGGCCTAGTGTCCTCGCTGGCACTCGTTCCCGTCTCCAATCGATGTGGGACCCCCTAGTCACCTCTCTTTCAGGGCCCAAAGTCCTCGCTGACACATAGAATACTACAAGGGGATGCGACCAGTCGTCAACTCCTCTTACCTAGATTTTGTATGACCATTCAGCGAAATCACGTATAGGCCTGCAAGACCTGAATCGCCTCATAATGTACTATAAGGGGATGCTACTAGTTGTCAAATTCTTCCGGCCTGAAAAGTCATATGTTATTTAAATCTTTGTGTTGTCTTTTGCTTGCATGCCATACAACATTGTTTTCAATCTCTCTTTCTAAAACGATGTGGCCCTATTTTCTAAAACCTTTTTCTCAAATCGAGGTCAGAGGCTTGAGCACGTAGATAATACGATCCTAAGTTGGCTTGACTCACTCCTTGTTAAGAGAAAATGAGTATAGTAAAAAAGAAAGCGACCCAAAAAATCTCACCTTTAAATTCAAAACATAATTAATATGCATTTTTCAGCCACCTAGCTTGAAAATTCCACCGCTTGTGTTCCTTCCCAATCCCCCCTCATCAATTAATTATACCGTAAACGATGAAAACCAATACTAATCTATGAAACTTTGCTAGCCTCCGTAACTCCTCTACTAAGTCAACTCTGTAGAAGCAGCAGACTTTCCGTTCCTCTGAATCCCAAATCGACCCAAATTTCATAGCACCGATCTGGTGCCTTTTCTTCTTCAGACACTCTTAGATTTCGCTGTTTATGATTCTCAAAATCCTCTGTTCTTGAGTTGAGCTTTCAATTAAGGTTAATCGCCATTTTCGTCCTTCTGGGTCCCTCTGAAACTTTCGATTTGTGCTGAGCGGGAAGCCATGAATGTCCGCAGAGACGGGGCGTTGATGAGAAACTCCTCGCAAGGATCCATTTTCTGCAAATCGAAGGTCGGGACTGCCATATTTATCGGCGTCCTTTTTGGATTCGTTTTTGCGTTCTTGTTCCCTGCTGGGATCTTCAAATCGAGCGCTCTCTCAGTTCGTGATTCTCGTTCCGTCAAATTCATAACCCAGGTTTTTGTTTACACTTGCCCTGTTTTCTTTCCCTCTTCATTACGCTTCTCGATTTGAGCCTCTTGTTGAATGTTCATATGTGCTTCATTCTGTAATTGTTTTGCTTTATTTGATGAGCCATCATATGCTGAAATCAATGATTCTTATGGGATGATAACCAGATTATTCGAATGTGTTAACATAAGTCTTTTATGCTTCTCTGGTTCTCTGGTGTTCATAATTATGAATTCATATGCTAATGCTATAGATTATGATACCATGAGTTTCTTGTAGAATTATAGGCAATATTGACATGATCTAGTAGTAATTTGATAAACTGGTTGTGCACTAGGCCGATTCGAATTCGTGCGATTCATCTGAACGGATCGACATGTTAAAATCCGAGTTTATATCAGCATCTGAGAAGAATGCTCAGCTGGAGAAACAGATCAGGGAATTAACGGAGAAGCTTAAGTTAGCTGAGCAAGGTAAAGATCATGCACAGAAGCAAGTTCTTGCTTTAGGTAAACAGTCGAAAGCCGGGCCATTCGGAACGGTTAAAGCTGTAAGAACAAATCCACCAGTTATCCCTGATCAGTCTGTCAATCCAAGATTAGCAAATATATTGGAGAAAGTTGCTGTTAATCGAGAGCTTATAGTCGCAGTAGCGAATTCAAACGTGAAGGTGATGTTGGAACTATGGTTTACTACCATCAAGAAAGCAGGAATACCTAATTATCTTGTGGTTGCTTTGGATGATGAAATTGTTCAATTCTGTAAAACAAATGATGTTCCAGTTTATAAAAGAGACCCTGATGAAAAAGTTGATTCAATTGGAAGAACAGGAGGGAACCATGCTGTTTCGGGGACGAAATTCAGCATTTTGAGGGAGTTTCTGCAGTTAGGATATGGTGTTTTACTATCTGATGTCGATATTGTTTACTTGCAAAATCCTTTCAATCATCTTTATCGGGATTCGGATGTCGAATCCATGACCGATGGTCATGACAATGCAACTGCTTATGGATACAACCATGTCTTTGAGGAACCTGCAATGGGTTGGGCTCGATTCGCGCACACAATGCGAATCTGGGTTTATAACTCAGGCTTCTTCTATATTCGACCAACTGTTCCTGCAATTGAGCTTTTAGATCGTGTGGCTAAACGTCTTTCTCAAGAACGTAACTCATGGGACCAGGCTGTTTTCAATGAGGAACTGTTTTTCCCTTCGCATTCGAACTACGAGGGGCTTTACGCTTCGAGAAGAACTATGGATTTCTATCTTTTTATGAATAGCAAGGTTCTATTCAAGACTGTAAGGAAGGATGATAATCTGAAAAAGTTGAAGCCAGTCATTGTTCATGTGAATTACCATCCCGATAAGTTTCCTCGAATGAAAGCCGTGGTCGACTTCTACGTCAACGGGAAGCAGGATGCTCTGAACCCTTTCCCTGACGGTTCGGATTGGTAAACTTCTTTATTTATGTTCTGCAATTCACAGCATTTTACTTGGACAAAACCTTGGCTCCACAAGAGAGGAGCCTGTTCTTTTCTAATCACAGTGATTATTGTTGGCTTCACGTAGTTTTTCTTATGCTTTATTTGATAAAAGAAGGAAAAAGGGAAAGAATTACTCTTTAAAAGGTTTTTGTCAGTGTTGCCACAGAATGAACAATGAATGATAGACTGTTATGGCTCAATTCCTTTGCCATTGGTGTTGTTCATAGTTTCATGGAAGGTCTGAATCTTGATGAGCTCTTTTTGTTGCAGGGTCACTCGTTTAGCATATTGAAAATATTACAAGTTCTTAAAGGAGGAAAATATTATAAGGTTATGTATGGTAAAATGGATACTCTTTGGACATTTTAGTTGCTACTTTTAACATGCGTTCTTATATTATATCAGATCAGCTTCATCGTTGTGAGATTCCACATTGATTTGGAGAGGGGAACGAAGCATTTCTTATAAGGATGCGGAAATTTCTCCCTGATAGACGCCTTTTAAAAACCTTGAGAAAAAACCCAAAGAGGACAATATCTGATAGTGTTAGGTTTTGGCTGCTACAAATGGTATTATAGAGCCAACACAAGGCTCAAAGAGGACAATATCTGATAGTGTTAGGTTTTGGCTGTTACAATGGTATTAGAGCCAACACCGGGCGGCGTGCCAGTAAGAATGTTGGGTCCTCAACGGGTGTGGATTGTGAGATCTCTCGTCATTTGGCGAGGGGAACAAAATATATTCTTTAAAAAGGGAATGTAAACCTCTTCTCAGCCGACATATTTTAAAAACCTGAAGAGAAATTCCGTAAATGAAAGTCCAAAAAGGACAATATTTGCTAACGTTGAATAATATGATTTTAATTTGGTTTTATACATTCAAAAATTTTAAAATATTAGCACTCCACAAATTGCCAATTTATCTGCAGCAAATTCATAAATAAAACCATATTTTTATTGACGGTCCTTTAGTACTTTTTTCGAATTAAGATCCAGTGAAATTCAAAAAATAATAATAATAATAAATAAATAATTGTAGGTCCTAAATCAACCAAATATGTTGTCACTTATTTTACAATATTTAGAACAACCACATTAAAATAGTTGACAGAATCAAAAAAAAATTAAAAAAAAGAAAATTATAAGACAATCATCATCAAAGAAAAGTTTAGAATTAAGATATGTTAAAAGGGAATATTCTCTACAACCCTTTTTTCCGAGTTTTCCTGTTAATGATTTCATCTTGACTCTCCTGATTATGCTTATGAATTGGGTTTTTGTTAATGATTTCATCTTGACTCTCCTGATTATGCTTATGAATTTGGTTTTTGTTAATGATTTCATCTTGACTCTCTTGATTATGCTTATGAATTGACTAACGTTTTTCGAGTCAAATAGCTGGACTACCATAAAAGAACCTTGATTGACGCTCCTGATTAAGCTGGACTACCATAAAAGAACCTTGATTGACGCTCCTGATATTGCTTATGAATTGACTGGCGGTTTTTATGAATTGACTAACGTTTTTCGAGTCAAATAGCTGGACTACCATAAAAGAACCTTGATTGACTCTCCTGATTATGCTTATGAATTGATTGGTGGTTTTTGTTAATGATTTCATCTTGACTCTCCTGATTATGCTTATGAATTGACTAACGTTTTTCGAGTCAAATAGCAGGACTACCATAAAAGAACCTTGATTGATTCCTATTGTACTCATTTACTATACTGAAACTCCTAGATCCGGAGCCCATCATTAGAATGTGCTCGATGGTTTCACTTTTTGTTGATTGAAGGCGGTAGGTGAGCAAGTCGGGTCAATATTGTTAGCCAGCATCTGTCGAGCCAGAGCATAGGGACCGACCTCCAAAATTTTCATGAGCACCGACACAAATGAACAAGAGAGGATAACGTCTAACCATTCCTATAGAAAATAAATAAAATGAAGCGATAAAGAGTGAAGAAATCAAAAGGGGCAAAAAAATTGATGAAATTCTTTAGAACAGCAAGGCAGTCAAACTGTCAAATGGAAGAGCGACAGAGTTTCCTTTCAAAGCTTCCATCTTTTAATTAACTGCCAAATTCTCAAGACATTCTTTGCTTTTTTCTTCTCTTCTTCCTCATTTCATTTCATTTCATTTTCTTGTTGGGATTTCTGATTCATCTCTGTTCTCTTCTCCTTCTCGTCCAGTTTTCCGGTGCCCATTTTCCGGGATACGACATCGAGAAGAAGCGAGTACAAACTACTTCCAGTTGCTTCACATCGATCTCAATACATCAATCGTAAGTCTCAACGTCTTCATTGTTTCTTCACTCCCATGATAACGCCTGCCTGCCACCATGGGAGCTAAAAGGGTCGAAAAGTCGGTCAATGAACGAATGTCGACAACCGCTCCATCGCTTCTTTGCTGCCATTTTTTCGATCCAGGTGAGAGATTTCACCTCTTCTTGGCACAGAAGATTTTGCAGGTACAACGTTTGTTTCTGTTGAGTTTGAACCTAATAGGCAGTTTAGTTCATATGCTTCCTCCTCTATCTTTTCTTACTTTCATTACTACTTTTACCACAGCTCAAAGTTGAAATTTGATCATATCATGCTAAATTAAAAGGCATTGTATCATTAAAATGATAAAATCTTTCCAATCTTGTGATGATCACAAAATGTGAAACTAACAAAGGTTTTACGAACTCGAAATATATAAGGAATTAAATCATTATGATTCAACAATTCAGTAAATTTACATTCATAATAAAGAAAAGAAGGGAGGCTCCAAAAACATACCTTATACTTTCAACTGATAGAAAAAGAGCAATCTGTCTTTTCAAGATAAATTAGAGGAAATACATACACAGAGATAAGTGTTTCAGTTTCCAGTCCAACTTCCATGGAAACCAATACTGCAAACACACAACAAAGTTCACAAAGGATTTCGTGTTGCGTCGGTGATCAGACAGTACTCAACACATTAGACATTACCTTACCAGAGAAGTTCGAAGACCTCGTCGAGCCCATGTTTCGAATGATGTATCTGGTGACTTTACAATTCACGTAGAGTCTACATGCAACGCGTGAAGTATGTCTGTCCCACATATCCCCCAGCCATGGCTCTTCTCACGTTGGATTCGAACGTCTTCGGGTTATCCCTTAACACAGCTGCAGCATCGTGGTTGAGGGGGTCTTCATGATTTGGTTGCTGCAAGAATAGAAAATATAAAATGTGATTAAAAGAACCCCACTGAGATTCTAACTCTATTCAGTTCCTTAAATTTATGCGCCTATTTCCATTTTGATTTCTTAAAAGCATTTGGAGTTTTTTATTTTGGGTCCTAAACTTCACATAAAGAACCATTCCAGTCGTATGAGTGTGATTAAATGTTAACACAGATAAATGTTTGAATGTTTGAAGTAGTAAGTTCGACATCGGTGCAATCGTAAATACCGTGAAAAGATGAAATAATCCGTATATTATAGTGTTGATATTCAGAACGGGCTTCCAGTCCTCTCTTAAAATGTTGAGACAAACATTTCCTTCCAAGTCAATATTAGGATGATACACCTGCAAGTCAAATGTGTTCAGCTACTTCCAAAATATTAAAAAGAAAACACAAATTAATCAACAAGATCAGCATCGTTACCTTTGTCTTGCACTTCACTTTCGGTGGCTCGTGAGGGTACACAGGGGAAACTTGGAAAGAGAAGAGAAACGTGCCGCCTCTGTTAACATGAAATCATATTAAGTTCATAACCGAGGAACAGCTACTGGGTGGGGGGGAGGAACAGACATCTTAACCAAGAAATGGTGATTAAAACATGAAGAAAAGCAGTGTTTCAATACACAGCATATATACAGTTGAACCAAGTCCAATGCAAAGTTCCATTGAAGCATCATTGATAAAAATGATATGACATCCATGCATATATATCTTCAGCTCCTAATATTTCAAGTGATAAGACGCATCATGCACATCTGAGATTCGGGAATTGTGACGTGAACACGTGCATTTCATCTTGAGAAGAACATATTGCAACTAAACTGAAAAACAATGCCTACAAGAGACTACTTACAGATAATATCCTTCATCAGGCTGAATAGTGACCTCAAAGTTCATCAAGTCATCCTTGCCGTTAGGAAACGATATACAACACGTTTTTGGTAGGTTCAATTCACTGATATCTACAATTAAAAATCAAATAATGCCTTGAACTCCAGGTATGAGACCAAATAAAACGAGTATATAGCCATATTACACCACAGTGAATAGAAAAATTAACTGATGTTCATATCATATTTATATCACTTGCATAGCTCAGCAAATAAAGCAAAACACAAGAAGATAAAAAGCCTCTTGCGGTCAAAGCCACACAGATTATAAAAGCTATTCTAGTTGACCTCGATACATAAACTACTAGAGCGTGCGCCAAGAGTAAGCTCGTCGCTTCGCGGTCAAAGCTTGGGAATGTGATTTTGGGAAAATGTAAAATAATACAACCTCTTTTTAGAGTTTGATACGAACACTAAGCCAAACAGTCTAAACAGCCGGGAAAAAGATTTGTGCTTTTTTCCAAGTTCTCATTCTGGTAATCATTGTAGGCATTTATCAAAAGGATCTCTTCTATGTTCTATGAGAGCCCTTCTAGGCTAGGGGGCACTTGGCAACTCACTCGTGGGGCTGCACTCCCTTTGAGGTAAGAACAGTTCCTTTTGATTAGTCCATTCATTCCTGCCCTTCATTCAATGGATCGCTTAGCTCTATTTCTCAGTCAATCCCCTTTCTTGGTTCATCTGATCGATCGAATTTACCTTTAGACAGTGGGCCCAGCCACCAGAATTTCAACTTCATCACGTCACAATAGCTAATTCCAGACTGATAAGTGACTTAACAATAAAGTTCGAGCAGAAAGAGGAATGCAATATCATATGTGAAATCTAAAAAATCCATTACACTAAACTGATCTGAACCTTAGTTAAGACAATGGATGCTAATAAATACAACAAACCAAATGGGTTTCCGTAAAAAGCTCTAGAAAAAGAATGACTACGATCGACAATCTACAAACCACAGAATCATGGCTTCAAGTTCATCAGTTCTTCATCAAAGATGTAAATGAAAAAGAAGTAAAATGGTAACCTTTTTGAAGGCGCAATTCTCCTGCACTTTGCTTCTTGCCAGGAGGTTTTCCATTGGCATTCTGTGCAATCTCTCTCTGCTTTTCCTTCACTTTAAAAAGCTTAATCATTGTTCCTGAAGAGTACCGTAAAAATAGAACATCAAATTCGCAGCACTGCCAGATCAAAGTATTGCAAAAAGATTGTTTTTTTCGAAATGTAGAACGAACGAATGACTAATCCCAATCAAATTATAACAACGAAGATGACGAAACGTTTTTCCTTGGAAACAGAGCTCTTTTATCCGCGGAATTAGACCCTCGGAACCACATATTGGATTACTCCAGTGCAGCACGAAGCCCCTCATTGCGATTTCAGAGCAGTAAATTTAAATAGCAAAGACAGTACAGGCTTAATGCCATTAAAGTCAACTGTGCCATATAACAACACCACGAATGAAATAAAATCAAATCATAACACAGCAGATGATGAAAACGTATCTCCTGCTGCAATTTCAAACACGGTAAATTGAAAGAACAAAGACTGAACACCATAGATGAAGCAAAATCTGAATTCCTAAATAAATGAGAATATTACACTAACAATTGCTATAATAATATCCAATGAAACCCCAAACTTCCTTGGAGAAGTTTCCTCGCATTTTCAAGCCACATGTATTCCCAATACATCGTTTACATAATCATCCAACCAAGAATCAACTGGATCACAAAATATAGCTGATAAGATAGTAAATACTAGATATCCAGCTCCATATGCCAGCAAACGCAGGAACCAAAAGGTAGAACTAAAGATTTTTTTTATAAAAAAAACTCGTTTATAACTTTCCAATCGGCAAATAGACAACGCAAAAGACTCACGGGATCAAAAAACAATTAAAACAAACAGCACGATAATCCATAAAACATCAAATAAAAAACCGTAGCAATTAGGATCTCATCAAAACGCTGCAACACCTATGATTCAAGCCGTAATCAAGATTAGATTCATTCGACAAGCATAAAAACGAACACAAAATCAATGAAGCTTGAATCCTGGATCAATCAATCAATCAATCAATCAAGCTTAAGAAAACAAAGAGGACGCGATCGCAGCAGAAAGAATCAAAAGAACAGATTGGAGATGGAGACTTGCCTGGATTCGAAGGACTTGCAAACGAATTCTTGAGAGGATGAAGGTGAAGATGAAGCTCCGGAAGAAAGCGAGAGAGAAAGAAAGAGGGAGGAGCGATGGATGGTTGGTTCAGAACTCTCTCTTCTTTCTCTCTGTCGTACGTTCCGCAGGGCCAAATTCGGATCCCTTCGCTTTCGAGCTTCGACTGCGGACCGGCGTCATCCACATCAAAGACTCACTCCACCTTCATTCCTACAAACCAATCAAACTCCGCCACGTAGGCACTGTGAGTGACAGCTCGGTCGACTTACTGACCCACTGTGCCGTTTCTGTGAAGGAGGGACCACAGAAACGGAAGCTATCTCCTGCTTCCCGTCTCATCTTTGTGATTTTACACCCGCATCATTATTGTTATTTCATTATATTTTTTTTTCTACATTTTTATATTTATTAAATAAAAAAAATTAAACTTTTAGATTTAAATTAGAAATAAACTAAATTTTACATTTTAAAAAAAAATAATATATCTAAAACCTATTAGATACAAGATGGAAAGTCGGTGAATCCGATATGACATTATTAAAATTATTTTATTAATACAAAATTGAAAATTTTAATTAATTATAAACGATAATTCGAGCGTTAAAATAATATTAAAATAATTTTATTTTTATATATATGGCAAGAAATCATTTAATTTTAAGTATGACCTACCTGCCTTCTATGAGAAATATTTATTTATATTTTATTTTATTTTATTTTATTTTATAAATTATATATAATTATTAATTTTTTTATGACAAATAAGGAAAGAATTATTAATTTTACGAATACCAAGAAGGATAAGTATATATAGTTGACCTCATAAAAAAACTGAAAAAAAATGTATTTAATATTAATAATAAGAAAAAAAATAAAACTATAATAAAATACTTTAATTCCATTATTAAAAAAAAATTAATTATTATATTATTAATTTTAAAACTAAAATAAATAAATAAAAATTAAGGAAAAAAATGATTTGACATGTTTAAGTTTTAGACATATATTCTCGCTTTAATTATAATGAGAATTTAAATTTTAAAAAAATTAATATATATAATTTGATCGTTGTCGAAAACTAAATTAATTTTTAATTAAAATATAACTTTAAATCCACACGACGTCGTTTGGATCAAATGAGGATGAAGATGAAAAAAAGGTATGATTGTATTTATTTTTTCTCTAACTAAATAAAATATTAAAATTTTCAATTATGAAAAATATGATTAATATAAATAGAAATTATGATAAATTTTGATAACTAAATATGATTAAATTATAGGACGGTTTTTTAATTGATGTAAAGAGTGAACTATCGTTCGATAACTAAGTTGACGTAAATCATTTTTTTCGTTATAGCGCATGAAAAATTTATCCTTATACCAATTTGAGAAATTAATTAGAATTCTAACGACTTCGTTACTGTTCTTGTAGTCGGTTTTAATTTTGATCATGTTATGGATAATTTTGGATCCGAAGAAATGACGTGAGCAAAAGTAGGATCGACCTCGAAGCAACTGAGCCATTAGAAGAAGAAGATTATGCCTTGGCCTAATCTTAGCTCTCTCGAGCTGCCCCCAACCTAGGGTATTTATGTTCAATTCGGTTCGGTTCTACTATTAACCTAGTTCACGAGGGAAACATGAACCTCCTATACATGCATTGTTGTAACTCGAAGAGAGGTAACAACACTCTCCTACTCTAAGCTCTTACTTATTGGGTTTTTCTCTCCCTCTGACTCGGGTATCGAAGTGTGTGTGACAAGTATCACATTGGCATGCATTTTTCTTGTCTTGATGTCCATGCTCTTCCTCCAAACAAATTTGTTGTTGTCGTCATATCAAAGTTAGAATCGTTATCTACTAAGAACTTGTGATTGAACACCACCTCAGTCTCGGTCTCATCTCTAAGAGGGGTGATCGAGGAAAAACTAGAAGAGAGCTAGAGAGGCGGGTAACCAAAATAGATTGCACTTTAACTAAATTTTTTGGAAATACTGGACAAGTAGAACCCACCGACAAAGTCGGGAGGTGCTACTTGCACAATCCCAACAAAAGAAAAGCTCGATTGGTCGAGAATATACCAAAAAAAAAACTAATTTTAATGCTCAAAAACAAAAGGAAAAGTTGATGGAGCGTTCGAAAAAAGCAGCATGAGATTGCACGCAACAAGGCTAACTAAATAGAAGATCTGAAATCAGTGATACATACTGTGTCGAGGAGTCCCAATTAGGGTCGAGGCAAGACCAAAACTTCGGGTAAAAAAAAGGGTAAGAATACAATCGCAACAGATTCGTTTAAGTATTACCGAGAAACACCAAAAACAAGTCTTGGTCGGGGACACGTATAAGACAAAAAAAATTCTCCCTAACAAGAAAAAAAAAATCCATAACTAAATACGACACATGAAAGGAGATGTCTAGAAAGCAAAAATAGCAAAAGGGTTTGATCTCGAGATTACCTGCTACAAATCACTCTCATTTACCCTAATGAAACGTGTCGTACATGCTCCAAGCCCTAGATATCCATATTTAGCAAGGATCAGTTCACATATCAACACAATTCATAAAAGGAACGGAAAGAACTCTAGATTGATACAACAACGATAACTATACGTTACTTTATTTGCAAGATGCGATGAAATAAATATATTAAAATATATAATTTAAATTTTGGAAATAAGATAAGATTTAAACTATACGGTAAAACAAAACATATGAAACAAGTGTCGCATTTACTATGTTGCCATATATATAGATATTTCTCAAGAAATTAAATGTTTTCAGCACAAAATGTTGAATTAAGGTGCAATGATCAATGAATTAGGAGAGAAAAACATTTTTTTTATATATATATTTGTTAAGTAATTCAGATTTTTTTTAGAATCCAAATTTTAATACCAAAAAAAAAATAATAATAATAATAAATAATAATTGTTATTTAAAGTGGAAGGGTGACGGTGAGTTCTTCATCAATTTCTGTTTCCCAAAAGATCTCTTTTTTCATGTCTCTCTCTTCTTTCCTTCTCGTGTTATTTTGAATATTCCTCGTCGGGTTTGGATCGTGATTCTGCACGAGCTTACTTGCGTAAATCGTTGATTATAGGCTGATCTCGGTAAAAAATCATTCTAAACAGCTTTCAACGAGATTCGGTTTCTATGCTTTTAATATCTGAGTTGAATAGTTTACTTTTAACTTATTTTTTTTCAATATTCTTTGATGGGTCTCGACCGTGATCCTGCACGAGCTTACTTCATCTCCCTCTTCTCTACTATATTCAACAACTTGCTTGTTTCTCGTGTTTTTTCAATATTCTTTCATGGGTCTCGGTCGTAATCCCACACGAGCTTACTTGCTCGAATTGTTGCTTATGGGCATGTCTAGAATGACCGAGACACGAGCTTTTCTTGCATTTCCTTGCTTTTGTTCATGTGATCTCTGAGTTCTCGAACTATTACAAAGTTCAGAGTATCATGACATCTCAGTCCGTCTTAGATTAATGCATATTAAGATTTTAAATTTCTTTCCTAATTTGCATCACTTTATCAAAATTATTTAGATTTAAAAAATTTACACGGCATGCTGTTAATCTCACGTAGGAAACTAAACCACCAACCGTTAATGATAATTGATATCTTATTAATGGACGGTATATGGTTTATTTAATTAATGTTATTTGGAAATAATTTTTGGCAATGCAATTTATGACGTCATAGAATTTGACTTTGATTATATTTTTGTTGGGTATTCATCACTCATTTTTAGTTTTTTTCTTTTTTCATTCATGCACGTGTTTGATTTCTGTTACATGCATGCATGAAACATTAATGCCACTAACTTTTGTAATTAAATCTTTCCATAAATAAGAATATTAGAAACTATTTTATCTCATAAAAAATATATTCCTTTTTTAAAATTTTAATACTATTTTTAAACTTTAAAAAATATTATTCTCCTTAATTTCGAATATAAATCATTAATACTCTGTATCAAAAATATTTTTGAATTTTGAAAAATAATATTCACTTCAAAAATATTTTTAATATTTTTTAATCTTAAAATTTTAAAGGTATTTTTTAAATTTAGTTTTTAAAAATTAGGGTATTAATGAAAATTTGAAAGTTTAAACGTATTTTAAAAAAAAAAAATTGGAATTTCTCAAATATTTTTATAGACAAATATAAATTTTAGAAATATTTTTATTAATTTAAGTTTTGTTATTAGTTTTTTAAAGAATAATTATATTATATATATATATATATATATTCAGGTGCTTCCTTTATATTATATGGTTGTATGTATTATTTAATTATTTATCATATGTCTTATTTTTTTAATATAATATGAAAAATAAACATAGATTTTTTCAAACAGTTTTGTAAATTTAAAATACCACAAATTTACTTCTTTTTTTTTCATAATTTTTAACCTATTGTTTTAATTATAAAATATTTTAATTTATGTTCGATTTAAATTTTCAATATAAAAATATATTATCGAATAAAATGATTTTTAGATTATTCGAATAAAATAGTACAAATTAATTAATAATAATTGAGTGGTAATTATAATTATTTTTAATAAAAATTAATTAATTTCTTGTTTTTTTTATATTTTTTTTTTTGAATGTGGCATTTTTGTTATTTAGTTAACATTTAAGGGCAAATCAACAAGATGAACAACAGCGTTGAGTACCGGAGCAACAAAAAGCACAGAGTGATTTTCGTTATGGGCTGCACTGCTACTGGAAAATCAAAACTCTCTGTCGATTTGGCCACTTTCTTCCCGTCGGAGATCATCAACTCCGACAAGATTCAGTTCTATGAAGGCCTCGACATCATCACCAACAAGATCGCTGAATCCGATCGCCGCGGCGTGCCTCACCATCTCCTTGGCGTAATCCAGGATCCGGACGCCGACTTGACGGCCGCAGAGTTCTGCCGTCTCGTTGAAGATTCAATCGCTGAGATTATTGGACGCGGACGAATTCCTATCATCGTTGGAGGATCGAACAACTACATTGAGGCGCTGGTTGAGAATCCGATTGCGGATTTCCGTTCGCGATTCGACTGTTGCTTTGTCTGGACTGATGTTGCTCTGCCAGTTCTGAACAGGTACATTTCGAAGCGAGTGGATCAGATGGTGGAGGCAGGGCTAGTGGAAGAGGTTCGAGAGATGTACGTTCCTAATGCCGACTATAGCCGCGGAATCCGCCGCGCAATCGGCGCTCCAGAGATGGATAGTTACTTCAAATCAGAGAAAAATGACGATAGTTTGCTGAAATCTGCGATTCAAGAAATTAAGGATAACACCTGTACTCTCGCGCTCCGTCAACGCGGAAAAATTCACCGCCTCCGAGACGAGTTAGGTTGGGGAATCCACCGAATCGACGCGACGGCGGTGTTCGAAAACAGCGGAGAAGACACGGCGGATGTCTGGATGAATACGGTTCTGAAACCGAGCTTGGAGATTGTCAGCAAATTCCTCAACAAAGAGCACAAGGATTATCGGATCGAAACAATGACCAAAAACGGATTCACCACTAATAGCAGTTACGGAGAACTGAAAGCAAAGTAGAATCTCGGCTGCAACGCGATCGGATTTGGCCTATTTCTCACATTCGCAGCTTTAGGTCTGATCACAAACTGGATTTGTCGTTGAAATTCGATTCCAAAGGCCACCACAGCTTTCGTATATGAAAGAAAATAAAGATCAACTGTTCGAAGATAATCTGTTCCAAAGGTAAGCATTACACCTATAAATCTCAATACCATCATAGTCGTACTTGTCCAAAACATGTTGTCTGTAGCATGTATAATCATGTTATTTCTATCTTAGTTGTTATAAACTATCACTATGTTGTTCAAGCATCTGCTAATCTATAATAATACTTTCTTAGATCGTTTCAAATATTTTTCAAAATTTTCTTTTAGGCTCACTCAAGTATAGCACAATCGCATTCGAAATCTAATCATACAATGAATTATCCAAAATTTTCATAAACAATTTTTCCATATTTTAAGTCATTTTTTTCATTTTCACGGAAATAAAATTTTTTGACTTGACTTTTTTTAGTATATTTATAAAAATAAGAAACTTTCTATTTGTGTAATAATAAATATTTTTGACATTTTATGGTGTTAATTGGATTAATTTATTTAAGTTGTGTATTTTATTTTTGTCTGATTCAACTAATTAATTTATTAATAGAAAAAAATTATCATTTTTGTATGTTATCAAATTTTATCTTTATAAATAGATTAATTTCTATTTGGTTTATTATGGTAATATAATTTACAATTTTTAATAGTTTATAGTAAAAAATAAAATGTATATTATAGTTGTTGATACGTATAATTAAATTAACAAATTATTCAAACTAATGTTACAGAAACGACAATAAAGCAAATAATTGCGTTTTAATATTAATTAAAATAATAATAATAAATAGCTGGCGGCGGAAAAAATGAAAAAATTCCGTATATTGGTGGGCCCGCTAGTAAATTTCAGTAACTTAAAAAAGAATAGAAAAGGAACGATAAAATTACGTGAATTTATCAGAGCCAGGTTTCGATCTTGGGACCTGTGGGTTATGGGCCCACCACGCTTCCGCTGCGCCACTCTGATTTCTTGATCTTAAATTCAAGATGCCTTTTAATTTATATATTGTTATAAATATTTAAAAACTAAATAGAACTAAAAGTTTTATCCAAAAACATTTTAAGAACCTTGTGCCTTTACAAAAATAAAAAATAATAATAATAGAATTTATGTTTTTTTTAATTGATTTAAACGGGTCGAATATTAACTATAAGAATCCCTTGAATAATCTAGAACCAAGTTTAAAACGTTAAAATGAGCTGAAACGTCTTTACCAATTGAGTTGTATTCATGGTGTTGTTTGTATCACGTAACACTTTATTGTATGCCCTTTATAATCATTTATTACTTTTCTTGTACAATTAGATAATGTACTAACTCAACATCGTGTAAGTGAAAACACGTCATATATTTAATATGATAATGTCTCGTAACAACATAAATATCTCCGAAATTTAATAGAACTGTATAAACCAAAATACAAACGTTGGAAATATAAAAATAATATTAATATTAGACCCGAATTTTAGAGAACAAAAACTTTTAAAATTAGGTTAAATTGGCCTATTAAGTTCTATAGTAACAAACTACTTGAATTTGGCCCATTAATAATTGCTAAAAACTGTCACACAAGGACCAAAACAAGAAGTGAGATTTAAAGCAAACATCTCAACTATGTGCATTTTTTTTTTCTTTTTTCGTGCCTTGAGGAGGTTCTATCCCGTGGAAATGCTCTTTAATGGAACTTTAGTTTTAGCTGGTCGTGACGAAGAAACTACCGGTTTCGTTTGGTATGCCCGACTTATCAATTTATCCGGTAAACTACTGGGGGCTCATGTAGCCCATGCCGGATTAATTGTATTCTGGGCCGAAGCAATGAACCTATTCAAAGTGGCTCATTTCGTACCTGAGAAGCGCATGTATGAACAAGGATCAATTTTACTTCCCCACCTAGCTACTCTAGGTTGGGGCGTAGGTTCTGGTGGGGAAGTTACACCTTTACGTACTTTGTGTCTGGAGTAATTCACTTAATTTTCTCCGCAGTATTGGATTTTGGCGGCACTTATCATACACTTTTGAGACCCGAGACCTTTGAAGAATCTTTTCCTTTCTCCGGTTGTGTGTGAAAAGATAGAAATAAAATATTAGGTATGTTCAACTAAATTAAATTATTAAATATACTCCTTAATTTTCTCATTTCTTTTAAAATTGTCACTTTAAAATATTAGGTATGTTCAACTAAATTAAATTATTAAATATACTCCTTAATTTTCTCATTTCTTTTAAAATTGTCACTATTCTTTTAAAAGTTGGAAATATTATTATTATTATTGTCGTTTCATAAATGTTTCAAAACTACTACCTTTGAAGTAGGGAACTTGCGCGTGGCCATCACACGACCAAAGGACTACAGAACAGAAAGATCTCTTCCAAAGGATAAACCAACAGCTATGGTCGTTCTGCAACAATGGAGGATTTGATTCTCAACAATCCAAAACCATTTTTCTGAAACCCCCTTTACTTCACTTAGATATCTATGTTGTTACAAAACATGTACGATTCAGCGACGTTGAAGGTCGACATACTCGTTGAACTACTTGTGATACATTTCTGTGGAGAACTAGGACCTTTACTACTGCCCAACATAACTATTTTGATACAAGAAGCTATATGATTGATAAAGGGAAGGTACCATCTTTCAGTTACACATTTACAATCATATAACTCTTGTCTCTAACAAGTTCATTTGAACTACTAACCTATAAATTTATGCAAACTGCAATGCTTGTTCGCGCTTAATGTTGAAGACTTTGATAAGAACATCTTCGACTACCTGTTTGCAAAAGCATACAGACGTGAATTGGTTTAAAATTTGTTGCAGATGACAATTCGTAACAGCACGCATTGTGAGTCGAAGAGAAGACTAACCTTATCAGGGGTTGACGCCCCGGATGTGACACCGATCGTGATAGGACCCTTGGGTAGCCAGTTCTCCTTTTCAACTAACTCCCCATGCTAATATGAGTTTGTAAGAATGAAGAGATAATAAGTAATCAGAGAAAGAAAAGGTAGGTTTTAATAAATTGAAAAACGACCCGAAAAACCGTTTGCAAATTGAATCTAAAAGGGACTCGAGACTAAATCTGTACGTTAACTTACATTCAGTTTGTAAGCTATTCTGTTTCCTGGGCCTATTCTCTGCTCAGTATCAATCCAATAAGAGGGAATGCCTCGCTCCTCAGCTATCTCTTGAAGATGAGAAGTATTACTGGAATTCCATCCACCAACAACTAACATGAGATCCACTTTTCCCTCTACGAGCTTGTACATCGCATCTTGACGTTCCTGATAGAAGAGAACGGGTTCGAGACACATATAAGTGACAACTAAAAGTATGGAAGATCAGCATACACTGATTTGCAACTTGTCAATATGATCTTGGCAGGAGCTCTTAATGAGGGTTCCAAAGCCTCAGTTTAATTTGTGATACCTCGAGTGACGCATAAACTTGTCATTCAAGCAGTAGAGAGTAGAATATTAAACCACAATTTGCTCCCTAAAACCCACATGCTAGACATCGTAGAAAATCTCGGAGACTTACTTGAGTAGCATCGCATATTGTATTGAAACTGAGGAAATGCTCGTTGACATTTTCGACTCCGTGCTTGCGCATCATAGTTCTTTCAACTAGTTTACCTGATAAAAGTAAAATGTAAGTAAACATGCTTGTGATTTCAAGGAGAAGCGATGAATGGCGTTTCAGCGGATTATTTACCAATCTCTTCTGTTTCTCCCTTGAGCATTGTGGTTTGGTTTGCAATCCCAACCTTTAATAGGTCAGTATCTGGGTCAAACCCTTGTGAGACTGCATTTTTGAATTTCTGCGGACCAGGAATTAGTACAACCATTAAAGCTGTGAATGATGTCAATATATAATGGTTCATAAAGTATTGACAAAACCATACCTTCATAAACTCTTCCCTGGTTGAGCTCGATCCATCAAGTTCGCCTCCAAGAATATAGTCACACACATATGTTGCCTGAATAAAGGCAAAAGTTCATACGACAAATATGCACTATTCCTCACCCGACGAAGTACAAAATTGCCCAAATCAACAAAAAAGAAAAATGAAATGGACATACCTCTGCCATGTTCTTGACAATTATATATTTTCCTGCAAAGGATGCTGTTGCTACAGTTTCTTCATGAGAATATTTACCATGAATAATTGAAGTAAACTCCCCTTTCTTGTGCTTTTCCACGACATTCCAAACCTTCAAATGTTATGCAGACAACATCCATACATTGAGAGAGAATTTTTGGCAGAAGCAAAAACATAATATTAATTGCAGTTAGCATTATTGTCGGTATATCAGAACGTACAGCAAGGAGAGAAAAGCAAACTCTGCAACAATACCTTTGAAACCCATGGGCAAGTTGTATCAACGATTTGCACCTTTTTTTCACTCAATGTCAACATCTCATCCACGCCAGCTCCGAATGCAGGCAAAATCACAACATCACCCTTGCCAACCACTTCAAACTGTTTCTTTCCATCCTCAAGTGGAATGTTTTGGACTTCCATATCCTCTAAGCGCTACATATAGAATTCAAAAATATTTATGCTATTTCTTCCCTTCGTGTAATGAGGAACTTAAGAATTATGCGAAAAGATGGCGTGAAATTCAACCATCAATTAAGTTTATAAACTTTTGAATACCAGAATGTTTTTTGGTATGGAAAAGACAGCAAGGAAATCAAAAGTTTAAGTGTTTCAAAATTCTAGGAAAAGAAAAGCAAGTAGTAAAGATAAAATTGAAAATCTAAAAATAGTCCAAGCATTGGTGCAAGACTTTTACTGCGCCCGAACACTGTAAGAAGGTCAACAAGTCTATCCTACCTGACACACGTAGGATATGGATGGAAAAATCATTCGAATTTAGAGAAAACGAATTAAAAAGATAAAATATAGAATCCACAAAAGTTAGGGGTGAAAACTGCATTAATGTTCCTAAAGACTGGAAGGCTTGAAGTCTTCATTCCTCATAGACATGCACCAGACAGAACACCACACGCAAAGGACCGGGACAACAACTGGAATACTATCTTGCAAAATTTTCAGATCACAGTTCAGATTGAACAAGAATACATAGTTGGGAATGGAACCAAAAAATTCAAAAACAAAAACAGATCGCGTTTTCTTGGGGATAAGCGATCAAAGCACGCTTATCAGCAATAACATAGTAATGGAAATTTTGAACTTCCTCCACAAATAAGAAGCATGATTCATTCAGATAGAAAGGCAGAGATCCCAGAAAGGGATAAAAGAATCACATCTGATTGAAAGAAGAACACATGCTAGAAACTCGATATTGGACAATAAAATCTTAGACAAACAGAACACCAGAAGCCTCATCAAATTTACCAGAGTATGATCCATTTCTAAATTTAAATCGTCGAAAGAAACTGCAGTAAATCAATCAGTACCTTGTTAACAGTTGGGTTGTGAATAATTTCATTGGTTAACCATAATTTCTCCTCAGGAAATTGCTTTCTCGCTTCATAAGCAATCTGGACTGCTCGCTCAACTCCCCAACAAAATCCATATGCTTCCGCCAATTTTACAGTAACATCTCCCCACGTATACTCAAATCCATTTTCTTTCAGAGTCTTGATGATATCACCTTCAATTCAACATAGAATTAGTTTTCAGCAAAATAAGTTGAAAATTCAAGTGAAGGCTTCTCTCTTTTTGACTTTTTCTTTTTTAATTTAGTTTATGGCCTCGAGAAGCCAAATCTGAAGACCAAAATCCTCCAGGAGCAGGTAATAGAATATTCTCTAGTTTTCCCATAAAAATCGAACATGCAAAGGAATTTCATAAACAATTTTCCTAATTCCATAAGAAATCTAGCAAAATCAAGACGATCGAGGCTCACTCGTATACTCGCTATTCATAAGCGCCAGAGTCTCGTCCTTGTGACCAAACCCTCTGCGGTTGTAATTCTCACTCTTCGACAAGTTCCTCCGGAACACCTTGGCATCAAAATTGGAATCCACAGCCACCGACGACGAAGAAGCAGAAGAATCGCCGTCGCATCTCACGGACAGAGGCTTCCTACACCGAACCGATCGAACTCCGGGGAAACTCTCCGGCAAGGCCGCATCTGTACGAGTGGCAAGACGGTAAAGCTGCATAGAGAAAGCCATGGCAGAGAACAATCTCAGAGATCACTTTCCAGTCGCAAGCTCAGACAAATGCCCCCCTTCTTCTTCCTCCTCCATTTATCTCAATTCAACCATGCCCTCTCTTTGTCTTCTTCTTCTTCTTTTTATTTTTTATTTTTTTTTATTTTATTAAATTCATAAATTTAAATTGAAAATTATTATTTTCAATATTATCTCTTTTTTATTTTTTTATTTTTTTTATTTTCTCAGCAAAACTGTTCAATAACTTAAATTTTAAAAATATAAAATTAAAAAAATAGTTATTAAATAAACTTAAATTATTACCCATTTGAAAATATATATATATATATGGCAAATAGAAAGAAAAAAAATGATTGAAATTAAGTTTATTCTATTTTAGTTTATTTAATTTAACTTTTATATTTTTAATTAGCATTTTCTTTGTTTGAAAATATATTTATATAAATAATTTTTTTTATTAAAACTAAATTAAATTTAATTCTTATTAATATTAGTTTTGGCTTTTAGTAGCAGAATCATTGGAGCAAAGGAGAGGATTAAATGTGAAATTACGAAAACGGCCCTGATTTATGTACAGCTGGCTTTCTTAACGCCGTTTCTTACATACCATTTTCGGTCTTGGACTTTCCACGCTGTTTTCTGGTTTTTTTTATTTTATTTTATTTATTTATTTATTGTTTTGTTGTTTTTAATATTCCAACATTTTTTTATATAATAAAAATGTTATTTTATCTTACTTTTTTCTTTTTCAAATGATTAATTTGTTTGGTTTAACTTTATTTTTTCTAATAATTATAAATATGTATTTATTTTTACTATAAATTTTAAGGATTTTTTTATTAATCATTTTAGTTTTTTTTTTTTAATTTCTCAAAAATGTTTCTTCACAAAACATTTTTAAATTAATAAAAAAAATTTGAATTAATTCTTAATTATTAAGATTTTAGAAAATTCTTTTCATCCTTTAAATAAATTTCTTAATTTTATTTTTAAGGTTTTTTTCCAAAATATTCCTAGCACACCATTAATTGAATTTTTAATTTAGAAAGTTTAATTTTTATTTTAGATTAGCTAAAATGTCTCGAAAAAAAAAATTAGTTGATTGGATACCCGAGTCATAAGCTCGATGATTTTAAAAGTCAAACTTGGCTCGACTCCCTAGTAGCCTCAACTCGTGTCACCTCTCCTTAGCTCCTCCTCCTCTTGGACATCATTTTCTCCCTCGAATCGTGTTGCAATCATTGTTGATTAGTTCGGTCCAACATGATTAGGATTAGTTTGGTCTGATTTGTGTTCAGTTTAGTGGTTTTCTCTTCGATTTCGACTCGGTTCAATGAGTTTTTTCAATCCAAGGTAGTTTTTTTTTTTCCAATTTAAGTTCAGTTATATTGATTCTTCATCGGCTATGATCAGTTATTGTTTGTTCAAGGTTCTTTTGAGTTTTTTTTTAAAGTAAGATTCATGAATTTTAGGTGTATTTATGTTCGTGGAATGAATTTGGTGGTCTGATTAGGTTATGCATGCATGTATTATGTCATTGAAAAACCAACTATGGGTGTTTGACACGTAAAATTCTAAGAAAACATTTATGGCAATTACTCATCTTTTGTCAGGAGAGTCGTGTGCCATAGTGACTCAATTTCACTGATATAAATGTCAAATTCTATCAGTTGTGTAATATCTCACATCGGTTGAAGAGGAGAACAAAACATTCCTTATAAGGGTGTGGAAATCTCTCCGTAGCAGACACGTATCAAAACTGTAAGGTTAATGACGATACGTAACTGGTCAAAGAGGACAATATATGTTATCAATGAACTTGAGCTGTTACAAATGGTATCAGAGTAAGGCATTGGGTAATGTACCGCAAAGACTCTGGCCCCCGAAAGGGGTAGATTGTAAGATCTCACACGGTCGGGAGGGAACAAATATTCCTTATAAGAATGCTGAAACCTCTCCGTAACAGGCCAAAATGTCTTATAAGGGTGTGAAAACCTCTCAGTAACCGAAAAAAAACGAACAATATTTATTAAGGTATGGAAACCTTTCCGACCTGAATCTCGCACTATTTTCTTTATTTATTTGGAAAGAACTATATGGTTTGTTTGTTTTCTAATTGCAAACCAACTTTGACCAATGCTTTCATTAAATTTCTTGCTTATGTTTCTTTGCACGTTACCTTATGGGTCTAAATCACTCCCTTACAAATCCTTTTGATTTTGATCTTTCCATCCATGTGTTTTCCATTTCATTTCAATTTACCGTTTTGCCCTTCTTGTTCTCGGGTGATTGATAGGGTAGGAGATCGAATGTTCGATTTTGGTCTACATGAAACAATACGACACAACACAATTTTTGTGAGATCTCACGTCGGTTGGAGAGAGAAACAAAATATTCCTTATAAAGGTGTGAAAATCTATCTCCAGTAGACACATTTTAAAATTGTGAGGTTGACAATGATACGTAACGACCCAAATCGAACAATACTTACTAGTGATGGACTTGAACTGTTACAAATGGTATCAGAGTCAGACATCAGGCGGTGTGTCAATAAGAACCGCTGAGCCTCCAAGGGAGGTGTATTATGAGATTGCATCATTCCTTACAAAGATGTGGAAACTTCTCCCTAGTAGACGATTTTACGACGATAATATCGGTTAGCATTGGAGTTGAGCTGTTACAGTATTATACCAATATAGATTATAGAATCGGTTTTTACTAATCTTTCCGGATCAAATTGACTTTAAAAATCATATCGTCACCTCTTAATTATAAATATTTGTTATTTTTTAAAAAAATAATTTTAAAATATGTGTTAAAATGGTATTATGAAACACGTGCATAAAAGGACCCGACCCGGCCCACTAGTTTTACTATCCAATCATATGGCCGGGAGGCTGTCCACACGTGTTGCACGTGCGTGCCATGACGTGTGGCCATGGGAGACTATCCACACGTGTTGCATGTGGATGACACGTTTCATCCTTCTTTCAATTTTTTTTAATTTTATTTTTCATATTTTTAATTATTATAATTTTAAAATTGATTTAATGTCATTTTAAAATATTTCAAAACACGAGTAATTGCATGAATTAAATTCTAAATATTTTTTATATTTTTTTAATTGCCCATAATTTTATACAAGGGTATTTTAGTCAACTATATTATCTCATTTAAATTTTACCCCTCAAAACAATTCCCTAAACCTTAGAAACTAAATTATCATTTTTTTCTTATATTTATAATAATAGTAATAATAACCAATTTGAAAATATTATTTTGATAATAAATTTATAATAAAATTATAATTTGATATTTACGACGTGTCAAACCTTCCCCGTCCCTCTTCGCTTCCTACCAATCCACCATTTCCGACCTATTACTCAACAAATGCCTTCCTCTATTTTTGTCTCCAAATCTACCACGTTTACATAATCCTATCGAACGTTAACTCAATTGACATGAAATATAAATTCTCGAGTCTTGACTCATAATTAGTAGTTTAAATTTCCTAACTCGAAAAAAAAAAAATTATAGGTTTACTCGAATTTTTTTTGTTACTAATAGTGCAAGATTTGTGTTGAGGATGAAAGTCCCATATCAGCTAATTTAGAAATGATCATGGGTTTATAAACAAAGAATACTTTCTTTATTAGCATGAGACATTTTGGGAAGCCCAAAGCAAAGCCACGAGAGCTTATGCTCAAAGTGGACAATATCATATCATTGTGGAGAGTCGTGTTCGTCTAACATGGTATCGGAGCTATGCCCTAAACTTAGTCAAAATGACTAAGACTTCTGACTCCAGAGGAGTCAGCCTCGATTAAGGGGAGGTGTTGGATGATGAAACTCAAAGTGTATAATATCATACAATTGTGGAGAGTCGTGTTCGTCTAACAATTTGAACTTTTAACATTTTAGCCGATAATATATGTCCCACGGAAGGAGTAAAAAATGACTAAGACTCCAAAGAAGTCGAGCCTCGGTTAAGGGGAGGTGTTGGATGATGAAAGAAAGTCCCACATCGACTAATTTTTATGCTCAAAGTGGACAATATCATACCATTGTAGAGAGTCGTCTTCGTCTAATAATTTGAACTTTTAACATTTTAGCCGATAATATATGTCTTAATTAATCGAACTAGGTTTAGGTCGAGTAGTTTTTTTAAAGTTATGTAATTAGGTCGTTACACAAAATTATTTGCTGGGCTGTGCTTGATGGAGTTGGGGATAGATGAAAATCCAAATGGGTGCTTACAGTTCTTCCCGGACCAGCAATGGAACCTTCTTTGGGACCCATCATATCCACACGCTGTGGACTGTGGGCGATTCCAGTGCACCTAACCTGAGAAGCTGTATTTACAAAACAAATTAGCTTCGTGTTCAATTGCTTTTCGATTCTTCTCCAAATTAGTATATGATTTGAGCATTTCAAAATTCTCTTCAATGGAGGGTACCTGCAGTTCTCTGCGGTCACCGGCTTTAACCATAGCGCCCTCCTCTTTGTCTAGAAGTGGGTTCTCAGAGAAGCCATTGTTGCCTGCTCGAGCTGTGAAATTATCGAAGAACAAGAGATACCCACTTGCTCGAACCCTCAAATTTCTTCCCATTACAGCTAAAGCTTCGAGTAAATACCTTGTTTCTTCTCCTACATTGTGATTAATGTTCTTATTGCTTCTTCTAGGCTTGAGTTTTGTAGAATGTTGAGTGTTTTGATATACTGATTATTTTGAACTCGATGTAAGCTTGACTTGTTTGGGTTTGTTAAGTAGAAGTAGAAATGGGATTTGTTGAAGAAGGTTGGGTTGGATCAAGGTTGAGTGATTTTCATATATGTGAAGATATGAATGTTGTGTTTTCATACTAAAACGATTTGGATATCCCATTTTTGAGAAGGGATGGAACTATGCATGGATTTCTTCATCTGACTCTTATTTGATCTAGTTCTGCATTCTTCTGGGAGGCATTTGAAGTGGGTGTATGAATCTTTAATGAGCTTGCTGGTTATTTTTTGTTTACTTCTATATGATATTAGCAGAATAATTGACAATTGTAAAACTGTGAGATCCCACATCGGTTGGGGAGGCGAACAAAACCTTATTTATAATGGTGTGGAAACCTCTCCCTAGCAGACGCGTTTTAAAAATCTTGAGGGGAAGCTTGAAAGGGAAAGCCCAAATAGGACAATATTTGCTAACGGTGGGTTGGGCTGTTACTAATGGTATCAGAGTCAAACACCGAGCGATGTGTCCGCAAGGAGGCTGAGTCCCGAAGGGGGTGGACATGAGGTGGTGTGTTAGCGAGGAGCTTGAGCCCCGAAGGGGGGTGGACACGAGGTGGTGTGCCAGCAAGAATGCTAGGCCCCCGAAGGCGGTGGATTGGGGAGTCCCACATTGATTGTAGAAGGGAACGAGTGCCAGCGGGGACGCTAGGCCCCAAAGGGGGGGATGGATCGTGAGATCTCACATCGGTAGGGGAGGAGCCGAAGGGGGGTGGACACAAGACGGTGTGCCAGCAAGGATGCTAGGCTCCCGAAGGGGGTGGATTGAGGGGTCCCACATCGATTGGAGAAGGGAACTAGTGCCAGCGAGGACGTTGGGCCCCGAAGGGGGGTGGATTGTAAGATCTCACATTGGTTGGGGAGGAGAACAAAATATTCTTTATAAGGGCGTGGAAACCTCTCCCTTTAAAAACATTGAGGGGAAGCCCGAAAGAAAAAGCCCAAACAATACAATATCTGCTAGCGGGGCTGTTACAAAATTCTCGTTACTTCCACTACCTACACTAACCTTGCAAGCATGATTCTTCGTCTTACTTCGGTAGACAGCAATGGATAGCTGGGAGAGATGGATAGAAATATTTAGAACAATTGAAAAACTTGGTCCCTGTTTCATGCTTAAGGATGGCGATTTCATTATAGTTTTGGAATATAATGGTAAATTATACTTGTATGGTTTGTGATATTATGCAAATTGTATCCATATTCAAACAACATTTTTAGTCTATACATGTCATCAATTTCATTAAAACTTGCAACTTTTTAGTGTAAAATTATGATCGGTAGAGTTCATCCATCATGGGGGTGTTTAAGCTTTTCTTAAAGTTCAGGTCTGCAAATCACAGAAGGTTTGTTTTGCAGTTATCATCCAAGCATATGGTTTATTACTTCTTCCTTGCAGTATGTAGCTAACATTTCTTGATTTTACAAGGCACGAGTAGTTTTAGCTCAGAGGCAGCTCCGGAAATTTCAAAGAAGGAAGTTTCAAAAGATGAGGATCTTGTATTTGTTGCTGGTGCTACAGGAAAAGTTGGTTCAAGAACTGTGAGGTAAGTTCAATATCTTGCTTTATATTGGAGCATCCTTCCCTAAATTAGCCAACGTGGGACTCCCTCCCAATAATCCTCAACAATCCTCCCCTCGAACAAAGTACACTATAGAGCCTCCCCTGAGGTCTATGGAGCCCTCGAACAGCCTCTCCCCTTATCGAGGCTCGACTCCTTCACTGGAGTCCTCGAACAAAGTACACCCTTTGTTCGACACCTGAGTCACTTTTGGCTACACCTTCGAGGCTCACAACTTCTTTGTTTGACAATTGAGGATTTTATTGACATGGCTAAGTTAAGGGCATGACTCTGATACCATGTCTAGAACCACGCCTCTCCACAATGGTATGATATTGAGTTTGAGCATAAGTTCTCATGGGTTTGCTTTGGGCTTCCCCAAAAGGCCTCATACCAATGGAGATGCATTCCTTATTTATAAACCCATGATCATTCCCTAAATTAGCCAAGGTGGGACTCCCTCCCAACCATCCTCAACACTCTGCATGCTGTATACTAAAGAGCTGTGAAATCTAACCAGGGAGCTTTTGAAACTTGGATTCCGTGTAAGAGCCGGTGTAAGGAGTTCTCGGAAAGCCGAAACTCTTGTTGAGGTAAAAGCATTTGACTTTTGATAAAGAAATTTACTGCTATTTTGTTAACAACTTGTTTTTGATGAAAACTTTATTCATTTGCAGAGTGTTAAAAAGCTTAAGCTTGATGAAGGTAATGTATGTGCCAAAGTCCCGACCCCTGTACCAACACACAGCATCTGTTTTCTCTTGTTTCTATTTGTCAAAAAATGAAAAGGGATCGTTTGATATTCTCGGACAAAATAACTTCCAAGAAAATAACAGATAGTTTTTGATCTTTAGCCCAGCTGTAGAAAAGCTTGAAACTGTGATATGTGACTTGGAGAAACCAAATCAGATTGGACCTGCAATCGGGAATGCGTCGATAGTTATTTGCTGCATCGGTGCAAGTGAGAAGGAGATTTTCGATATCTCTGGACCTTATCGAATCGACTATATGGCTACCAAAAACTTGGTTGAAGCAGGTAAGAAGACGCTTTTTCGTGATCTTTTTGTACCTCAAAACATATTTCTAGCTATTCCACAACAATCACATATATTGGCGTAAATGCTTCAGAGACGTGATTCTTGGATTTGATTTGATTTTATTACTGCTCGTAATAAAGATTTATCGTTCCAATGGTCGAGCTCTCCTAGCTTTTCAGTACATTAGCTGTAAAACTCTAGCATGTAGCTTTCTTAAAGTTCTCGAGGTTAAAACGGAAACAAGATTGACAAAATTTCTACAGCAACCGTTGCAAAAGTGAAGCATTTCGTTCTGCTTACGTCCCTCGGAACCAACAAGATTGGATTTCCTGCTGCCATTCTCAAGTGAGTGTTCATGTATTAGTTTTTCTGAAATGATTAACAATTTCACAAATGATGTTTTTTTCCCCATAATTTTAATATTGAACCATTAATTGTGGTTACCTGCTTCTAAAGCTTGTTTTGGGGAGTCCTGTTATGGAAAAGGAAGGCAGAAGAAGCATTGATTGCAAGTGGTCTTCCTTATACAGTAAGCAAATACTAATAGCTACACAATATTTATCAAATGGGCCTTAGATGTTTGATTTATTTAAACTATCTTTCCCAGATAGTGAGACCTGGGGGCATGGAGAGGCCTACAGATACTTTCAAGGAAACTCATAACACTACTGTTTCACCTGAAGATACTTTGTTTGGTGGTCTGGTGTCGAATCTTCAGGTACGTTTAAAGATTTTGAGGTGACAGATGATATCAATCGTTTAATTCTTATAACATTTTTAATTGCATGAATGAGGATTTAGGACTGTGAGATCCCACATTAGTTGGGGAAGAGAACGAAACATTTTTTATAACGGTATGAAAACCTCTCTCTAGCAGACGCGTTTTAAAAACCTTGAGAAGAAGCCCGAAAGGAAAGTCCAAAAAGAACAATATCTGCTAGCGGTGGGCTTGGGCTGTTACTAATGGTATCAGAGCCAGACACTGGGCGATGTGCCAGCGAAGAGGCTGAGCCTCAAAGGGGGGTGGACACGAGGCGGTGTGCCAACAAGGACGTTGGGCTCCGAAGGGGGGTGGATTGTGAGATCCCACATCGGTTGTGGGGAGGAGAACGAAACATTCTTTATCAGGGTGTGGAAACCTCTCCCTAGCAGACGCGTTTTAAAAAGCTTGAGGGAAAGCTCGAAAGGGAAAGCCCAAAGAGGACAATATCTGCTAGAGGTGGGCTTGGGCTTGGGCTGTCACTAATGGTATCAGAGTCAGACACGGGGCGATGTGCCAGCGAGGAGGTTGAGCCCTGAAGGGGGGTGGACACGAGGTGGTGTGCCAGCAAGGACGATAGGCCCCAAAGGGTGGTGGACTGTGAGATCCCCACACCGGTTGGGGAGGAGAACGAAACATTTTTTATAAGAGTGTGGAAACCTTTTCCTAGCAGACGAGTTTTACAAACTTTGAGGGAGTTCTCAATATTCTGTTCCAAAGCCAAAGATGTCGATACCCGAAAACGTCTGAGAACATCCACCCCAATGATAAGCATATAGAGAAAGGATCTGAAGGGTGCCTTCAAATCTTGGTTTAGCTATGGACGTGATCAAGCCTGCGTTGGTTGTTGTAGTTATTTTGGATTTCTGTATTTTTTTATTATAGCAAGAGACAAGTCTTGATTTGACAACTCGACAACGGGGCAATTGGCAGGACACAAAATTCCGTCCATGAGCTCTCTCCAAGCATTTTGAACAAGAGTTGAATGCATGTATACTTTATGCTTAATTTCTACATTTTAATTTCAGGTTGCAGAGCTCATGGCATGCATAGCAAAAAATCCTGGTCTCTCATGCTATAAAGTGATAGAAGTAATTGCCGAGACAACTGCACCATTGACATCCCTAGAGGATCTTCTTACAAAAATACCATCTAAAAAGGTCAGTTCATGATAACCTGCAGTAAATATCATTTAAATTTGCTTGTACATCTAAACTCAGCATAGACTTTATAATAGTTAATCTTCTGGTTTCTTCATATATCGTGGAGGTTATGCCTACGTTCTCCTTCTGCTGCAGTTAGTTCAAAATAGTCTGATTCGGAAATTGTGATAGTTACCAGAGAACTGTAATAATATTGAAATATGAAAGATAAAAGAACTACGAGATAGCCAAGAGTCTAACGTTGTGAGATCTCAGATCGGTTGGAGAGGCAAACGAAGCATTCCTTATAAGGGTGTGGAAACTTCTCCCTAGTAGACATGTTTTAAAACCTTGAGGGGAAGCTTGGAAGGGAAAGTCCAAAGATAACAATATCTAATAGCGGTGGGCTTGGGCTGTTACAAATGGTATTAGAACCAGACACCGGGCGGTGTGCTAGCGAGGACACTGGGCCCTCAAGGGGGGTGGACTGTGAGATCCCACATCGGTTGGAGAGGGGAACAAAACATTCCTTATAAGGGTGTGGAAACCTTTCCTTAGTGGACGCGTTTTAAAATTTTGAGTGGAAGCCCGGAAGGGAAAACCAAAGAGGACAATATCTGCTAGCGGTGGGCTTGAGCTGTTACAAATGATATCAAAGCTAGACACCAAGCGGTGTGCCAGTGGGGACGTTGTGCCCTCAAGGGGGTGGATTGTGAGATCCCACATCGGTTGGAGAGGGGAACGAAGCATTCCTTATAAGGGTGTGGAAACCTCTCCCTAGTGGACGCGTTTTAAAACCTTGAGAGGAAACTCGGAAGGGGAAGCCCAAAGAGGACAATATCTGCTAGCGGTGGGCTATTGTTACAAAAGTAGTATTGGCCCCCCCTCTCTTGTGTATTCTTATTTAAGCTTAAAGCCGCTAAACAATCTTGCTGGATCTATGCTAGGAATATGGCGCTGCACGAATTGTCGATCCACCACCTCCTAAGAGCGTTTCATCAGAACCGTCGAGCATTGCCAAAGAAAAGGAATCAGCTGAAGCAAAGCCACCCGCTCAAAGGGTTTCATCAGAACAGTTGAATATTGCAAAAGAGAAGGAATCAGCTGTAGCAAATGTTACAAAACAGTCATCATCACCCTACATTTCGTAAGACAATATGGAAGAGGCTGTTCTATATTTCTTGAACTTTTCTTTTCAAGCATCATGCTCAAATGCCTAGATTAACAGCTAATAAGATAGTAAGAAAGAAAAATGAACTCTGAATTGGTAGATTATTTCTCCAGTATATATATGATTCGAGGGTCCTCTCGTCGTCTGTTATTGCTGTTCGTGAATTTTCTAAGAACGTAGGTTAGGTTCGGTGAAAATGTTATCTTATCCTTGGCATTTATCTTACGTTGTGTCTTCTTCCAGGTACGAGGATCTAAAACCTCCAACATCACCTACTCCATCTGCACCAGTTGGGAAAATAGATTTAAATGTCGTCGACGGAGTCTCATCGGTCGCTCAAACGAGTTCATTAGAATCGTCAACTGAAATTGCCGAGGCAAATCCTGCACCTGCTCCTGAAAAAGCAGTGACAGTGAAACCTCTCTCCCCTTATGTAGCGTAAGTGTCTTATATTCAAAGTCCCGAGACGATATAGTGTTCGACGTTTTTATATTTGCTCACTGGATGACAAGATTTTTATCATTTTGTTCATAATGATCCCGTAACTTCGAGAGAAGGGGTGCTCTCCTATCTTTTGATTAGGAGCGGGAATAACTAGAAAAGTCACCAATGCTAAGGTGACCCCTAACCTAAGCAGGAGGCTACTCAAACTGAATCACGCCAACGTTATGTTTGTACCTTCTTACTGATCTTACACTTCCACTGATCGACTGATGTACATATTACTTTTCCAGATATGAAGATCTAAAGCCTCCTACATCACCATCTCCTAGTGCACCTTCCCTATCATTTTCGTCAACATCTCCCTCAAACGGTCCACCTCAGCCTGCTACCGCGAATGTAAACAGCTCAACGCCAATTCCAGAGGCAGACGACTCGAGTGAAACACATCTTCCCAAGCCGAAGAAGCTACAACCACTGTCACCTTTCACCATGTAAGCTCCTTCCTAGTTCTTTTATCTGCCTTAGTTGATTCCTTTGAAAAAGTTGCATGTTCTTATACAAAACTTCAAACAGCTGATAGGGGTAGTTTTGTTTAGCTCATAGATTGTGGTTGAACACTGTTCTTGACTAAAAAAAAGTTTATATAGTAAAGCCATAGTAAGTTAAACCATATATATATATATATCAAGTTTGACAATGTAATTTCTATATTCTCTCTTGCTTTGACAATGGACTTTCTATATTCTCTCTCACATCTTTCTTACAGCTTTGACAGTGTACTTTTTATATTCTCTCACTTTCTATATTCTCTCTTACATATCTGAAGTCATCAATACAAATCTTTTGGCCAATATTCTTCTTGCATTTTTTCTATCATGTTATTTGTGTTCATCTAGATCGACTGTGTGCGTTGTTTGTATTCATCTAGATCGACTGTGTGCGTTATTTGTGTTCATCTAGATCGACTGTGTGCGTTATTTGTGTTCATCTAGATCGACTGTGTGCGTTGTTGTGCGATCCTAACATTCTCATTTCTTATTTGATCAAACCAGGTATGAGGATTTGAAGCCTCCAGCATCCCCAACGCCCTCTCCTTGAAAAACCTTAAAGAAAGGGCTATCAGTTCCCTAAATGGACAGAGACAGATGAGGGGTTATACTTTCTATGTAATAATCTGAAGAACATTCGTTACTTTTTCCCGTCCAGATTCCATGGACGACTACACTGTTAAATTTGCTTATTTTGCCTGTAATTTTGATCAAAGTTGCCATTTTCATGGCATTTGCTTCATTTTATTCGTTGAATTACAGTGGGTCTTTCTCAAAAACCAAAGAAATCCATTGGGTTTTGAACGATTATAATTTAAAACCAATGATAAACGTAAAGTCACTCGAAATCTTTGTGGGTTTTCTATGAACATTCGGAATTGAGTTTCTATTGGTATATAATACAATGTTCATACGATTTCTACCTGAAATCCTCCCACTGGACTGTAAGCCCATTAAGCTTTACTGGACCGCCATCAACAACGAGAGGCCCAATTAAAGATCAATGGTTCGTTTAGGGTTGTCTCCGACTTCAATTTTCATTTGAGAAAGTTCATATGGGTACGGATCAAAATCCCAAACGCGCACAGAATGAAAGCGTTGCTCCTGCAACTGCTTTGGCTTATCTTGATCCAAACTACTGGTCATTGTTCTTCTTCTCTTTCTTTCTGCTTCTGATATCATTTCCGTAAGTTTCTAATGCTTTTTCCTGATGGGTTTGTTTCAGGGACGAGCGTTTCTCCAAGGAAGAACATTATGAGTGGTTTAAGGATTATTCCCATTTTCGAAATCTCATACTTCCTCTTCTCAAACCCGATTCATCAGTATTCTCTCTACTTTGATTCTATGTTCATTAACAATTGTTTTGATTGTTTGAATGAGCTTTCACTGTAATAATCTATTGAGTTTTGTCGTTGTAGGTATTGGAATTGGGTAGTGGAAATTCGAAGCTTTCTGAGGAGTTATATAACGATGGAATTACTGATATAACATGCATTGATTTGTCTGCTGTTGCTGTTGAGAAGATGCATAAACGTTTACATTTGAAGGGTATGAAAGGTGAGCTCGTAGTGTTCATCAAATGATGCTTTTCTGTGTTCTGTTCCAGTGAGATATCTTACTTCTGTCTGTTACTTTTTATGGGTTGAAACTAAATATGAAGTGCAAGTCTAGAAGAATGGTAGTCTTTAGATGGCATGATAGCCTAGGAAGCACGGACACGACACGCTTCGAACATGTGCTCGATGCACTTAAAACGTGTCTATATTAATTTTTTGGATACAACTAGGACTCTGAGTTGGGAGAAGATAGATATTTTCTTATGGACTGAATCCTTATTTTTTGTTCAATCCTACGGTATTTGGATGACATCTTTTGTAATAGCCCAAGCCTACTGGTAGCAGATATTGTGAGATTCCACAGTGATTGGTGAGGAAAATGAGTGCTAGTGAGGACGTTGGACCTCAAAAGGGAAAGCCCAAAGAGAACAATACCTACTAGAGGTGGGTTTGGGCTCTTACAAATGGTATAAGAGCCAGACACGGGTGGTGTGCCAGCGAGGACGTTGGGGCCCGAAAGAGGGTGAATTGTGAGACCCCACATCGATTGGAGAGAGGAACAAGTGCTAGTGAGGACGCAGGGCCCCGAAAGGAACAAGTGTCAGTGAGGACGCAGGGCCCCGAAAGGAACAAGTGCCAGTGAGGACGCAGGGCCCCGAAAGGAACAAGTGCCAGTGAGGACGCAGGGCCCCGAAAGGAACAAGTGCCAGTGAGGACGCAGGCTCCGAAAGGAACAAGTGCCAGTGAGGACGCAGGGTCTCGAAAGGAACAAGTGTCAATGAGGACAATGCGCCCCGAAGGTTGGTGGATTGTAAGATCCCACATCGATTGGAGAGAGAAACAAGTGCCAGCGAGTACGCTGGGCCCCGAAGGTAGGTGGATTGTGAGATCCCACATTGATTGGAGAGGGGAACGAGTGCCAGCGAGGATGCTGAGCCCCGAAAGGGAAAGTCCAAAGAAGATAATATCTGCCAGCAGTGGGCTTGGGTGGTCACATCTTCTTCCTCTAGGCATATCCAACTAAATCTTTCTATATCTTTTAAGATTTTTAATATCAATGATGTATCTTTTTAGTGAAGTATATTTTGGTTTTATGTTAAATTTACATGTTTTATCTATAAGTATTTCTACATCAATATATACACACATTTTATTTAAAAACAAAAAGTGTATGCAACATGTGCATGTCCTACGTTTTAGAAATTGATGCGTCGCCATGTCTGTGTTTGTGTTCGTGTCATGTCTGTCCATGCTTCTTAGATGGTAACTTGCGGTTTTCCACGAACTCAAATGAGATAAACAATAGAAGGAAACGATCCGTGTACGTTAATAACAATGTCCCTTTTTCTCACCTTATTCATTTTCTCTCTCGATTATCAGAAATAAAGGTGCTAGAAGCTGACATGCTAGACATGCCGTTCGGTGACGAGTGTTTTGACGTCGTTGTCGAGAAAGGAACTATGGTAACGACTCAACTTTTTGCAGTTTTGTTTTATCTCAAGATATTGGAATTTGCATTTGTTGTCTTAATTTACCATTTCGTCTGCTGTTCGTAACTTGGAAGGATGTCTTGTTCGTTGATGGCGGTGACCCGTGGAATCCTCAACCATCGACGCGATCGAAGGTCATGGCAATGCTTGAAGGTGTTCATAGGGTCTTGAAGAAAGATGGCATTTTTGTCTCAATTACATTTGGCCAGGTTTTATAATCAAATTCTTGGAACTCCTTGTCCTTGGATGTTACACTTCCTCGTTCTAATATGATTTGCCTTCTCTTCAGCCGCATTTCAGGCGCCCCTTATTCAATGCGCCCGAGTTTACTTGGTCGTTTGAGTGCAGTACTTTTGGTGATGGATTTCATTACTTCTTCTACACCTTGCGTAAGGTTAGGACGGATGTTTCGCCTTCAATTGCTTGTGTTGGGTCGGTTGTTATTTTCGGGATAGGCTGTAGATGACTTATTTGATTAATATTGCACAAAGACGACGAGAACAATGGCCACCAAGCTCTTCTAGGTCTGTCAAACTCACTCTCCTTACATTCTAGGCGAAAATACAAGATTAATGGCCACCAACTTCTTCGAGAGCCCTGAAACTCACTCTCGTTACATTCTAGGCCAAAATACAACAATAGTGGGCCCCAATCTTGTCGAGAGCCCGTGAACTCACTGACCTTACATTCTAGGCCAAAATACAAGATTAATGGCCACCAAACTCTTCGAGAGCCCTGAAACTCACTCTCGTTACATTCTAGGCCAAAATACAACAATAGTGGGCACCAATCTCGTCGAGTGCCCGTGAACTCACTGACCTTACATTCTAGGCCAAAATACAAGATTAATGGCTACCAAACTCTTCAAGAGCCCTAAAACTGACTCTTGTTACATTCTAGGCCAAAATACAACAATAGTGCGCACCAATCTTGTTGAGAGCCCGTGAACTCGCTGACCTTACACTCTAGGCCAAAATACAAGATTAATGGCCACCAACTTCTTCGAGAGCCTTGAAACTCACTCTCGTTACATTCTAGGCCAAAATACAACAATAGTGGGCCCCAATCTTGTCGAGAGCCCGTGAACTCACTGACCTTACATTCTAGGCCAAAATACAAGATTAATGGCCACCAAACTCTTCGAGAGCCCTGAAACTCACTCTCGTTACATTCTAGGCCAAAATACAACAATAGTGCGCACCAATCTTGTTGAGAGCCCGTGAACTCGCTGACCTTACACTCTAGGCCAAAATACAAGATTAATGGCCACCAACTTCTTCGAGAGCCCTGAAACTCACTCTCGTTACATTCTAGGCCAAAATACAACAATAGTGGGCCCCAATCTTGTCGAGAGCCCGTGAACTCACTGACCTTACATTCTAGGCCAAAATACAAGATTAATGGCCACCAAACTCTTCGAGAGCCCTGAAACTCACTCTCGTTACATTCTAGGCCAAAATACAACAATAGTGGGCACCAATCTCGTCGAGTGCCCGTGAACTCACTGACCTTACATTCTAGGCCAAAATACAAGATTAATGGCTACCAAACTCTTCAAGAGCCCTAAAACTGACTCTTGTTACATTCTAGGCCAAAATACAACAATAGTGCGCACCAATCTTGTTGAGAGCCCGTGAACTCGCTGACCTTACACTCTAGGCCAAAATACAAGATTAATGGCCACCAACTTCTTCGAGAAACCTGAAACTCACTCTCGTTACATTCTAGGCCAAAATACAACAATAGTGGGCCCCAATCTTGTCGAGAGCTCGTGAACTCACTGACCTTGCATTCTAGGCCAAAATACAAGATTAATGGCCACCAAACTCTTCGAGTGCCCTGAAACTCACTCTCGTTACATTCTAGGCCAAAATACAACAATAGTGGGCACCAATCTCGTTGAGAGTCCATGAACTCGCTAACCTTATATTCTAGGCCAAAATACAAGATTAATGGCCACCAAACTCTTCGATAGCCCCGAAACTAACTCTCGTTACATTCTAGGCTAACACATAACAATAGTGGGCACCAATCTCTTCGAGAGCCCGTGAACTCACTGGCCTTACATTCTAGGCGAAAATACAAGATTAATGACCACCAAACTCTTCGAGAGCCCTGAAACTCACTCTCATTACATTCTAGGCCGAAATACGACAGTGGGTCACTTTGATGAGCCCATGAACTCACTGACCTTACATTATAGGCCAAAATACAAGACCAAACGAAATACTCGAACATGGGCTCCGTTGCTATCTGATCTACCCCTCCCCTAACAACTGATTGCTCTTTGTTGCATTTCTCTTGACAAGAAAAACGCGCCGTTAGGCCTAGCATTCACATCCGTCGGTGTTCGTATTCCAAATGCTCCATAGTTACTTCTTTGTCCGAGTTTCAAAGCCAACTGCCTTATCAAAGATCTGGATTCATCAGCATAATAGAATCATAAATTATGAACCTTAAGTTAGGATGCCAGTATGCCCTTTTAGAGAGCCTAGTGGCTAGTTTAGACAAGGACCTGATTCCTTCTGTGAGCCATAGTTTGGACTTTCAACAACCCGGGTTCGGTTTTCTGTCAATCAAAAGTGTTCATGAACTCTCGGAATATGGTTGTCTTCATGAGTACTTTCAGTAATTCTCGACTTGATTATGCATCTTTCAACAATGGCAACAAAAGTTCGTGTATATCTTTCATTTCTAATGGTAAATGCAATCACCATTACCAGGGAAGGCGATCATCGGATGATAAAGACGAAGGTGAGAGATCAGTTACACCGTCGATCTGTTTACTTCAAGACGAGCTAGAGGGTGAAGATTACATGTTCAGAACGGACGTCAATGAGCTGAATTGCTAGTAGTAGTATTATCGTATCCGTTTTTGTTTAATGAATTGTACATCAAAATCAATCATAGTTTCACTGAGATGTTATTCTGGCAGTTAGTTTTCCCCCCAAGTTCTTAATGGTTTAAGGCTTTATATATTGCTATTCATATTTGTACAGTTTCTTTCTTCAAATGGTGACGGTTCGACTATGGCTTGGTTACATGTATCGGAGAATTCGAACTCTGACCTCTTGGCTGAGTGTATATGTCTAAATTATTTGAATTATACTTAGATTAACGGATACACGGGATTTACTAGTACGGCAGGGACGTGTCTTTTGGGACCAAAAAAAAAAAAAAAAAAAAAAAAAAAAAAAGCTAATTTGATGATTTATTGAAAGTATGAAATTAAATTAGAGGTATTTTAACTTTGTATTTATAATTAATAAAAAAGTTAATATATAATATTACAAGTCCAGAGGCCTTCAATTGCAATTGGCCTATTAGCTCTAGAGCACGTTAATAACTTGCATGGGCCATAATCATTCCTTTTGATATGATTTTTTTTTACAAACCAAAATAATAATGATAATAATAATAATAATAATAATAATAATAATAATAATAATAATAATAATAATAATAATGAAGGTTGAGTTAGAGTATCGCGAAAGTCGTAAGTTCGAAACCTGCATGGGCCGTAATTATTTATTTTGATTTAAATTTTTTACAAATAAAATTGAAAACTAAAAAAAATAAAAAAAATAAAAGGAATTAGACTGAACGGATATTAGTGGCATTGGACTTATAAGCCTATTAGCTTAGCTGGTTCGAACGTCGTGCTAATAACGCGAATGTTGCAAGTTCGAGATAAAAAAAAAAAAAAGAATTAGATTAGACGGAAATCAGTGGCACTGGACCTGTAGGCCTATTAGCCGTAGGTAATTATTTATTTTGATTTAAACTTCTTACGAACAAAATTAAAAACTAAAAAAAAAAGAAAAAGAAAAAGAATTAGACTGGATGGATATCAGTAGCATTGAACTTGTAGGCTTATTAGCTTAGTTGGTTAGAGCGTCATGCTAATACTGCCAAAGTTTTATGTTCGAGATTTGCATGAGCCATAATTATTTATTACGAACAAACTAAAAAAACTGGACGGATATCAGTTGCACCAAACATGTAGGTCTATTAGTTCAGCTGGTTAGAGCGTTGTGCTAATAACGCGAAGGTCACAGGTTCAAGACCTGCATAGGCCATAATTAAAAATAAAAAGAGAATTAGATTAGACTGATATCAGTCACACCGGACTTGATAATTAAAGATAAAAAGAGTATTAGAATAGACGGATGTCAACCGCACCGGACCTGCGGGGGGGCCTTAAATAGCTCAGCTGGTTAGAGCGCGTCGCGAAGGTCGTCGTAGGTTCAAATAAAAAATAAAAAAAGAATTAGATTGGACAGATATCAGTGGCACGCAACTTGTAGGCCTATTAGCTCAACTGGTTAAAGCGTCGTGCTAATAACGCAAAGGTCGCAGGTTCGAGATCTGCATGGGCCATAATTTAATTATTTTTATTTTAAATATTTTACAAAATTGAAAACTAAAAAAAATAAAAAAAGAATTAGATTGGACGGATATCAGTGGCACCCAACCAGTAGGCCTATTAGCTCAGCTTGTTAGAGCGTCGTGCTAATAACGCGAAGGTCGCAGGTTCGAGACCTGCATGGGCCATAATTAATTATTTCTATTTAAATATTTTACGAACAAAATTGAAAACTAAAAAAAATAAAAAAAGAATTAGATTGAACGGATATTATTGGCACCGGATCTATAGGAATTTGTAGATTTTTTAGCTCAGCTGGTTAGAGAGTCGTGCTAATAACGCAAAGGTCGCAGGTTCGATATCTGTATGGGCCATAATTTAATTATTATTTCTATTAAATATTTTACGAACAAAATTGAAAACTAAAAAAAATAAAAAAAGAATTAGATTGGACGGATATCAGTGGCACTCGACCTGTAGGCCTATTAGCTCAGCTGGTTAGAGCATCGTGCTAATAATGTGAAGGTCGCAGGTTCGAGACCTGCATGGGCATAGTTAATTTAATTAATTATTTTTTACGAACAAAATTGAAAACTAAAGAAATACATTGGACGGATATCAGTGCACCTGACCTATTGCACGTGAAGGTACCATAATTATTTATTTTGATTTAATTTTTTTACAAAATGGAAAACTAAAAATAAAATAAAAAGAGAATTAGATTGGACAAAAATCAATCGTACTGAACTTGTAGGCCTATTAGCTTAGTTGGTTAGAGTGTCATGCTAATAACGCGAAGGTCGCAGGTTCGAGACCTGCATGGGCCATAATTAATTATTTTTATTTAAATTTTTTACGAACAAAATTGAAAACTAAAAAAAATGAAAAGAGAATTAGATTAGACGGATATCAGTCGCACCGGAGCGGTACACCTATTAGCTCAGCTGGTTAGAGCGTCGTGCTAATAATGCGAAGGTCGCAGGTTCGAGACCTGCATGGGCCATAATGAATTATTTCTATTTAATTTTTCTACGAACAAAATTGAGAACTAAAAAAAATAAAAATAAAAAGAATTAGATTGGACGAATATCAGAGGCACTTGACCTATAGGCCTATTAGCTCAGCTGGTTAGAGCGTCGTGCTAATAACGCGAAGGTCGCAGGTTCGATACCTGCATGGGCCATAATTAATTATTTTTATTTAAATATTTTACGAACAAAATTGAAAACTAAATAAAAATAAAAAAAGAATTAGATTGTACGGATATTATTGGCACCGGATTTGTAGGAATTTGTAGGCCTTTTAGCTCAGCTGGTTAGAGCGTTGTGCTAATAACGCGAAGGTCGCAGGTTCGAGATCTGTATGGGCCATAATTTAATTATTTCTATTTAAATATTTTACGAACGCAATTGAAAACTAAAAAAAATAAAAAAAGAATTAGATTGGACGGATATCAGTGGCACCCGACCTGTAGGCCTATTAGCTCAGCTGGTTAGAGCGTCGTGCTAATAACGCGAAGGTCGCAGGTTCGAGACCTGCATTGGCCATAATTAATTTTTTTTTCTATTTAAATTTTTTACGAACAAGATTGAAAACTAAAAACAATAAAAAAAGAATGGACGGACGCCGACCTGTAGGCCTATTAGCTCAGCTGGTTAGAGCGTCGTGCTAATAACGCGAAGGTCGCAGGTTCGAGACCTGCATGGGCCATAATTAATTTTTTTTTCTATTTAAATTTTTTACGAACAAGATTGAAAACTAAAAACAATAAAAAAAGAATGGACGGACGGATATTATTGGCACTAGATCTGTAGACTTATTAGCTCAACTGGTTAGAGTGAAAGATTGGACGGATAGGCCTACTGCCTATTAACTCAACTGGTTAGAGTGAAAGATTGGACGGATAGGCCTACTGCCTATTAACTCAACTGGTTAGAGTGAAAGAATTAGATTGGACGGATAGGCCTATAGATTGGACGGATATTATAAACCACTGTATCTGTAGGCCTATTAACTCAACTGGTTAGAGTGAAAGAATTAGACGGAAAAATAGGCCTATTAACTCAACTGGATTGGACGGATAGGCCTATAGATTGGACGGATATTATAAACCACTGTATCTGTAGGCCTATTAACTCAACTGGTTAGAGTGAAAGAATTAGACGGAAAAATAGGCCTATTAACTCAACTGGTTAGAGTGAAAGAATTAGACGGAAAAATAGGCCTATTAACTCAACTGGTTAGAGTGAAAGAATTAGACGGAAAAAAAGCACTGTATAACTCAACTAGTTAGAGTGAAAGAATTAGATTGGACGGATAGGCCTATAGATTGGACGGATATTATAAAGCACTGTATCTGTAGGCCTATTAAGCCTATTAACTCAACTGGTTAGAGTGAAAGAATTAGATTGGACGGATAGGCGTATTGGACGGAAAAAAAGAATTAGATTGGACGGAAAAAACTGTATCTGTAGGCCTATTAACTCAACTGGTTAGAGTGAAAGAATTAGATTGGACGGATAGGCCTAGCACTGTATCTGTAGGCCTATTAACTCAACTGGTTAGAGTGAAAGAATTAGATTGGACGGATAGGCCTATAGATTGGACGGATATTATAAAGCACTGTAGGCCACTGTATCTGTAGGCCTATTAACTCAACTGGTTAGAGTGAAAGAATTAGATTGGACGGATAGGCCTATAGATTGGACGGATATTATAAACCACTGTATCTGTAGGCCTATTAACTCAACTGGTTAGAGTGAAAGAATTAGATTGGACGGATAGGCCTATTGGACGGAAAAAAAGAATTAGATTGGACGGATATTATTAGCACTGTATCTGTAGGCCTATTAACTCAACTGGTTAGAGTGAAAGAATTAGATTGGAGTGAAAGAATTAGATTGGACGGATAGGCCTATTAACTCAACTGGTTAGAGTGAAAGAATTAGACGGATCAACTGGTTAGAGTGAAAGAATTAGATTGGACGGATAGGCCTATTGGACGGAAAAAAAGAATTAGATTGGACGGAAAAAAAGAATTAGATTGGACGGATATTATTAGCACTGTATCTGTAGGCCTATTAACTCAACTGGTTAGAGTGAAAGAATTAGATTGGAGTGAAAGAATTAGATTGGACGGATAGGCCTATTAACTCAACTGGTTAGAGTGAAAGAATTAGACGGATAGGCGTATTAACTCAACTGGTTAGAGTGAAAGAATTAGATTGGACGGATAGACCTATTAACTCAACTGGTTAGAGTGAAAGAATTAGATTAGAGTGAAAGAATTAGATTGGACGGATAGGCCTATTAACTCAACTGGTTAGAGTGAAAGAATTAGATTGGACGGATATTATTAGCACGGTATCTGTAGGCCTATTAACTCAACTGATATTATTAGCACTGTATCTGTAGGCCTATTAACTCAACTGGTTAGAGTGTTGTGCTAAAGGTAGGTTGCAGGTTCGAGACCAGCCTGGGCCATAAACGGATATTATTACCTTACCCCTTGAAGGTTCAAGACCTGCATGGGCCATAATTAATTATTTATATTTGAATATTTTACCAATAAAATTGAAAACTAAAAAAATAAAAAAATAAAAAAAGAATTAGATTGGACGGATATGAATATTTTACCAATAAAATTGAAAACTAAAAAAATAAAAAAATAAAAAAAGAATTAGATTGGACGGATATTATTAGCATTGTATCTGTAGTCCTATTAGCTCAACTGGTTAGAGCGTCGTGCTAATAACGCGAAATATTTTACCAATTAGATTGGACGAAATAAAAAAAGAATTAGATTGGACGGATATTATTAGCACTTAGCTCAACTAGTTAGAGCGTTATTATTAGCACTTAGCTCAACTAGTTAGAGCGTTGTGCTAATAACGCGAAGGTCGCAGGTTCGAGACCTGCATGGGCTATATAATTATCGTAGGTTCGAGACTTGCATGGGCTAAACTAATTATTTTTATTTAAATTTTTTATGAACAAAATTGAAAACTAAAAAAATAAAAAAAAAATTAGATTGGACGGATATCAGTGGCACCCAACCTGTAGGCCTATTAGCTCAGCTGTTTAGAGCATCGTTCTAATAACACGAAGGTTGCAGGTTTAACCTGCTGGGCTAAAAAAAAAGAATTAGATTGAACGGATATCAGTGGCACCTGACCTATAGGCCTATTAGCTGTTCGAGACCTCTGCATGGGCCATAATTAATTAATTTCTATTTAAATTTTTTATGAACAAAATTGGAAACTAAAAAAAATAAAAAAAAAAGAATTAGATTGGACGGATATCAGTGACACTCGACCTGTAGGCCTATTAGCTCAGTTGGTTAGAGCGTTGTGCTAATAATATCGCAGGTTTGAGACCGGCCTGAACCAATTAGAACATCGGACTAATAACACGAATGTTGTAAGTTCAAGACCTACATGGACCCTTAATAAGCTCATATTAGCAAAAGTCATATTTTTTTAAGCCTTCCCTGCACTGAGTAGCATGCCTACAGTTTCTTGGCTTATCAGTACAATCCCTGTTAGTCCTATTCGTGGCAGGCTCGTCGATAACAGTCATTGTCGACGATTCAAACGACGAGATTGTTGCTTTCCCTTGTTTTCGTTGTCGTCTACCGATCTTTCGGTCCGGTCGACAGGTTGACGCACAGATTCTTTAGCTCTTTTCCTGGAAAAATCAATCAAGAGTGAAGTTTTCTATGATCTTTGTACTGTGTCAATACTTTCTTCAAAAATTTGATCAAAAGATGAATGCAGCAGATAAGAACATTGATCGAAAACGTTTTTGCAAAGCAAAAGAATGTAAAAACTAGCATAAGCGAGGACCTTTCGGAGAACACATCTCACACAATCGTGTCGGATTGAACTGTTACCCGCTTCCATAGTTTACATCTGGTTTAGCCACAACCGAAGAAAACGGAACTTCGATTCTCTCTTTCACGACGCATCGAGCTTTCCCGTTTTCCATCACGAGGAACTTACCCGGAGGGCATCCATGGCGTGATTCATTATTTACAGCTGCAGACCGTCGAAAACGGTCCAAAGCCTTCAAAGCAGCAATTTTCGATGCAAACTTTGGTCGAAAACCAGCCAAGTGCAGTATGGATACTATGCCAACAATGGTAACCACGGAGTTTGCAGCTATACTAATGAAGGATCCTAATCTATTCCTCGAGTTTGTCGAATCCAATTTCGAGTGTTTCCGTTCTGATTCGTTAAGTTCCTTTGTAGCTTTATTTGTAGCAGCGCTCACAAACTTGAGTGCAGAAGGGAAGGGATGTAAGTAGCCATTACCAGGATGGCTTGGATATGGAGGAAGCATGAGATACTGGTTGTGCTGCACGGTCTCCCCAACAAAAGCTGACGCCTCGTGTATCACTTCCAAATCCTCTCCTTCGTACTTCTTCAGCTTATCCAGTAACATCTCGCGGCTATGCTCGATCTCGGAAAGGGCTACTTCCTTCTCGTACCTTTGCCGTTGTTGTAAATCCTGCAAATTAGAAGATAAAATATAAGAATGTTCTATAAAACAATATAGGAGACAAGAAGCATCCCTTACAAAGGTGTGGAAACCTCTCCTTAGCAGACATGTTTTGAAAACCTTGAAGGGAATCCTGCAACAGAAAACTCAAACAGGACAATATCCGCTAGCGGTGAGCTTGGACTGTTACAAATGGTATCAGAGGTAGATACCGAGTAGTGTGCCAGCGAGGACGCTGGCCCCCAAGGGGTGGATTGTGAGATCCCACCTTGATTGAAGGCTTTGAAGGTTTGAAGGCTTTAACATGCCAGTGAAGTGAGGCGTTGAAGGCTTTAACAACCCCAAAAGTTGTACATTCTGAAGAACTAAAACCATCAGCTTTCAACTGCCTGATACTTGTAGTATTAGCAAATAAATGCAATAAAATGTTCAAATTGAGGGAGAATCATGCTCCCCATGTAACGGCTCAAGCCCGCTAGCAGATATTGTACTCTTTGGGCATTCTACTTTCCCTCAAAGTTTTAAAACGAGTTTGCTAGGGAGTAGTTTCCACACTCTTATAAAGAACGTTTCGTTCTCCTCCCCAACCGATTTGGGATCTCATAATCCACCCCATTTAAGGCCCAGCGTCCTCGCTGGCACTCATTCCCTTCTCCAATCGATGTGGGACCCCCAATCCACCCCCTTCAGGGCCCAAAGTCCTTGATGGCACACCGTCTCATGTCCACCCCCTTCAGGGCTCAACCTTCTCATTGGCACATAGCCCAGTGGTCTAGCTCTAATACCATTTGTAACCGCCAAAGCCTACTACTAGCAGATATTATCATCTTTGGGCTTTCCCTTCCAAGCTTCCCCTCTAGGTTCTAAAACATGTCTACTAGGGATAGGGAGAGGTTTCCACACTCTTATAAACAATGTTTCGTTCTCCTCCCCACCCGACGTGGATCTCACACCCCCATTCATATTTTTATTCAAGTACCAGAGAGGTAGTAAGCGCAACAATGCACCAACATATAAATGCAAGCTTTCAGACTGCTAGCATATGTTTAAGAACAGAAAACAATTCCATATCCAAAATGATGCTCGAATGAATTCAATGTATACCCTAAACTGATTCAAATCGATCTTTATACAGTAAGTACTTGGACTAGACTATGCAACTTTGAGCAATCTCGACAACTATTAGATCCAAACAGGCCTACATCAATCATCATATAAGGCACAACAATTTTCAACATAAGTCGACTAAATCGAAACATATTCTTCAATCTTCATTCATAAATCAAGGAAAGAACAATCAAACCTGCAACGAAGAGAGTTGATTCTCAAGAGACTCGAGCGCACCGCAGATATTCAAAAGCCTCACCGCTTCCTCGTCTTCTTCCGTTACCTCAATCGCGTCGGCCTCACTCCGCCGCGAACCAACGCCATTATTTTCATCCACGGCGAGCCGATCATCCCGATTCTCCCAGGAAGTTACCGCCGAACTCGTGGTGGTGGTGTTAACAGAGCTTCTAATCTTCAGCCTCAACTCTGTCGCTCTTGCTAAAATTATAGCCGTGCTTTGTTCTTCCATCTCTCCCCACACCAAACCAAACCCTCCGAGAGGGTTTTCGAGGAACAAAAATGGCGGATTAGGGTTTCTTCTGAAAGTGAAGATGACAATGGAGGAAAATGTCTCACACAACCGCCAAGCTATGAGGTCTGTGGCAGCTGCTTCTTTGTTGGGATTCGACTTTCAAGCTCAAATTTATCATATATATATATATATTATAATAATATTTTATGAAAAAAACAGTTGTGGTAGTTTATACGCTTCAAATTTTTTAAACATTTAGTCATTTTTATTTATTTATTTAAAAGTATTTTTTTAAAAAAAATTTGATTGTCAACACTATTAATGTCATTTACAATTGATGTAAAATCCACGTGGATTTAAGAATTATTTATTATTTTTGTGACACTAGAATAAATGAGAGGTACATAAATAAACCGATACCACTTTAGATGAAAGTGATTCTAAGGATTGGATGGGTAAAAAAGCTTAAAAATTTGAAAATTGCTACCTATATGTATCAAGCCCACCACTAATAGATATTGTCCGTTTTGATCCGTTACGTCTCGCGTCTGCTAGGGAGAAATTTCTACACCCTTACAAGGAATTGTTACTTATTGTCGTCAATCTCACCGTTTTTTTAAAAGGGTTTGCTAGGGAGAGATTTCCACACTGTTACGTATCGTCGTCAACCTCACTATTTTTAAAACACGTCTGCTGGGGAATGATTTCCATACCCTTATAAGAAATGCTTTGTTCCCCTCTTCAATTGATGTGAGAAAACACGTTTGCTAGGGAATGGTTTCCACACCCTTATAAGGAATGCTTCGTTCTCCTCTTCGATTGATGTGAGAAAACATGTCTACTAGGGAATGACTTCCACACCCTTATAAGGAATGCTTCGTTCCCCTCTTCGATTGATGTGGGATCTCACAATCCACCTTCCTTAGGGTCCTACCGTCCAGTGTCTGGCTCTAATACCATTTGTAACCGTCCAAATCAACCGCTTGAAGATATTGTCCACTTTGGCTCGTTACATATTGTCCTCAACCTCACGATTTTTAAAACGGGTATAATAAGGAGAGGTTTCCACACCCTTCTAAAGAATGTTTTGTTCCTTTCTCCAATCGACGTAGGATCTAACATAACACTAGTACGACTTTTTAGGTAAAGCTCATATTTGAAACAACCATTTGGCGAACTTCCTTAGAACAGATAGACAAAATCAAAGGAAGTCTACAAAAACTGCAGCATTTTGAGACATTACATCAACAATAACAGACATCAGACAAGACATCTTAGTATGACAGTTGAATCATAACCTGCTATTCCTGTTTTTGACTGACAAAACAGCTCAATGTTTGGTCCAAAACTCACCTTTTTCTTCCCCTTTTGGATTCAACATCACGAGCTTGCTTGGTAAGCCATTGCTATGATTCATCTGTCATTCCAAGCTGCAATCACGAGCCGTCCTTCAACGCCCAACGATCGAATCTCGCTCGACAAAAATGTTTCAGATTTCGGTATGAAACTATCAAGACAGGGACTGGTGGCATCCCAATTCTTTGGACAGCAGAAAGCTGAAGGTGAAGTTGTGAGGTATCCACCCAATACTCTTCCACAACTTCTTTCGTTGCAGCTGCCGACTGTCGTTTATCCGCCCGTCGAGCCTTAGACGCTCGACAACGTCCTCCAAATCTTCCAGGCATAAGCCAGAGTCCTTGGCAAAGGACTCAACAATCTTGGGGAGTAGAATTCTCTGCCCTTTGTGTGTCCTCAAATTCGAAAGGATGTAGTCTTCTTTTGCAACCTCCAACTCCTCATTCAGCCTCTTCGACATATAGACACGAACCTACGTAAAATAACAAATAGCGATTTCAAAACCGGTTTCGTTCGAAGCTTGGATTGACATCAATACTAGAATCAGATGTTATAACATACTGCTGGATCGGAATGGCTCCCGCAACATAGAGCGAAGTATAACCGAGGTTCGGGGTGGTTGATTCGATAGGATTTCTGTGCATCGTTGACCTTAAGTTTCGTTTTTGACGAGAGGAACAAGTGCAGCCACTAATCAAGCAACAAATCAGTCAGACATTGAATGTACTGATATACATTGGTGACACAAATTCCGAGAACATAAACATAATTTTGAGATTGTGAGATCTCACATCAGTTGGGGAGGAGAACGAAACATTCTTTGTAAGGGTGTGGAAACCTCTCCCTAGCAAACATGTTTTAAACCCTTGAGGGAAAGCTCAGACGGGAAAGCCTAAAGAGGACTATATCTGTTAGCAGTGAGCTTGGACTGTTACAAGTAGTATAGAGCCAGTCACCAGGTGATGTGCCAGCGAGGATGCTGAGCCTCAAAGGGGGGTGGACACGAGGCGGTGTGCCAGCAAGGACACTAGGCTCCGAAGGGAGTGGATTGGGAGGGTCCCACATCGATTGAAGAAGGGAACGAGTGTCAGCGAGGACGCTGGGCCCCGAAGGGGGGTGAATTGTGAGATCCCATATCGGTTGGGGAGGAAAGCGAAACATTTTTTATAAGGGTGTGGAAACCTCTCCCTAGCAAGACGCGTTTTAAAACCTTGAGGGAGTTCAGAAGGGAAAACCCAAAGAGGACAATATCTGTTCGCAGTGGGCTTTTGCTGTTATAAATAGTATCAGAGTTAAACACCGGGTGATGTGCCAGTGAGGGGCTCAGAGGCTGAGCCCCGAAGGGAGGTGGACATGAGGCGATGTGCCAGCAAGAATGTTGGGCTTCGAAAGGGTGGATTAGTGGGTCCCACATTGATTGGGAAAGGGAATGAGTGCGAGCGAGGACAGAGGGGTGGATTGTGAGATCCCACATCGGTTGGGGAGGAGAGCGAAACATTCTTTACAAGGGTGTAGAAACCTCTCCCTAGGAGAAGTGTTCTAAAACCCTGAAGGGAAGCCCAGATGGGACAATATTTGTTAGAAGTGGGCTTGAACTGTTACAGAGATGATACTAACCTGTCCCGGACGAGGCAAACGACACCCGAGAATCGAGCTTTGTATCATATCGACACTTATTACGTGTCCCCCAACATTATACGCGGCCTGGAAAGTACAACAGCTAATGAAATAAGTACTTGGAGAATTTATTTTGGTTAATGGATACAACAGAAGCTATCCTCACCTTGAGTATCAATGTCTTTAAACTGTTCTTGGGGATACCATATTGCAAATAAGCCTATAGAACAAAGTATAATGAACATTCACTAGCAGGCTTTATCATTATCAAAGGAAAAACACAGAGCTTGTGCTGAACTTACATGCATTACGAGCGCGTTGTGTACATTAATCCAAAACGCGAGTTTTTCGTCGTGTTTCATGACTTTGAGATCGACATCTTTGAGCCGAGAAGTAAGTGACCTGCCAACAGCGTAGTGACGATATCAGAGTCATGGCATACAAAACAGATAGCTTCTTTGAATGAGGTATCTATCACCTGAAGCCTTGTAGCATGTGGTTGATATCTATGTCCTTCATTCTTTCTCTAGAAAGCCATTGCACCTTCAACATCGTGTCGTACGGTGCACTAAATTCTCCGGTGTGAAACGAGTTCTCGAAATTCGAGTTAAACGACTTCTCGTAGTTCCTCATACTGCACACGTCTTGTGAAGAAAGTTCATACATGGATGACAACGGTGAGATAGGAGAACGATTCTTATGATTCGTCGAAGGAGGTTCGGTCAGTTCGCGGTATATTGCAGAGATGGACTTGATCATCTCCTCAGCAATCCAGTTAGGCGACTCGTCTGCTCGATCCGATATCCAGGCACCGAGGTGCTCCCCGAGGCTCGTAGAATTTGAAGCATCAACTCGAGATTGCTGAAAAAACAATGTACAAGTTCCCAAATGAGAGAGTTCTACCTTGTCCAAAATGGATCAATATCAAGTTACCTCCAGCATTGATAATGGAAGGGAATGGTATGAATCTACTGCTTTAGCCATATACTTTGATAACGGATAGCTTCGAGATGAACCGGGCGATCTCTGCGAAAGAGATGAATAGCTGCGGTGAACGTGTAACGACTTCTCTGGTTCCTCGTCTTCGTTTCGTTCTTTACATTGATTGCCAAATGATTCTTGGCTATCATCCATGGTAGAAAAAGAGGATACTTGTTGCTCGAAAGTTCGTCGGTATAACGACAGGAGATACTTTTCCAGATAAACGACTTCTAACTCCAAGACAGCTATTTGTTTAATCAGATCCATCTCAGCCTAACATTGATGAGAACTAGTAAGACTATGTACAACAATGCAAGTATGTATGGAAAGTATGGCCATGACGTTACCTTCGGAATCGAGTTTTCGGTAGCGGAATGAAGTGTGAGAGGCTGATAGTTCATTGCCTTCTCCAAGGCGTGGCGGATGACGAACTGGCTTTGTAATTGTTCTTGAAGCTGTAGAATCTGCAGAAAAAAGAGCAGGGAGCAGGCTAAGGAGAATGTATAAGAATATCAGAAATGAGCTTGATTCAAAGATTTCATCGTCTTATCAGGTGTTAGCAACGGTGAACTGGGCTTTCTCTTTCGGGCATCGTCTCAAGGTTTTTAAAACGCGTTTGCTAGGGGAAGGTTTACACATTCTTATAAAGAATGTTTCGTTTTCCTCCCCAACCGATGTGGGACCTCACAATCCACCCCCTTCAAGGCCCAACGTCCTCGCTGGCACTCGTTCCTTTCTCTAATCAAAGTGGGACCCCAATCTTCCCCCTTTGAGGCCCAGTGTCCTTGCTAGCACACCGCCTCATGTCCACCCCCCTTCGAGCCTCAGCCTCTTCGCTCGTACATCGTCCGGAATCTAACTCTATGGGACCTCCAATCCACCCCCTTTGGGGTCCAACGTCCTTGTTGGCACACCGCCTCGTGTCCACCTTCCTTCGGGGCTCAACCTCCTCGATGACACATCGCCTAGTGTCTAACTCTTGAGGCTTTCCCACTACTAGCAAATATTGTCCTCTCGAGGCTTTCCCTTTCGGGCTTCCCCTCAAGGTTTTTAAAACACATCTGCTAGGGGGAGATTTTCACACTCTTAAAGAAGTTTCGTTCTCCTCCCCAACCGATGTGGGATCTCACTATCCACCCCACTTCAAAGCCCAGCGTCCTTGCTGGCACACTGCCTCGTGTCCACCCCCCTTCGGGGCTCAGCCTCCTCGCTGGCACATAGCCCGATGCCTGGCTCTGTTACCATTTATAACAGTCCAAGCCCACCGCTAACATACATTGTCCTCTTTAAGCTTTCCCTTTCGAGCTTCCCCTTAAGGTTTTTAAAACGCGTCTACTAGGGAGAGGTTTTCACACTCTCCTAACGAATATTTCGTTCTCCTCCCCAACCAATGTGGGATCTCAAGAACACTACTCCTAAATAATCCACAACCTAAGCACCCCGCGAAACACTAAAGTTTATAGAGTCAGAAGTTCGAAATAACGTCGAACTTCTCGACATTTCTTATCCCGTTGCAGAACTTACGCCCTATCGACATGATATCAACAGTTTCTCCATGATTTTAATACCCTTTTCAGATTGAACTCAATGGAACTTCTACAAAAACAAAGCCGTTACAGGCCTAGAAGAATGTCCATACCTCCTGCTTCAAGGAATTCTGAACATCCCCATCAAGAACTTGCTTTGTATTGCCCATTTCCTCCTAAAATCAAAACAAAAATCCATAAACATCTCCCGTAGAACAGCAAAAATCATTACAACAAAAACATTCTAATAAACTTTCATCTCCAAGAAGCTAAATGTTTGCTATGAGAGACAACCGTGGCAGACAAGACATACAGACCAAATCTTCTCATAGAAACATCGTATGTTCTCACCATTTCTTGTCGGTATGAAGCCTTTTCAAATGACCATCAAAAAGAAGATGGGGTTTTCTCGAATCGAAACATGGGTCAAGAAGAATCTGAATCGACGATGAGGGGTTTGTAAAAAACTTCGATGTCTTTAAGAAGCCATTACAGAGACAAAAAATGGGTTCTGAATCAATGTCGAAAAAACAAGGAGTGAAACAGTATTAAATGCAGTACGACAGTGGTTCTAGATATCGACAAACGCTAAAACAGAGATAGCAAAATTCATAGATGAACAATCCAAACTAAATTAATGCAAGAGAATAAACACTGGTGGGAAAGAACAAGAAATGCAGTGTGGGGGATGGATACTCCTCATGGGAGACAATCTATCAAATGGGTTTGCTTTTATTTATATAAATCCAATCAAAATATTAAAAAGTTTTGTTTTTTTAATTTAAAAAAATACACTTGACCCTTGGTAAATATTTCAAAAATAGTCGTTTTTATCGAGGTCAGAGGTTTGAATGTCTATATGTTGAGGATGGTTGGTGGGGAGTCCCACTTCAGCTAATTAGGGGTGGTTGTGAGTTTATAAGTAAAGAATACATCTACATTTACCTAAGGTCGTTTCGAGAAACCAAAAGTTAGGTAACAGAGAGTTTATGCTCAAAATAGACAATATCATACCATTGTGGAGATTCGTGTTTCTTTAATATGATATTAGAGCTAGACACTGGATAGTGTGTCGTCGAGGACGCGAGGACACAAAGCATTCGCCTGGTATGCCGGCGAGGATACTGGGACACAAAGTCATTCCTTATAATGGTGTAGAAACCTCACACATTTTAAAACCGTGAGGTTGATGGTGATATGTACCAGGTCAAAGTAGACAATATCTTCTAGCGGTGAGCTAGCCTTACAAAGGGTATCAGAGCTAGACTCTGGATAGTGTGCCATCGAGGACGCTAGAACACAAAGCATTCGCCTGGTATGCGAGCGAGGACACTAGGACACAAATTCATTTCTTATAAAGGTGTAGAAATCTCACGCATTTTAAGACCGTGAGGTTGATGTCGATACGTAATGGGTCAAAGTAGACAATATCTTATAGGAGTGAGCTAGCCTTACAAAGGGTTTCAGAGCTAGACATGGGTGGAATGCCAGCAAGAACATTGGGTCCCAAGGGGGTGGACTATACATTCTTTATAAGGGTGTGCAAATGTCTCCCTAATAGACCAGACAATATCTACTAGCGGTGGGCTAGCCTTACAAAGGGTATCAGAGCCAGACACTGGGCGATGTGCCAACAAGAACACTAGGCCCTTAAGGGGGTGGATTCGTTGGTTGGAGAGAGGAACAAAACATTCGTTATAAAGGTGTGGAAACCTCTCCCTAGTAGACATGTTTTTACACAACACTCAGATATTTGTTGTCCTGAAAAGATCAACGCTCGAGTGAAGCAGGGAGATAAAAAGGTGTCGAATTTTTGTTTGAATGGTCCCTAGTGTTAGAAAGGCACATTGGGTTTATGAAGCTTTTTGCATTGCATTAAAAGAAGGAAAACCAGTTGGTGGGTTATTTTCTTGAAGGAAAATCTCAGACGCAGCAAAGTGAAAGGATAAAAAGGAAACAAACAGCCAGCTGACTTTGACAAATCATTCAAAAAGTTGTCTCTACAACCAAAAATGGACCCAGTTTCAACCTGTTGGTACCTCAACAACAACTCGGTCCTCACGCTAGGATAGACAATAAGACTCTTTCACAAACTCGAGTTCAAGACCTTCGATCCAAATCTGGTTGACTAGTTTCGATCACATGATTAAAGAACCGTTCGTAAATGAGAAGTTCCAGCCAACTCAGAATAACCACACGATCAAAGGGGACAATGATAATATTAGTTCAAAATTTTACGAAATGGGTTTAAACTCCTAATTCATATCGAACACATCTTTTTATTACAAGTATTTTGTGTGTCAATTGATATCATAACTGGTTAATTCGAACCTATTTCAATGGACAAGACATCAACTACCATTCTAAACGTAAATAACCATTATATGATGCAAAATTTTAAGCGTAGAATATTTGGCTTATATTATGAAAACACATCAAATTACTCTACACAATATTAGAAACGTTTCAGATTTAAGAAATAAAAAACTAGAAACGTGGACGTTGTCAAAATGGACCTGAATGGCTCGAGATCGAACCATATTAAAAAAAAAAATTATAATGGAATTAAATGAAATATATTTTTTTTTTTCGAGAAAAAAAATATGACTTTGGGGAAGTTGACTGCTACTACTAACCAAAAATGATTCACAAGATTTTATTGGAGTTCGTGGTTAAATATATAATATATTTTTTTAAAAATATAATTTATTATCTAAAATTAAAATAAATCATACCAAGAAAATACACACATTAATGTGACAAAAATATTGTTGATAAATATAAAAAAAAAATATTTTTAAAAATTAATTGATATACTAAATTTAATAAGTCCATAATTCATAATATTTTTAAAAAATATATTTAATATAAAATTAAAATTTAAAAATGTATATTTTTTTTTTATTTTTTTAAGTTAGTTCAAAAATTAATATTTTTTAATTAAAAAAAATCAAATAACACAAATAAATTGGTAATTTAACCTCTTTTTTTTTTCTTTTTTTCCCATTTTTATATTACATGAAGAAGCCAAAAATGTAATAATTCCAATAAAAAAAAAGATTATTAGTAATAAATTTTGTAATTTATTGAAAAGCCAAATGTGAAACTTCGTATCCAAACAAAACAAATTAGAAGTTTATGGATCGATGATATTTAAATTATTTTAATATATATATATATATATATATTTATGTTATTTCTTCGAAAAAAGTCAACCACCAATTTTTTAATTAAAATAAAAAAAAAAGTCCCAAGAAACTGACAGACATGCTTGAAAACAATAAAACCTGTTTTTTTTTTTTTTTGTTGGTTTTTTTAATAATAAAAATTGATATAATTTGTTTTATAGCATAAAAACAAAACATCTTGTAAATAAATAATTATTAATTTGTATTTTTTATAAATAATTTTAATGGTCAAGATTTCATTAAAATTGAAAAAAAAAATAATTTGAAATCGTCTCTTCAATAATAATTTATTATATTTAGCTTTTTTTTTAATATATATATATATTAAAAAAAGAGAAGTGTGACAGTGTTTGGATTTCATAAAACGATAACATTGAGATTATAAATTAGATTCTAAGAAGAAGAAATTATTATATATTATATATATTTGTTTATTTTTTTTTTCTCGGAAAAATTTAGTCACCATTTTTTTTCTCGAGAAACAAACAGATATACTTCAATTTTCTGATAGGGCAGGGAGTCATTAGCTAAGTTAAGCTAACTTTAATATTAATAAAATATTGTCTCTTTCTCGTTTTATCTAAAATAAGATTTTAAATCGCAGTTCAACGATCTTCCTCTCGAACGTAGTATTGCTAAAGTCTCCTCTCAAAGAGTCATCTATCTCGAACAACCCTTTTCTCTTCTCTAGAGCTCACTTTTCGTTCGATTAGTTCTGATACCAACAGTTAATAACTATGTCATTGAGGTACACTGACATGATAAAGTGAGAGACTTGACTCTGATACGAAGTGTTATGAACAATGAATCCTTCGGTTATTTTTTAAATTTTTTTCTTTAAAATAAAATTATTTTTTTACAGGTTACAGATTATATGGGTATGAAGTACAATAAGAAATCATCACGCTCGATGGGATTCGAACCCACAATCCCCTGATTAGAAGTCAAATGCCTTATCCATTAGGCCACGAGCGCTTGTTCTAGACGATAATTTCCAACTTTTGTCATCCTTATAAATGTGATAAAATAAAGGATAAAAAGGCCGATAAGACTCGTACCTAAGATGATTGAGAATGACTTAAAAAGGAATTGAAGTTGCGGGTCATCACGCTCGGTGGGACTCGAACCCACAATCCTCTAATTAGAAGTCAAATGCCCTATCCATTAGGCCACGAGCGCTTGTTTTAGACGATAATTTCCAACTTTTGTCATCCTTATAAATGTGATAAAATAAAGGATAAAAAGGCCGATAAAACTCGTACCTAAGATGATTGAGAATGACTTAAAAAGAACTGAAGTTGCGGGTCATCACGCTCGGTGGGTTCGAGTCCCTCTGATTAGAAGTAAGATGCCTTATCCGTTAGGCCTTGTTTCACATGATAATTTCCAACCTTGTTTCACATGATAATTTCCAACGTTTGTCATCCTTATAAATGTGATAAAATAAAAGAGAAGCAAGGCCCATAGGACTTGTATTACGGGCTAAATCATCACGCTCGGTGGGACTCAAACCCACAATCCTCTGATTAGAAGTCAAATGCCTTATCCATTAGGCCACGAGCGCTTGTTTCACATGATACTATATTAAAGTAGGCATACATGAATGAACCGAGACCACACTCGATTTATAGTAATTATGTGAAGATAAGATGATTGAGAAACTTGCATGAGCATATAAGTGAGAATAAGACATGTATATTAAGTAAAATAAAAATCGGTCACACCCAATGGAACTTAAATCTACAATCGTCTTGTTAAAAGTCAGACGTCTTATCCATTAAGCCACAAACACTTGTTTAACGTGATATTTTAATAAACTAGACATACACGAATGAACCAACACCACACCCGAGTGAGAGTGATTAAGAAGATAAAATGATCGAAAAAGACTTATGAAAATTAAAGTTATTACTTCTACCAACTACGTGTATCTACTTTTCGGTAACTCAAATTTGAATAATCTCTTAAAAGTATGTACGTGAGAATAAAACATACAAAAATGTCTTAGGGATGTAAGTTAAGGTCGGGTTATCAAATTGATTGTGTATCTAAGTTAAAAATACAAATTAACCATTGAAAGTTAAATATACACATTGAATATAATGTCCATAATTTAAGACAAAAAAAATTATTTGATCACGCCCGGTGGGACTCGAACCCACAATCGCTTAATTAGAAGTCAAGCACCTTATCCATTAGGCCACGAGCGCTTATTGGTCAATCAATCTACACATAACAATCAACTAAAAAAATATAACTAAAATTATTGGAAAAAAGCTTTGGCCCATGCAGGTTTCGAACCTGCGACCTTCGCGTTATTAGCACGACGCTCTAACCAACTGAGCTAATAGGCCAATTGGCATGCAGGTCTTCAACTTGTGGTTTTCGTGTTATTAGCACGACGCTCATGTAAAAAACTATGGCCCATGCAGGTTTCGAACCTGCGACCTTCGCGTTATTAGCACGACGCTCTAACCAACTGAGCTAATAGGCCAATTCGCAATATTACTAAGCTATTTATTTGTTGTTCAAGTTTTATATACTTGAATTCACGTTATTAACACGACGCTCAACTGATTACATCTATTTTATTTATTTTCAAATGTTTTAATTTAAATTTATAATTGAATATTCAAATAGTTAGAAATTATTTTTTAAGAATTACAAGAGAATAAATAAAAAAAATTATGAAATTAAATTAAAAAATATTTATATATAATTGCATCGTAATCAAATATTTTTTTAAAAAAAATTTATTATAAACTTGGGTTAATTCCGTTCCACCCAATTTAGTTTTAGGAAAATCAATTAACAATCCAATTCATAAATTTTTTCTTATTTAAATTCAATCTAATTCGATAAGTTCATAATCTAACTCAAACGGTACAAATCGGGTTAGGTTGATCCAACGTCTATACTATATGCTTGTAAGAACCAGATACATTTAAGCATTTATATATTTCTTTAAGCATATAAATTATTACGAGTCATCTTTTATTTTATTACTAGTTTTTTCCAATATTTTTCATTTTTTTTTTTTTTTTTTTTTATGATTTTAGTCGTTTCGATCATATCCAATCATCTTATATTGGTTACCTTTGAATTGTCAAATTATATAGGAGTTCGAGAAACAATTACTTGAACGAATTTTCTTCATTGAAAATCACCGAATGTCATGTATTAATTGCAAAATGAGATTTGTTTGGTTTGTTCGTATAAATGAAAAGAAAATTGGTCTTTGAAATTTCTTTGAAAGTGACTTCTAAGTTCTACCTATCTTTAGGTTCGGGTTGAAATCTACGTTTTTTTTTCCAGAGAATTTGATGTCTATTCGACCGACTTTTAAACATTTCTTAAAACAATTATCTCAAAAGCTATTAGATTCTCGAGTAAACCTTTTATAAATTGACAGCGATAACTCTCTTAATAATGAACGTTTTTTTCAATTCAGTGACAAAAATCCAAACGTGTTATTTAAGCCATTTCTTTGTACAATTAAGGGTATTAATGTAATTTTGAAAAATTTAGAGATATTACTCACACGTTTAAGAATATGAATGAAAGTTTGGAACGTTCATGGGTCGATTGAAACGAAATACGAAATTGAATGGTATTTTATATAATTTAACTAAATCTTTCGAAACTCGCAAATTTCAACGAAAATTCAAATCTAGTACTGTTTTAGACATATATTCTACAGTAACTTGAAATTTCGAGTTATTGGATTGGTGACCCGAATGACCTAAATAGAGTTCACAACTCAACCTAATCCAACCATCTATTTTTGGGTCGGGTAAAATCCAATTTATCTACAATATATTCACGTTAATAACTAAAATCTCGTAACACTCAAATATCAAATATTCGAGTTACAACTCATCATTAACCTATGCAACAAAAATAGGATCGAGCTGAGTTGAGTTATATTTTCGGGGTGATCGGGTTAACCTAGCCAAAAAAAAACTCCAACAAGTGAATCGAACTCAAATTTCGATTTTTTAAACATTCAAGCCAAACTAAACAAAAACAAAACCGAACCACATGACTCTAAGATAATCCAGATGATCCGAGTCATATGAATAAACATATTTTATACTATAATTTATGAATATATTAATTAACACACCTAAACAAATTATTGGGAGATAATTATTAAATTTATTAATTATCGAAGCTAAAATATTTCTCAAATTAAAAAATATTATTAGTTTAATAATAAAATAATGTTTAAATATAACGTGTTGTTTCGTGTTAATTAAACAATTAATCAAAATATTAAATAATTAAACACTAATTACATATTAAATTAAGAAGTGCCTATCCATTAGCGCTAAACCATGTGGGGATTAATTTTTAAAAAAGTTGGATTAATTAATTTCTTGATCTAATACAATAAATATTATATTTTTTTAAAAGTAGATTAAAATAAATTTCCTATAATAATTTTTTTTTTCTTATTTTTGAAAAATTAATCTCTCGGTAGCAGACATTGTCCGTAACATAGACCCCTTAAATATTACTTTGGGGGTCCAACGTTCTCGCTAGCACAATGTCCGGTGTCTGGCTCTGATACCATTTATGATATGAACCAAGAGACATCAATCATACAATATAGTCCAATGAAGATGGAAAGAAAATATTATTGAAATTATCAAAAGATATTTAAGAAGAATGGAGTTTCATGTTATAAATTTTGGGTGGATTACGAGTAATTTAGAGTTATTGTATTTCATTAATGTATTTTAAGACTTTTTATTTACTCTACGTTACAATTAGAATTACAGTTACAACTCTTGGAATGTCTTTAATAGTTTCGTATGTTGTATTTGTAAGTAGAGTTGAAAAATACAGTAAAGGAAGCATTTGTTTGCAATTCTATGTAGTTTAGATTGCATGTAGAATCATTCAAGTTCGACATGATCAATCTTGCTTATGGAGTGATTCGAATCTCAATCAAGTGTTTTTGCATTTAGATATTTGATCAACAAGAATCATTCAAGCTAGACATGATCGATCTTGCTTGTGGAGTGATTCGACTCGAACAATGTTCTTGCATTGAGATATTCGATCAACAAGGTAATCCGAATCTTACTCCCCTTGTAGTGATTTCCACGTATCAATTTATAACAACCCAAGCCCACAATTAAAGGATATTGTCCGCTTTGACTCATTACGTATCGCCGTCAACCTCACGGTTTTAAGACGCGTCTACTAGGGAGAGGTTTCCACACCCTTATAAGGAATGTTTTGTTTCCTTCCCCTCGGATCTCTCATGAACAAAAGGAATATGTGTTAGCTTGTTACTATAATTTTTTCAGTTGTTCTATCCTTCACTATTGAGTTATCGACTACCACCGACCACCATCACCACTACTTATGATGGCATCGAGCGCCATTTTCTTACTAAACCGTCGTAGACCCTAGATGCTGAGATGGAGAACGAGAGGCGGAAGAAAGAAGACGTACAAAAAAAATATTTGTTAAAATATTATTTCATTTTAGTTTTTATATTTTAACTGTCCTTTAAATTTGTGATGCTCGAGTAAACGAGAGGTACATGAATGAATTGAGATACATTCGAACGAGAGCTTATCATAATCTAAACCAATTTTATTAAATTAAAATAATAATAAATAAATAAAAGAAGATGAAGATAAACTTTAAACTTTACTTATTTATTATAAAAATTAAACCAAACAAAAGCAAAGTTTATAAAATAATAATTAAAATTACAATACAATCCAGTGCGCTCAGGTACACAGAAACCCGGTGCAATCGTTGACGGCGATTAGGCTTTGGTCAACGATTTCACCTTAACGGACCAACCCAACGACGACTGAGTTCCCTCGACGGCGAACGTGTCGTAACGGAGGAAAAGCTCCGCCAAAACTACTCTGGATACCAGCACCACCAGATCCCTCGCCGGACACTGCTTATTCTCCGTCGTGGGCTCCTCCGTCTCCCGGCCATTTGACCAGTAAACATACTTCAAAAGCTTCTCCCCTTCCTCTCCGACGAACCTGTCGCCGATAAACTCCTCCGGCTTCTCAAACACCTTCGGATCTCTAGTGGCGATCGGCTGATACCCAAAAATCATCTCCCCTTTCTTGATCTCGAAAGCCGAATCATGGCTCTCGATTATAATGTCCTGTTTCGCCTTCGCGTACTGGTACGGCACCGGCGGGTCGATTCTCAGAACCTCGTACACGACGGATTTCAGTAAACTCATGTTATCTATGGCGGTGAATGTTAGTCCTCTGTTTTCCTTCACGGCGGCTCTAATTTCGCCGGCGAGTTTCCGGTGAAGCTCCTTACCGGCGGATCCGACCCAGTTTAGTATAATTGGTAACAACACTTTCATTCCGGCGTATGCGTTGAATCCGGCCAAGAACACTAAATTGTGACATGCTTTCTCTCTGTTTATCCCCTGTTTTTCGGCTTCGTTTAGAAATGTCTCCGACGAGTCGTAAAATGCATCGTAAAGCTTCCTGTAAAAGAAACCCATTGTCTGATCTCGATTTTGGATGATTTCTAGTAATATAAAGCTAAGAAATAGTGTTCTTATTTCATTGATTTTGCTCTGTTTTTTGTTACCTGTAAGCGTTCTTGACGAGCGCGAATGGCAGAGGGAAGGTATGGATGATGAGATCTTCAAAGCAGCTGAGGAATTTGGGCAAACCCAGAGTGGCTAATGGAGCGAGCTGCATAATAAGCCATCGATCAACCAAACTGTGTCCATCGGAGCCGAGTTTCTCATCGGGTTTTCCATCGGAGAGCAACCGGAAAATGAAGTCAAACGACGCCGCATCGGAAACAGAGTTGAAATCTGCAGCGTTATTCTTTTCCAATTCCTTTTCCAGCTTACTAAACATCTCCGACACAGAGTTTCGAAACAGAGGGATGAATTTGTCGTGACGAGAGGCGAGGAATTTAAGGAAGTGACGTTTGAGAACAGAGTGCTCTGTTTCCGACGGGTCTAAAAAAGCGCAGGTGCGAATTCCGCCGGTGAAGGAGACGGAGGGCATGTAAGTTCCGTCGAGAACATTCCGTTTCTCAACCTTAGTAGTGTCGAAAAGGATCGGAAAGCTCCGGGCGTCGAGGAGGACGATGACTCTGGAATCGGAGGAGATGAAGGGGCCCGGCGGCATGTTGGTTCGGAACACGGTGGAGCCGTATTGGGCCATTCGAGATCGGAAGAACTTTTCTCTCCCCTGAAAGTAGAAATAATCATAGCGAGATTTGATGGGTCCAAAGAAGGGGAGGCCATAGCCGCCGGGGATGGGTTTCAGAGACAGGGGAGCCGGTGGATGCTCTGAGGAAGAAGATGATGTCATTCTTTTTAGTAAAGGGAAAGCTTGGAGTGGAAAGTTGAGGGCTTGAATGGATGAAGCATGTTTAAATATTTTTAATTTTTATTTTATTTATTTCAGATAATTATCGATTGAATTATTACGTTCATACCGAAATAATCTCATTTTAAATTTTTTATTTTAATTCTCGAGCTTTTGATATCGACCATTTTTTAAAAAGTTTAGGGACTAAAACGATATATTTTGAAAGTTTAGGGATCATAATGAAATAATGAAACTTTCTCGATTACTTCAGAATCACTTAAAGTGATTTTGGTAACCGTAAGAATGATTTTAATTCAACCCGCTCTTTTGTCTTTATAAAAAAAAGATTTAAAAATTTTAACGGTTAATATATGGATGAAAATTGTCTATCAACACCTCGTAAATTATCTTCAAATTTTTTTAACGATACTTCATAAAATTCATGAATATTTTTTTAAAATATGGTACTAAGGCGACATCCCCATTTTGTTGTTGAACAAGTCACAAATCGTGACAAAACGACATAAAATGTCAAGAGTGTACTCAACGTGTCATAACTTTATATGAATATCATTCGTGTTTGAATTGAATTGTTTTACAATGTTCCGAGATTCAAATAAGGATAAATTATATCGTGGGCTAGGTTTACAATGTTCCAACATTTAACACGTTAAAATAATTAGGGTCAATTTTCGTTGCTTGGACGGGTCGTTGAGTTAAGGTTAGAGGGAGAATGAATTTTATTGGTTGAAAATTAAACTTCTTTCTTTTCTTATTTTTTTCAATTACCAAATGATTTTCTCGTTCACGCTCTCTCTCACAAGGGATGTTTCATTCCTCTCTCCAACCGATGTGGGATCTCATAATCCACCCCCCTTGGATGCCTAGTGTCCTTGCTGACACATCACCCGATGTCTGGTTCTAATATCATTTGTAACAGTCCAAGTACACCGCTAGCATATATTGTCCGATTTAGTCCATTATGTATCGCCGTTAGCTTCACAGTTTTAAAACGCGTCTGTTAAGGAGAGGTTTCCACACCATTATAAGGAATGTTTCGTTCCCCTCTCCAACAGATATGAGATCTCATAATTCATCCCCTTGGAGGCCCAGTGTCCTCGCTAGAACACCGCTCGATGTCTAGCACTAATACCATTTGTAACAGTCCAAGCACACCGTTAACATATATTATCTACTTTAGCCCGTTATGCATCGTCGTTACCTTCACAGTCTTAAAAACACATATGTTAGGGAGAGGTTTCCACACCCTTATAAGAAATATTTCGTTCCCCTCTTCAACCAATATGAAATCTCACAGTAAAATTCTATTTGATAACTCAACTCAATCTATACAAACTAGGATGGATTGATCAAATTCTTTGATTTACGAGTTCTTTTAAACACTTATTCGAACTTAGTTCTTTGTTTGGTTCATAACATGTGAGAATATTCTTTTTAGCAGCGGGTTTTCTTTGTTTATATAATATGTGTGTATTATATATGGTTGGAGATACGGTGTTTAGAAAGCATAATTATGCATCACTAACCAATTATTTCATTCATTACTCGAACCAGCTTTCCTTTGCATTGCCTATGACATGACCACGTTACGTATATAAAATTGTCCCACAAACTAACACGGGTTTTTCTAGCATGTTTTGTTTTCACTCAACATAGAATTTGTCTGAGCCATACAAATTACGTTTTGATCTTCAATATTACTTTCACTCGAATATGGTATTGGTTCATTGATATACTCATTTACTCGAGCATCACATAACATACTTATCCTCTCAACACTGTCTTACCAATAATTATAAGACTGTTGTTATAGATGTTGTAGCGGTTTTTAGCCCTTGCATTAGGCTAAGAAAATCATTACTAAAAATCCATTTTATCGAAAGATTTAAATAATTTAGAATTACCATTGAAATATGTTCAAATTAACTGATTTTGAAGATTACGAGTGACATAAATCATAAATCTATGTCCAAATTAAATTCATTTACATATAAGAAGAAACGTTAAATATGATGTTTTTTTTTTTTAAATAATGAGACAAAATTAATTTAAAGATAAAGATTTTGATTAAGATTATCATATTAATAAACATTTTATAACATTTTATATTTTTATATTTTTTATTTTTGGGAGAAAAGTCACATTTACAATTATTCCTAATTATTATTATTTTTTGTAATATTAGGCCAAATAATTATTATTATTTTGCAGCAGGCCCAAGGAGATTAAATAAGAAATGCAAAGGATTTTTTAAATATTGAAAATGGCACGTTTGAAAGTGAAATTATAATATTATATGTTTAATAAATAAATAATTATAATACTGTTTTCAAAAGGCAATAAAGATTTCCAAATCCAAAACTATCAATTTTAAAAACCAAATAATGTAATTTTCTACATTTTTAATTTCTTAATGAATATTATATTTTTGCTTTTTAATATATAGTTTAAATCACATTTGACTTTATTGTGGCAATTTGTATTTAAACTTAACAAAAGAAATAAAATAATAGTAATAATCACCGAACTAATACTTTCTATTCTCTGATAATAAGGTAATAGCTCTTTTCCTAAAGCGTTTGTTCCATTTTTTTAGTCGGCCGGGAGTTTGGAATCAGCAGGAGAGAAAGAGAAGAAGTTCGTGCAGCCTCTTGGAGTGTTTGTTGTGCTAAGGGTTGTATTCCCCAGAAGCACGTCAGTCGTGTAGGACGATTGGACCAAGTCGAGTCAAAAAGGAGGGTGTTCCGTTGGCGGCAAGAAAGGAGACATTGGAAAGACTAGACCATACTAAAATGATTCCCGATATAGCTCTAAACTCTAAAAACAACCCGAGAATTTCGTTGCTCAACTTGTGAGCACCCTTGGTCATTAAATTGATAGAATGAATCTAAAAGGTTCTTGAAAAAGAAATAAAGACAGTTTTTAATAAGTACCTAAAATTTCAAGTTCTTGAACTTCAATCGTGGATCTAACATGTCCTTACCATTTCTAACATACTATCCCCGTCTTCAGCCCTATTTAGCTAACGAAAAAAAATTTCTCCCTGCTCCCTCCCCAATTCCCGATAGGTTACATGAACATTTCGCACAGAAAGAGTCAAAGAAGTTGGATCGATAACAAGTTTAGAAGTACATATATTTGTAACAATTAAGTGGCTAAGAAAAGTACAGATTTCATCAATATTTTATCTAAAATACGTTTAGAACTGCAATTAGTGTATGAATATACGACTCCAAGACAGAAAATTTCTGATTTCAAATGGATTGAAGTAGAACAGTTAACCAAAAAGGGAGAAGCATTCACCTGTTATGGTTGAGAGGTCCTTTCATTTCTTCTTTACAGATCAATTTCTTCAACTGGCACTTGTGATTCATTCTCATAGCACTTTTGATTCATTCTTCCCATCCTTGTCTAGAAGATGGACAGATCTGGCGGTGGTCCATAAACAGACTTCCAAGAAAACGGGACTTGCCATTGAATGCCTTCGCCACCTGAATAGAAAATCAGAAGAGATGTAGTTAAGATTCCACAAAACCCTTCTTGTTATGTTTGAAACACAGAAACAAAGCTTCCAGAAAGCACGCTGTTTAGGAAAGTATGTTCAAAAGGGATAAAGAGAGATAACAAGGAATACTTCACAAATCACTTTTTTTAACTCAACAACATCTGTGTTGGGGTAATTCGAACGTCTGACCTCTTTGCCAAGAGTTTATGTCTAAACTATTTGAGCTATACCCGGTTGATCGGTGCAAACCATAGTTTTCAAAATTACAAAATGATTACGTATAATGTAATAAGCGGGTAGAAAGTTAATGCCACCACATCAGTTATGTTGGAAAGAAAACACAAGAGATGGACCTTAATGATATGTATATAATAGCTCAAGCCCACCGCTAGCAGATATTGTCCGTTTTGGCCAGTTACATACTGTCGTCAGTCTCACAGTTTTAAAACATGTCTGCTAGGGATAAGTTTCTACACCCTTATAAAGGGTGTTTTGTTCTTCTCCCCAACCGATGTGAGATCTCACAATATATGTAAAGATGACTCGTGCCGACTAATGATATATCAGTTTTAAAAACAAGGCAGGTGAAGCCATGAGATTACCAGGACTCAGACCCAGAAGTTTGCCTGTTGCCTCAGCCAAATTGAAAGCATCAGGTATGTTGTCTCCTTCTGAACAATAGCAAAATAAGCAGGTGACCTTCACACCTTTGGCCTTGACACCACAACAAACATAACTGGCATTAGAAAATTTTGAAGAAATATTTCATGTCTAACGTCTGATGATGATGTTGTTTCAAGGTTGTACCTTCAAAAAAGTGAAGAGAGAGGCAAATGGTAGACTTGGGAGGTAGTCTCCCTCCTCCAACTCCTCATCAAAAGGCAGGTCATCCTCCGGGGTAGCCTTGGCTTCAGTTAACGTGCTAAGATATTGCCATCGTCGCTGCTGTGGGTCGTATTCCTGCAGCCTTCTCCATCCCATTTGTTCACACTTGTCATCGGTTCCGTCATCATTAGTGCTAGAAAGATAATGAATCTGCGAGCCACTGATATGCATCAAAAGGCCAAATTAATACCCATGGAACGACAGCTAATTGGTCAAGCTTGTTGTATGCAAAGAACAAGCAAAGAAATTCAAGTATTTTACAAGTAACTTCGGGAAGATAATAGTTTTGGCAAACCATCCAGCCGAACTAATTTATAGCCCTATAAGACAAGGCTTAGATATTTATGGTGGGAGTTGCTTCAGTTCTTGAAATAATCGCTTCATTGCCTTATGTGACTAAATAAGATTCTGCGACTGGAAATGTTAAAAGAGGTACCAAATAAAATACCTTGACGTATCAATTTGTTGCCACCTTCCAAAATCTAAGCTAGAAAGCAGAACAACATGCATCTTCCCATAAGTGGCAATAAAATCAGCCAAGTTCTTTGCAAAATCGACCATTTTCCCCTGCTTGAACAAATCAGAATTTGATTTAAAAATACTAATTATTGATGCCATCAAAGCAAAGAAAAGAAGTTCACAAACTGAAGAGCAGTATTATCATCTCCTCGAGATAACAAAAAAGGGATAACACTAGACTAGTTTATCTCACTTGCTATGTTCACTCTCTGAAGTCTTAATTGGCCTGGCGATACTGGAACCGCCTTCTAAAGGTAAATTTATACTTTGAGATGATACAAACATTACTCAAGATACAGTACGATACTTATTTATGAATTTCTGCAGAAATTAGCCAGAAGGAACTATATACCTCTTTTATAAGTTCAGGCATTATATACCTTTTACATACAATTGGCGAAAAGAACGAGTAAGCAAAAGTACATGGCCAATTGTGATAAAATATGTAAATACGACTGGGGTGTTGAAACTTGCCTTGATAACAGGTGACCTTTGCTGGACAAGGGTCAATGCATTAGATATTGATTCATAAACTGAAAAAAACCAATTTAACAAAAAAAAAAAAAAGTTAATGCATAAACTCGAGTTACCAGAAGACAGAAGAAATCAATATGACAAAGCTAGTGTTTATATTACAAATTTCAATACCACTTCAAGAAATTTTTAAAATAAATTACTACCAAGCAAGACAGACCTTCAAGAGGGAGGGCAAGCTCCCCATGGGGAAATGGCTCATAAGCATTATTACCAATACAAGGCAGAACAAAAGGGTCATCCAAATAACCAATTCTTGTTGCCTTCATTGTGGAAACCAACAGATCCACTGCTAACTGCCCCACATTCCCAATTGACAATGCTGGCTGAATGAATCAATAACCAAAATAAATTACACAATTAGTTTAAAAACAAAACGATAGCCACTTTCTCAAATTTAGAAAATACATTGAACGAGCAAGCACAACATGTTTTAACGAAACTCAAATTCAAAGAATTTCGAATTCGAAGAGTCATTGGTATATTGACTCAAAAGTTTGATTATTTATAAGTTATGATGAATATTCTGGTGGCATTGCCACAAATTTACATAAAAAACTTGACTAGAAATGCATTGTGATGAGATCCACTAGGCCATAAGAAAGCACTTTATTCATATTGGTGGAGGAGTTAAGTGGAATAGAGGTCATGGTCAAGACTCTCTTGGTGGAAGTTCCCTAACAAAGTAAATAGTCAAAGAGAAACTAGCCCTATCAAATTGGCTACGAGGTCTTGTATATAAACCATACAATTGATACTCATCATTGCTCAGGCTGTCTCTTCAGAAACTGCTGGGGCGGGTTCTGTTCATCACATTTTCAAGACCATGACTTGATTATTCCAGAACATATAAGTCTTCTGGTCAAGTTTGACAGGAAAGGGCTGGGCTAAAGGGATGGTAGGACCAAATTACATGAACACATGCCCTTCCACGAATGGGCAATGCCTGCAAGTAACAACTTATTGTAGAAACACAACCAAATTTCTCGTCGTGTTCAGAGGAATACAAACTAAAAAACTCATCAAATCACAACAGTGGCAGATGATTAACTATTTGTCTTAACACAATCAACCATGAACAATGAATAGCTAGCCGAATTAGATTTCCATTTTCCTTCCTATTTTCTAGGAATTTCATAAACATTCAAACCACTCGAAGCTAATACGATGCAAAAATCTTCTGCTAGATTGATTAATGGATAGAAAGGCAAAACGATGAAAAGAAGAAGAAGCTCAGAAAAGAACGAACCAGAATCAGAGTGGAGCTCTTGCCATGAACTTGCTTTCCTTCTTCGAGAAAAAATTCCATTGTCGTAGAAAAAACCACGAAATCCGGCGGGACAAACACTCTTAATTTTGAGAATTTCACAGTGCTCCGTCGTGGAGGTTTTCTTGAGCTTGAAGAAGAAGAAACTGAAAGTGGACTTTGGGCCTCTAATCTCCTGATTCCCAGCCCATTTAGAGTTAGAGGGCTCGTTGGGCTAAAACTCGTGGCCCAATTCGTTGGGCTAAAACTGAAAGTGGACTTTGGTCCGTGGGAATAGTCTTCACTCTTAGAAGCAAGAAGTAAGGAACGTGACCCTGTCACGAGGGAATGTCAGGGCCATCAAGTGCCGAGTCCAGAATTTGGATCCTAGACATTGGTCGTTACAATTTTTTAAGAGTTTAAGAAACAATAAGTGATGGTTTTGAAGTGCACAAGAACTCGTGTCGGTGTATAGAGATAGTCTTCACTCTTAGAAACAAGGAGTAAGTAACGTGACCATGTCACTAGGGAATGTCGGGGAGATCAGGTGTCGAATCCATATTTTGAATCCTAGACATGGGTCGTTACAGTTTTTTAAGAATTTAAGAAACAATAAGTGATGGGTTTTGAAAGTGCACAAAAAACTCGTGTCGATCTGTGGAGATAGTCTTCACTCTTCGAAATGAGGAGTAAGTAACGTGACCATATCACGAGGGAATGTTAGGGCGATCAGGTGCCGAATCTAGATTTTGAATCCTAGACATGGGTCGTTACAGTTTTTTAAGAATTTAAGAAACAATAAGTGATGGGTTTTGAAAGTGCACAAAGACCTCGGATCGGCCTGTGGAGATAGCCTTCACTCTTAAAAACGAGTAGTAAGTAACGTGGCTTTGTCACAAGAGAATGTCGGGGCGATCAGGTGTCAAATCTAGATTCCGAATCCTAGACATGGGTCGTTACAGTTTTTTAAGAATTTAAGAAACAATAAGTGATGGGTTTTGAAAGTGCACAAAGACCTCAGATCGGCCAGTGGAGATAGTCTTCACTCTCAGAAACGAGTAGTAAGTAACGTGGCTCTGTCACAAGGGAATGTTGGGGCGATCAGGTGTCATATCCAGATTCCAAATCCTAGACATGGGTCGTTACAACTTTTTAAGAATTTAAGAAACGATAAGTGATAGTTTTGAAAGTACACGGACTAAAATATGAAGAAAAAATAGACTAAACCACAATCGAAAGTACTCGATCGATCAAAGTATAAGTCTTTCTATGACATTTAGGGTACCCACTACCCTTTCAAGACAAGGACATTGAGGTTAATGTCCGTTTAAGTGTAGAAAAAAGTGGTGAAACAATTATACGCGTGTATGGTGGGTTTGTAAGTGAGTGAAAAGCTTTTGATCCTACTTTTTTAAACCTTACCTATCCTAGGTTCTAGAGGTGTGTACTATTGATTGGGCTAACATCTTATCAAAGGAGTTCAAGGTCCTCGACGTGGCAACGTTTGAAAAGTCTATGATATTCGAGAAAATGTTCGAAAAAGATTGGTACAATATAATAGTTTGCCAAAGAAATCGTAACGTTCAATGGATAAGGTCGGTGTAACAGCTCAAGCCCACAGATAGCAGATATTGTCCTGTTTCGGCTTTCCCTCAAAGTTTTTAAAACATGTTGGAGGAGAGTTTCACACCCTTATAAACAATGTTTTGTTCCCCTCTCCAACTGATGTGGGGTCTCACAATCCACCTCATTTAGGGTCCAACATCCTCACCGACACTCTTTCCTCTCTCCAACCGATGTGGGATCTTACAATCCATCCCCTTCGGGGCCCAGCATCCTTGGTACCACACCACTCAGTGTCCACCCCCTTCGTGGTTCAACGTCCTCACTAACACTCGTTGCTCTCTCTAATCGATGTGGGATCTTACAATCCATCCCCTTCGGGGCCCAGCATCCTTGGTACCACACCACTCAGTGTCCACCCCCTTCGTGGTTCAACGTCCTCACTAACACTCGTTGCTCTCTCTAATCGATGAGGGATCTCACAATCCACCCCCCTTCGAAGCCCAGCGTCCTCGCTGACACACCACCCAGTGTCCCCCTCCTTTTGGGGCTCAACATCCTCATTGGCACACCACCTAGTGTCTAGCTCTAATACCTTCTTTATAGGAGTGTTGAAACCTCTCCCTAGCATACACGTTTTAAAACACATTGAGGGAAAGTCCAAAGAGAACAATATCTATTAGCATTAGACTTATACTGTTATGTTACAGTCGAGGTAGAGAACAGGAGTATATAATTCCCATCTCCGACTCCATTTAGCTAACGAAGAGTAATCTCTCCACGCTCCCTCTCTCATTCCCCTTTTAAACGGAATTCTCCAACTCGTTCTAAACAGGTCCCACAGACTAAATAGACATCTCTATCGTATTCATTCGTTCTTTACAAATTCCAACCAATATCTAACACACCCATGTTCTTCCCCAACATGCCCATACTCCACTAACAAAAAACCTCCACATCTCATATAAAATTCATCTCTTTGACACTAACCCAATTCCCCAATTCAAACAAACTCAAGAACCCTAATTTTGTTTGCCCAATTGTCTTCTTCCTCTTGATGTTTACCCATTACAAACCCTAATCAAAGCCATGTGTAAAAGCACTAACAATGGCTCCCCCTCAACCTTTCATAATCCTAATCCAACCACTACTCTCTCTTCCATCTCACTTCCTATGAGATCCCACGTCGGTCAAGAACGAGAACGAAGCACCCTTTATAAGGGTATGAAAACCTTTCACTAGTAGACACGTTTTAAAAATCTTAAAAGGAAGCTCGAGAGGAAAAACCCAAAAATGACAATATCTGCTAGCCATGAACTTGGACCGTTACAGTTTCGTTCTTCGTTCTTCCCCGATTGGTCTATAATTCTTCAAATATCTCACTTACACCCTTTTGTGTAGCGAATCCCAGCCAAGTGTTCCCTTATGAATGGGCCATTTTCAGGGAAAATTCCAGACCCTTGTGTTCTTCCCTCTACAAGAAAGTGAAGCATCAGATGCTTTCCACAAAGAACAAGAACAAAAGCTTGGAAAATGATTTCACTTATGCCCATAAGTGGCCATTGTTTTCAACCTCAAGTTTGTGGGACAACCAAAAAATTTCCCTTTTGTTCATCAACATTTTCACCATCTCGTCTTCTTTTACTTCTTTTAAGGTTTGTTTGTTTAAATTAAGGAAAGAAAAACATTGATTCATCCAATGTAATGTAATGATTTAAGGATGTTTTAGACATTGTTTCTCTATGTTCTTACCTAAATATACGAACCCATCTCGAAAAAATTCTATTACGATGTGTATATACGTCAATTTAGAAAAAATTTGATGTTATATTGATGAAAAAATTTATTTTTTGGTCAAGATTTGAGTCGGGTTTGAAAATGAATTGAAGTTTGTTTTACTCAACAGTTGTGAGGATGAAAATGAAACACGTGAACTTATGAAAATAAGGGTTATAATCACTTGTGGGAATGAAAATATTTTTGTGTATCGTCGTTTTCATTCTCGTTATGATATCAACATTTGTTTTCATGCATGTCTGCCACATTGTGTGTAATGATACGAGATAGGTTTAAAGATGTAGTTTTTATGACGTTTTTCTACTTATTTGTAATAATTATAGTGTAAAATGAACGGTTGTACTAAGTTTTCTTTTTTGAAAGTCAAGTCTTCATATTTGGAGAAAAATGTCATCATGAGCATAGCTCGGGAAAATTCGGTAAAGTTCGGTGAACTTCGACCTGAAAGGAAAACATACCCTAAAAAGAACCAAAAAAAAAAAAAACATTTGTGAAGTACTAAAATGGCATGTCTATATAAAATGGGTCATTAAATGTTTGAAAATATTTATATATTTGCTTACTACTTTGTATCTTTCTTGAAACATATCAATCATCTTTATTTGTGTGCTTAGAAATTAATGGATATTTTGAGTACTCTATTGCTTTTTTTCTTTTTCTTTTTTGACCACATATTATTAATAATCTAGTTTAAATTGAGCCGGCATAGTTCGGTGTTTCAAGTATTAGAGGTGTTAAAAAAATTCGATGACTCGTAAAGTCCGATCATCCCAACCCAATTCGAGTTTGAGCTGTCATAGCTCGATGTTTCAAGTATTAGAGGTGTTAAAAAAAACTCGATGACTCGAAAAATCGAATCAACCCAGCCCAATTCGAGTTTGAGCTGACATAGCTCGATGTTTCAAGTACTAGAGGTGTTAAAAAAACTCGATGACTCGAAAAGTCCAATCAACCCAGCCCATTTCGAGTTTGAGCCAGCATAGCTCAATGCTTCAAGTATTAGAGGTGTTAAAAAAACCTAATGACTCGAAAAGTCCGATCAACCCAGCCCAATTCAAGTTTGAGCCGACATAGCTCGATGTTTCAAGTATTAGAGGTGTTAAAAAATTTGATGACTCGAACAATTAGGTTGAGTCTAAAAATGTTTCAATCCGACCCAATTCAACTTCATTTTTCGTCATTAAACAAACGGACACTTATAGACATACGTGTTCCAACTACCACCAAACAAAAATCGGAACTTACGAAAGCAAGTGCTCGTGATTAGGTCAAAATTCGTGAGGACGAAAATGACACAGACGAGCTTACGATAACAAGTATATTTTAATCACGAGTTGTGACAAACGAACACTATTGTGTACTATCATTTTCATAATGTATATTAATGTTAAACATTTATTTTCAATGTCTCCCACATTATGTGTGTAACATTACAAGCAAGCTCAAGATCTATTTTTATGTCGTTTTATCAACCACTTTATATATATATATATATATATATATATATATATATATATATATATATTAAATGAATGGTCGTACAAATTTTCTTTATAAAAAAAAATAATAAATAAAAAATAAAATTTGTACTTTGCAAAAAGTAATTGAAAATAAAAGGACATGAAAAAAAAATCAAATGGTTTATAAAGTTAATTATTAAAATAAAAAATTTTAAAAAAAAAACACAAAAACAAAACATGAGGCTGATTTTTGACAATTTTTATGTACTACTTTGTACCTTGTTAAGGATCTTTGGTTTTATTTTATTTTATTTATTTATTATAACAGCTCAGATCCATCGGTAGGAGATATTGTTCTCCTCCCCAACCAATGTGAGACATCACAATCCATCGGTAGCGTCCTTACTGGTACACCGTCTCGTGTCTACCCTCCTTTGGAAGGGGGAACAGCCTCCTCGTTGGCACATAGTCCAGTGTTTGGCTCTGATACCATTTATAACGGCGTCCTTACTGGCACATCGTCTTGTGTCTACCCTCCTTTGGGGAACAGCCTCCTCGTTGGCGCATAGTCCAATGTCTGGCTCTGATACCATTTATAACGGTATGGTTACCTGTCTCGTGTCTACCCCCTTTGGGGAATAGCCTCCTCGCTGGCACATAGTCCGGTGTCTTGCTCTGATACTATTTATAACGACCCAGATCCACCGGGAGCAGATATTGTCCTCTTTGGGCTTTCCCTTTCGGGCTCTCCCTCAAGGCTTTAAAACACGTCTATTAGGGGAAGGTTTTCACATATAAGGGTGTTTTGTTCTCCTCCCCAACCAATGTCAGACTTTTATATTTCCCAACCGCTACAACTTCAATCTTTGAGACAAGCATATGACAACTGACAAGATCAACCAGGTAGCATTCTGACACGACGTTGCAGCCCACTTGCCACTACATTTAGTGTCTCCCCCCTCTTAAGACAGTGTCCGAGAGACAATGCGGGAGCAAACGTCATTCATTCATGCTTCATTTAGCAATACATAAGCAACATGTTCGAGAGACTTCTCAAGCACATCATGTCACCAAATGCACAACATCCAAGAGTGCAAACAACCGATACACGTTTCGCGAAAGGTATCCGAAGATTTTAGCTACTAAAATTTCCACAAACGAAAAAGAAAACAAAAACAAACCGTCCATAAAGTTTTTACTTGAAAAAGTGACGAGAAAGACCCTAATAATTAAAAATAACTCAATTTAAATGGCGAAATATGCCGAAAATTGGTTGAAATTTAGACATTGTTATGTCACACTCATTAAATCTTGTGCTTCATATTAATACATAGATTTATACGATGATGTGTTCAAATTATCACCCAACAAAATCTTATCCATGAAATTTTTTGTCATAAAAATAAATTATTGAATATTATTATATGAGAGAATGAATGTAAGTTTATGTTCCATCATTTTCATCATGTGTACTCATGATGTTAATGTTTTTTTACTTTACGTCTATAGCAAAAGGTGTTCGTTTAATAACGATCTCGTATTTATTTTTTATTTTTGAAAATTGTGTTCGTTCACTCACGGTTATTTTTAGGGGTGTACATGGTCCGGGTTGGGTTGAGGGATTTTTTTTTACCCAATCCAAATGTTCGGGTTGGTTGGATTGGTAACCCAACTCAACCCAACCCTCTATTTTCGGGTTGGGTTGGTAACCCAACTCAACCCAACCCTCTATTTTCGGGTTGGGTTGTCAATTTTTTTTAAGTTTTATTTATCCACCATTTATAATTATTCGGATACAATTTTACATAAAATATATTAAAAGTTCACAAACAAACACAAATCAATCTATAATTATTCACAAAAAAAAATAAATTCAATAGAAAACAACTAGCGAAAATTGTAACATATTAACATAATTCAATATTGTCATCAAACTAAAGACACTAAATACCAACATTTATTGAGAATTAGTTAAAGTAATATAAATATAGATCATGAAAAAAAAATAATAAAAATAATTAGTTTAAAGGTATGGTATATAATAAAAATAAAAAATATATAAAAATATTTTAATGAAATATGCTTATTTGCTGATTTTCATATCATTTGGTATCAGAGCTCTAGACTGATTCCATATCAATTTTATTTAAAAAATACTCTTAAACTTTTAAGAGTGTTTCAAAAATATTTTTAAATTTTAAAAAATTTCATTAATACTTTTAAATTTTTTTAAAAGCGGCTAATATTAATTTCAACAAATATTCCTGAAATTTTAAAAATAACATCAACATATTTTACGTTTTTTTTTTTATTTATTTAGTCATAAAAAAATTATATTTTAATTAAAAATAAGTGTCACATCACCCTTCCTTTAATAAGAATATTACCAAATATAACCTCGACCCGAACGCAATCTAAATCAACCCTAACCTCGAGGGGTATTTACGTCATTATACTCGTCTCGTATAAAACTATATAACATGCACACTTGTCACCAAAAATAAAATGTAATTAGAATAAGATTTCTAGGGTTTTGAATTAATTAAAATAATACATCATTATTCATATTCTTTGCTCCCCATTTTCCCAACTATTATTGTCTCCCATTTTTTTATTTATAAAATATAAATTAAAATATCAAATCATCAAAATGTAACGAATTTAATAATTTTTTATGGGTTTTATTTAGTTTTTGTATTGGAGACGTGTTTGCAAATTAGTAAACCATAGTATTATTGCTTAATATATTAATATATTAATATCATGTCACTTTTTTTACTTTTCTTTAAATAATTATATGATTATTTAGAATAATATTTTAATATATATATTATGTAATTAGCTTTGCCACTTGTTGAGATCTCAATAATTCTCGGGTTTTTTTAATCAGAATATCTGACCCATTTAAAATTAAATTTATGAACACTAATTTCATTTACACGTGGCTTATTTTATTATTCACTTTTTGTGTTGATGTGAGATCCACGTGGATTGGAGAGGGGAATGAAGCATTATTTATAACAGTATGAAAACCTCTCTCTAGTAGACGCGTTTTAAAACCGTGAGGTTGATGGTGATACATAACAGGTCAAAGCGGACAATATCTACTAGCGATGGGTTTGGGTCATTACCAATGGTATCAGAGCAAGACATCGGGCAGTGTGCCAGCTAGGACGTTGGGCCCAAGGGGTAGATTGTGAGATCCCACAACGGTTGGAGAGGGGAACGAAACATTCCTTATAAGGGTACGAAAACCTCTCCCTAGTAAACGCGTTTTAAAACCGTGAGGCTGACGACAATACGTAACGGGCCAAAACGAACAATATCTAGTAGTGAGTTTGGGCGGTTGCATTTGATCAGTGAGATAGCCTTAATCGAGACTTATAGAGATGAAAAGTACCTAGTTTTGATCGTCCGTTAAACGTAATTTAATTAAAATAATAAACGATAATTATGAGATATTTTTCATTTCACTAAAAAAATATATCTTTTTTTTAACCTAACAATTGGCTCATAAATATGCTACGTATGCATATTTTGAACTTCAAACCCTAAATATATTACTTTTATTTTTAAAATTAATTTTTAAATATATTATTTAAAATTACTTTTATTTTAAAATTAATTTTTAAATATACTTTTTGATTTGGAATCTATTATTTAAACAATTATTATCCTTTAAAGATTTTTAAAAAGATTATATTTTACTTAAAAGATTCTAAAAAGTATTTTAAAAAATTAAACAAAGATATAGTTAGTAAACTATCATATTTTTAAATTAAAAATAATCATTAAACAAATAATAAAAATAACAATAAATTTGATCGTGCCACGTGTCCCAAAGAAGAGGGGAATGGGTCTATGATTGTGCCACGTGTCCCCTACAAAGTTTTTATTTATTTATTTAAATGAGATATATAGGATAAAATAATTTAAATATAATCAAACCCGTCTCTTATCATATTTTGATACGTGATAAGAAGCTAATTTTTAAAATAAGTTCGTAAAAATAAATATATTTTTTTTTAATTAAAAACTTAGCGTAAACTTATACGACACTCGAAAAGTCGAAATCTTTTAGTTTAAGCTTCTTTAAAGAATTTCATTAATTTAAGAAATATTAATTAAATTTGTATATTTTTTATCTTAATTTTTTTTAACCTATAAAGGTAGATACGTGGCATAATTTGATTCCCTTAATTAATTTTAAATTAATTATACTTTAGTAATTATTAAGTCATTGACAATAAATTCAACCAATAAGATAATTAAGATATTGAAAATATTAATTATTTAACAGACCCGCTTTTAACCCGTGAGGCTGAAGGCGACATGTAACTCTGCTAGCGGTGGGTTTGGGTTGTTACATAAGTGCAGCAAATGTCGGGGCTATTAAGGGCTGAATTTGAACTTAAATCTCGAGTAATCTAAACATAGCTCGATGAACGAAGAGTATTACCATCCCACGTCCGATCGTTTAATCTTTCACCCTTGACTTGCCAAATCCCGAGTAAATTATAATAAGTATCTGTTAGTTTTATTTAGAATTAAATAATATAATCTTTTTATTTAATGCAAGTGACATGTGTAATAATTTGGGTTGCTCTTGCTTTCATCACATAATGTTGTTAGGGAACTTAGGCAACAATTTATTTCAACACAAAATATAAAATATAATTAATAATTTCTCAATTTAATTAATTTTATTTTAAAAAATTGTGTATTAAATAAACAAATATAGTATTTATAAACTTAAATTAAAAAAAAAATAAATTAGAAAAAATGAGAATAAAACAAAAGGAAAATGAGGTATAAATATCCTAAGAGGAGATAAAAATAAAAATAAAATAAAAAATAAAAAATATTAAAATATTAAAAGTGGGTCCCACAAAAGAAGCCAGGTGTCAGAAAAACAGGACCAATTATCTTGAAATCATTATAGAATTGTCCCGTACCGTTGAATCTTCTCAAGTCACGCTGACGCACTTATGATACGTAAGTCCACGTGGAGGACGTTCATTGGGTACACGGATTACAAGAACACACGTGGCATTCTGTATGATTAAAAATCAAGAATTTAATCATTTGTGGAAGGTAGCCGGAGATGAGGGGTGACGTGGCAATTTTGCGGCGGCGCGTGGTTGTGGTGGCGTTGACGTTTGGGTTTGGTATATTTTTTTAAGGTAGATAAGAGTCGTGTGTGGATGTGGTGGGGATAAAGTGAAATTTATGGGTCACCAAACCACCTGACTTCTTAAACTCGTGTACAAACGAGCTTGTCGGGTACTCAGGATGAGAATTGAAATAAGAGACGGAAATGAAGAGGGTTTCTTCGTCCATTTCGTCTCGTTACTGTGGACATCTCTGTTTAGGATACGCACGGTTCGATTAGATCTGATTTTGAACCGAACCATAGGAGAACAGTCAAAATTTGATGATTCCGTTGACGTGCTAGAATTGGAAAAAAAAAAAAAAATATATATATATATATATATATATATATATATTTTTTTTTTTAATTCGACGTACACAGCTAAAATATATAAATATATTATATGTAAAGCTCACATAAAAAATATTTAAAACGCTAAAATTTAATTATTAAATTTTAAATTAATAAAACATGTCGATTACTTTAAAATAAAATAAGTAAAAAGTAATTAATAATTGTGATTTTGAAAATTATGAATTATATGTGGTGGTCGGCAATATTAGAAAATATTATTTAATTAACCATAAATTTTAATTTATTTTTACTTCAAATTTTGTGAGTTTTTTTTTTAATACACGTGTAAACGCTTGAATTTGACAAAAACATTTAATTTTCATATTTAATTGATTTTTTAAAAGTTGATTACTCGACTAAAAAAAAATGTTGACGACGGACGTGGGACGTGGGATCTCACGACCATCCCTCTTGTGGGCAAGCGTCTTCGTTGGCATAGCTTCCCGTATTTGACTCTGATACTATTTGTAATAGTCTAAGTCTACTGCTGGCAGATATTGTCTGCTAAGACTCGTTAGATATCATCGTCAGTCTTACAATGAAACTTTAGAATACGTTCAAATTAACTGAAAAAATACGTGTTGCTAACTGGGTTACACCCATTTTTCGCGACCGAGCTATTAGATAAGTATTGCTTCAACATTTGTAACATATATTCAACCGTATTTGAAAATTATTTTGGTCAATTCAAATACAATTGGCATATTTTCCAATTTGAAATGGCATCTAGACCATTTCAACAACTTTAAAAAGGGTATTTTGAGTGGGAGACGGAATCGAAGAACTATGAACAGTAATATCGTAATCGGTCAAACTATACTTTTACAGTCGATACCTAAACATTCACGTAATTCATTATCAGTACATAATTCAACAAATTGATTTATTATCGACACTTTTTTAAAGTGTTGGATTCTTATCGATTAAAAATTATGAATGGAAACTCGTTATCAAATTGGTAAGAACACGATAAAAACATTAATTTATTTGTTCTAGAACATATCATAATCAAACAAAGCCGCCTAATTAAGCACTAAAAAAAAATTAATATTCAAATCAAATAATTTAAATTATACTAATCCCAATTAGAATCCAAAATTGACCATTGAATGAAAAATTCTCCTGACCCGGATGACCCGACCCGACCCGACCCGAAGGAAAAGTCAAAAGTCAAACCTAAATCTGAAAACGCTTGTTCCACACCGCAGAATTAGCGTGTGAAGTTTAAACGCCGTACAAAAAAGAAATAATTAAAAAAGAAATTAAAATCGTGGTCTTTTTCCAACCCACCAAATTCATCTGCCATGTTACCGGCAAAACCGGTTAACCGGTTCCTTCAGATAATTATTTCTCTCTCACCACGTGGCATTATTTTTATTTTTCTCTAATATATATATTTATTTTTCTCTATATATATTCTTCTCCTCTCTCTCTCCCTCCCCGTAGAAACCCTCGGAATTGTTATCGTTGTTAGGAGTATTGAAATTTCGTTTAATTCTGTGAAGAAGAATTTTGAAACGATTTCTTGGGGGTTTGATTCTTCGATTCTAGATGAGAGAGGAGCAAGGAAGAGGAGTCATGGTGATGGAGCGGCGGAGTGGATTGAATCGGAAGAGATTTGGAGCTTATTTACAGTCCGATCCGGCGATTTTGGCCGGTGACGATGACGATTTCTCTCCCCGGCATAGCAATGCCTCCACTGCGACTAGTCCGGTTTATAACTTTGAGAAATCGCCGGCGAGCGGTGAGGCTTCGCCGTACTTGATGTCGCCGTGGAATCAATCTGCTTCGCCGTATTCAAAATCTCCATGGATCGTTCCGTCGGGGATGAATCTGTACGACGATGGATTCTTCGCTCGGAGTGGACTCGTCGGCTCTCTGGTGCGAGAGGAAGGTCATGTGTATTCGTTAGCGGTAGCAGGGGATTTGTTGTACACTGGATCTGATAGCAAGAACATTCGCGTGTGGAAGAATTTGGAGGAGTACGCTGGATTTAAATCGAACAGTGGTTTGGTTAAGGCGATAATCTTGTACGGAGATAGAATCTTCACAGGACATCAAGATGGAAAGATTCGTATATGGAAGGTTTCATCGAAGAATCCGAAATCTCATAGCCGAATCGGAAGCCTGCCGACATTGAAGGAATTCGTAAAAAGCTCGATGAATCCGAAAAATTATGTGAAAGTCCGTCGCAACCGTAACGTCCTCCGTATAAAGCATTTCGACGCCATTTCATCGATGAGTCTGAACGAGGAGTTAGGGCTTTTGTACTCTGGATCTTGGGACAAAACGATGAAGGTCTGGCGAATCGCAGATTCGAAATGCCTCGAATCAATCGCCGCTCACGACGACGCCGTGAACGCCGTCGCATCTGGATTAGAAAGCCTTGTATTCACCGGATCCGCAGATGGAACAGTGAAGGTCTGGCGGAGGGAGTTACAGGGGAAAGGCACAAAGCATTTTCTGGTTCAGGTATTGTTGAAGCAAGAAAATGCGATAACCGCGTTGGCTGTGAATAAATCATCGGCAGTGTTGTACTGCGGTTCATCAGACGGAGTAGTGAATTATTGGGAGAGCGAGAAGCATTTATCACACGGCGGCGTCCTCCACGGCCATAAACTGGCTGTACTGTGCTTAGCGACTGCCGGAAACTTAGTGTTCAGTGGATCAGCGGACAAAAACATTTGCGTGTGGCGGAGGGAAGAAAACAGCGGATCTCACACATGTCTCTCAGTTCTAACCGGCCACTCCGGGCCGGTCAAATGCTTAGCCGTTAAGGAAGACGACGAAGAAGAATCTCCATCGCCGCCGGGCAAAAAGTTGTACCGGCGATGGATTGTGTACAGTGGTAGCCTGGACCGGTCGGTGAAGGTGTGGCGCGTGGCAGAGAACGCGTCGGAGATGCTGAAACTGGCGGACGCGGATAGGCCGTACCTGACCTACAAGAAGCAGTAAAGGCAGAAAAAGGGAGGTACCAGGCGTGCCGTTTTGCATGGCGTTTTGGGTAGTTGCAGAAGGTGGGATTCCCTGCGGAAGAGTCTATGGAACTCGAGGCCTCTACACCAATGCAATCCCGCCACGTGTTGGGAGGAGGGGAGTCTACAAAAACGTGCTTGGATTGCAAATAGAGAGTTTGTTAGGGGTGGGGGTTTGTGAATACCGAATTTTTCAGGTATGAAAAGGAAAGTTTGGATTAAATATTCTGTTTTGTTGTGTGTTTCTTTATGTAGATAAATTTTAGGCCACATATTCATACACATGTTTTGTAGTTTACCCTAAGTTATATATAAAGCTGTAATATTCTCTTTCTTTTTTTTTTACCTTTTTCTTTACATATTATTACCAATTTACCATTTTAAATCTTATTTTTTCGTCATCTTTAAGGTAAACCGAATATTAATTTTTAAACGCTAAATTACACGTTTGGGTCTATTTTTGAAAAATGTGTAACAATTCAGATAAATAGAGAAAAAAAATTTGGAACAAAGAACATATTAATTTTTAAAAAATTAATAATAAAACATCTCATTTTAAATTTTCAATTTTAATAAATTTCATTAGTTCAACAAGTGGAGTTTGATCTATTGATTGATGATCTATTGATGGATCACTGGTCCAATTTGAGTACCTCTATAGGATAGACCTCAACAGAAAATTGAAAGGTAAGCATCGAAAGAGAGTACTTGGGAAGAGAGTACTTGGGTTCTCCCAATAACTAAAAAGTGTATCATGCTTGACTCTAACTTTCGGGATTCGCGGTGGTGGAGGAACTGGATCGGAAAAAAGAGGGATTCTAGTTGTAAGATATCTAATGAAACCGTCGCTAGAATTGAGAATTCATTCAAAGAGAAACATATCAAATATCTGGAGTTTCTTTTTGTATATTATATGGATGATCGATCTGCAAGGACCATGATTGGGAATTGTTTGATCGGCTTTCTCTGAGGAAGAGGCAAAACATAGGCAAAACAACTTGAATTCGGGACAGCTACTCGAAATCTTAGTGAAAGACTGGATTTGTTATCTCATGTTTGCTTTTCGTGAAAAAACATACCAATTGAAGTGGAGGGCTTCTTCAAACAACAAGTGGGCCTATTTCTTTGCAAAATTGTGCTCAATTTCATATGGCAATTCCGCCAAGATCTTTCTTTATTTGGGGCAAAAATCCGCACGAATTGAATTTTTTGAGGAAAATATCGAGAGAGAATTAGATTTGGTTAGAGAATGTGTGGTTGGTAAACAATGTCTTATTAGATTTGGTTAGAGAATGTGTGGTTGGTAAACAATGTCTTATCAAATATTCAATATGATTCCACAAGATCTAGTTTCGTTTAAGTAACAGATTCTAGCCAATTGAAAGGATCTTCTGATCAATCCAGAGATCATTTCGATTCCATTAGTAATGTGGAGGATTCGGAATATCACACATTGATCAATCAAAGAGAGATTCAATAACTAAAAGAAGATCGATTCTTTGGAATCCTTCCTTTCTTCAAACTGAATTCAGTAGTTCCTCGTATAAAATCATTGACTTTAAAGATATAGTAATATGGAGAAAGACTAGACAGATATAGTAATATGGAGAAAGACTAGACATAACTAGAAGCGTTTCTTGTCTCTTGTTTCAAAAAGAAGAGGACTGGTTATTCACATTTCATTTGATGGTCAAAGGCAAATTGAAAGCTAAGCAGGGGTAATTCTAAGGATTTCCGAGGGAAAAAATAGAGATGTCTCCTACGTTAGCCGAAATATGTGAAATATGTGAAAGTATCGACGTAATTTCATAGAGTCATTCGATTTAAATGCTACATGAAGAACATAAACCAGATGAAGGAACAATCTAAATCATAACACGAGTGATTCGGCGAATTTGAATTCCTATATAACCACGAGAATAAGATATACACGAAGAGAGAATAAGATATACACGAAGAACGCAAGCAGGAATTATATTAACCATAAACTAAAATTCGTCATTCTACAATAAATTTTAATAATAAACTATGATAACAATTCACCAATAAAAGAACTTATTACTTAATTATTGTTTATACGATTTTTTAAATTTAGATACAAACTATTTTTAAATGATTATAATTTGTATCTATTTAGTTTTTGAATTTATAAATTTAATCGTTAAACTATCAAATTTATAAGAATTCACAGATACACACAAGAAAGATAGGAAGTTCAAGGAAATGTTCATATCAATTTCACCATTTTCTTTGGTAGTGGTTTCTCTTGATGCAATTTTCCCTAATATATTTAAACCTAATTTTAAAAAAAATGGTGAGAAATGTTAATTTGAGACGAAATGATGCAATGTTTACTCGTCTCCTACATCGCGATCGGGGCAATTTCTGCACCGTCGCACAAAAACAGAGAGATCGAACATAAATTCGTCACAAAAACATCTTCAGATTTACATTACAAACTCAAAAATCTTGCCAATAACGGCCTCACAATCACATCACCAAACAACAAACCGATCGATAAGCAAGAAAATAGTGGATTCCGAAAGAATCACCTCTTTCCGATCATCGATTGCTCTGATCTGTTTCGTAGCCTCCTCGATCGATGTCTCCCGGCGATCTGTCGTTGATTCGTCTCTGAGCTTCGGGAAGAACCGTCTGGAAGAGCCTGCGAATCGATCGCGGAACTTGGCGAGCTCGCTTATGCACATATCCACGGTAGGCGAAATCTTCATATAGAGAGTGATTTGTAAAGAGAAGAAGAGGAGATTAGGTTTGGGGAATGAATGTGAGAGAGGAATCGGTTTAGGGTTTATAAGGAGAGCGATGAGATGGCGATTTGGGGAAGTTTGAAGTCTGTGTGTGTGCATGTGTGTGTGAGGGCGGGAAGGGACGAGAGGCGCACGCAGTTCTGTTTGGGCACACGGTTTGCGCCCATTATGGTTGGCCCAATGGATATTCTTAATATCCATTTTTTCATTTGGAAATGGTTTCTTTTTCAAAACACTTACTTCAATTTATTGCTTTCCAAATGAAGAATTCAAACAATAAAAATGTGGGTGTTTTGCAATCGTGTCGATAATTTCGTGAGCGATCTCTTTGAGCAGGTATTAGTGTTCGTGTGGTTTGACTTTTAGTGCCCTAGATGTCTCGTGGTTCCTTACTATAATTGTCTTTGGTCTGGTGGTAATATTCTCAATCATTCTGTGATAGCTTGATTTGTTGTGTGTGATCGCTGGCTCGTGATTGCATTAGTCGTTGGTATTTTGTTGTTCTTAATGCTTGTGTTCTTCGTAATAGTGGGGTTGAGTCACTAGGATATCTGGGGACGTGCTCTTATGGGGTGACTCTTTGTAAGAGCTTAAGCTCATCGTTAGTAGATATTGTCTTCCTTGGACTTTCCCTTCTGGGAATCACTGTCTATTAGGGAAAGGTTTCCATGCGCTTATAAGGAATGTTTCGTTTCTTTCTCCAACCATATGAGATCTTACAATCCACCCCCTTGAGGGCCAGAGTCTTCGCTGGCACACCGTTTGGTACTTGACCCTGATACACTAGGATATCTGGGGACGTGCTCTTATGGGGTGACTCTTTGTAAGAGCTTAAGCCCATCGTTAGTAGATATTGTCTTCCTTGGACTTTCCTTTTTGGGAATCCCTATCTATTAGGGAGAGGTTTCCACGCTCTTATAAAGAATGCTTCGTTTCCTTCTCCAACCAATATGAGATTTCACAATCCACCCCCTTCGGGCCCCGAGTCTTCGCTGGCACACTATTTGGTGCTTGACCCTAATACACTGGGATATCTGGGGACGTGCTCTTATGGGGTGGCTCTTCGTAAGAGCTTAAACCCATCGTTAATAGATATTGCTTCTTTGAGCTTTCCCTTTTGGGAATCTCTGTCTATTAGGTAGAGGTTTCCACGCTCTTATAAGGAATGCTTCGTTTCCTTCTCTAACCAATATGGGATCTCATAATCTGCCCCTTGGGGTTCAGAGTTTTCGCTAGCACACCGTTCGGTGCTTGACCCTGTTACAATTTGTAAGAGCCCAAGCCCATCACGGGTAGATATTGTCTTTTTTGAACTTTCCCTTGTGTATTTCCTTCAACGTGTCTACTTATGAGAGGTTTCCACACCCTCACAAAGAATGTTTCGTTCATCAGTAGGGAGATCTCTAACTCCTCCCATAACAGTTGAATAATTATAACATTTAATTAAACTAATTAAATTTTATAATTTTTTTAATTAGGAAAAAAAAGAGAATAAATTTAACGCGGGTTACGATTACAGCCTAAATTGGACGCGGTCTTCCGATATTCAGAGTCCAAACAGACCCAAATCCCTCGCCCTTCCTCAATTCTCTTCGTCTTCCTCCGAACTCGGCGGTTGAAGACTCGCCGTCGCCCTCAAATCGGCCGAATCCGACGGAGCAACGATGTCGTACGACGACGTGGAGATTGAAGACATGGAGTGGAATGAGGAACTGCAGGCCTTCACGTACCCATGCCCGTGCGGCGACTTGTTCCAGATTACGAAGGAGGATCTTAAGCTCGGTGAAGAGATTGCTCGGTGCCCTAGCTGTTCTCTTTACATCACAGTTATCTACAACATGGAAGATTTTCTCGGAGACTCTGATCAGAAGAATAACAAAGGACTTCAGCCCTCCAAGCAACAGCCTATCGTTGTCGCTTGACAATTCAGGTAATTAACCGATCGAAACTTCAGACTTGTTTATTGTCGCCGGTATGTTTTGATGCAATCGTTTTTTTGGCGGTTCGTTTTAGGTTACCTTGTTCATACGTCCATATTCTGACATGCCTTTTGAATTTTAGAATATGATTTCATTTGTTTAGTTATATAGCGTGAGAAAATTTCCAATTGCTTTGTCTCCTTTCCCCTGCGATAAAATTGTTCAGAGATAAATTTGTGAAAATGAATACTTCTTCTGAAAGCATTATGCTATTGTGTTTGTGTTTCGCTCGTCTAGTCTTAAAGATTAACCATGTAAGGACATCATTTTGGTCATTTTTGGTACACTATATTGAAGGCCTCATCATTTTCTCGATTCAACTTCTCTAACTAGAAGGTAGAAAGATGGAGGAAGTAGCTCTGGATGAATCTAAAACGCACACAATAATATATCTTATCCCAGAAGCTCTATGTTTAGTTTGTGACCAAATGATTTCAATTTTGGGATTGAGAAAAGAGAATATGTTTTGCTACACCCCCAGGAGGACGGTTTCAATTGGCTAGTTATATGGCTTAGTTCAATAGATATGACCAGTTCAATCGGCTAGAGAATGCTTATCAATTTTCTGAAGCTATGATCATATATGGAAAGGGTAGCCCTATCACAACGACCTGCCCTTCGTACACACTGCCTCGAATCGTTAAAAAAAGCGCTGGCAGTTCTTTGAACGTTTTTCCTGTTAGTAATTTGAATTTATTACCTCTGTTTTCTGGGTTGTTTCACTTGGCCCTTCTTTTTACTTATCAAATGGAGCAATTGTAAAAATGCATAAATCAAATGTTTAGAGATGATTTCCTGAAAATGTATATCTTCCTAAGAGTTATACTTAATTGTGTGTGTTTTTGTTCGTCTACCGGTTACCATCTAAGGACATCTTTTTGGTCATTGTTCATAATCTGTTTCTTATGCTTGTTTCCTAAGCAGAAAGATATATTGTATTTATAGGTTCGTCTTTTTTCACTCAACTTCTCCGACTTCGAGATTGAAAAATGGAGGAAGTAGCTCTGTTTGAATCTAGACCACTTTTAAGAAGATATCTAGTCAACTGAGTCTTTTGTGTTTAGTTTGTGACCATAAATATGTCATCAGTGCAAGTCTCTAATTTTGTAGCAGAGAGATGCTCTAAAATCCATCAATTCATAGTTGGAATGGTCTTCTAATGTCTTTAGTTTCTTCTTCAACACAGAAATTATATTCTTCTCTTCGTTAGCTTTATATGGATCATCCTTTTTGCAGAGTCCTCGAACGCGAATCATGGTGTAACCACGACAGCTACACATGTTGTTGCAGATGAAATTTTCGTCGCCATTATAGTTTCTTCTTTTTCTTTTGTTTTCTTCACCACCCCTCAGAATTGATCTAGCAAATAGAGGAAAGTAAGTACTATTTTTGTTCCTTGAAAAAGTAATTTATAGATTCTTGATCTTTGCACAATCTAATGGTAATGAGTGGTGATTTCTTTGGTCGATCTTTGAGACATAGAATGGATGAAAAGCTCTAATGATCTAAATCCTTTGCTGTTCCTCATTTTTAGTTCTTCTACTTTGTGTATGGAAATTTCAGGATAATGACTTGTTTATTAGATTGTATTATGGATTGATCAAAGTGTGTGAAGTCATCAAGAACATTCAGAGAAATCTGAGGAGGATAATAGGAGAGACAACAAAAAACCCTTTCTTGGAAATGCTGATTGGATAGGTTTCTCTTTTCAAGGTGTATGCATTTACTTTCCTTCCTGAAAATTGAAGAACAATATTATGAATGCTGCAAAAACAGAATGATTTTGAGCTGAAAAACAGCCTTTTCTTTGAACTCTTGAAGAATATGTTTTTCTTTAATTTTTTTTTTTTTAAGAATTTATGTGATAATAAAATTTGAATTTCTATCTTACTTCGAAGTTCTTGCTTAGACACCCGTGAGACTTATTTAGGTTGTGTTATAACTACCCTAGCTAAACCTATTGATGGTCGAGGTGAATTTCAGCTTCTGCCTCTTGGTTACTTGAATCCACCATTTCTGTTATTATTTCGAGACGTTCCGTATACGAGCCTCTTCAAATAGTCTTCAAATAAGACTTATTGTAATATGAACCAAGAGACATCAATCATACAATATACTTCATACTTCAATGAAGATGTGAAGAGAAGGTTGTCAAAATTATCAAAAGATGTTTCAATTCATGCTACATTGAAAAAGAATGAAGTTTGATTGTTGTAAATTTTGGGTGGGTTACAATTTAGAATGAAGTTTGATTGTTGTAAATTTTGGGTGGGTTACAATTTAGAGTAATTTAGAGTTATTGTATTTTAAGACTTGGAAAATATAGAAAGAAGCGTTTGTGCTTTTATTTTAGCCAATAGCTAAGTTTTGTTGCAATTCTACGTAGTTTAGGTTAGGTTGCATGTAGAATCATTCAAGCTCTGATCAATCTTGCTTGTGGAGTGATTCGATCTCAATTAAGTGTTCTTGTCTTGAGATATTTGATCAACAAGAATCATTGAAGCTAGACATGATCGATCTTGCTTCTAGAGTGATTCGAATCTCAAACAATGTTATTGCATTGAGATATTCGATCAACAAGGTAATCCGAATCTTACTCTCCTTGTAGTGATTCCTTATCTTATCATATTGTTATTGATGATTCCTAACAAGCTTACCGATAAAAACGATGTCTCTACTAGATCATTTAAGAAACATTAATATCAAAACAATATATTTTCTCTAATATCATTTTTTTTTTTCAATTTCATTCTTTGTTGTCAAAAATTGAAATCTGATAAATTATATTTATTCGAACTAAATAAAATGATTACTCTATTTTTTTAAAAAAAATTAATTTTTATATTTTTTTAGGGCACTAAATAAATTATTTATAAAAAAAATTATCTTATGAGTTTTTATATTTTTTTAGTGTGCTAAATAAATATTCTTTTAAAAAATATATATTTTTTTGAAAATATTGAACAAACCTATAAATATTTACTATAAATACACTATTTCTGGAAAGAAAGCTTCCATAGCCATAGCTCATTATCTTCGCCGAGAAAACGAGCAGGAAAGCTTCCACCTTATTCCAGTTTGTTCCTCTCAGTCTCAGCCAATAAACTACTGAAGAAGACGCTCTTAGCTCAGGTAAATTTCTCTCCATTTTCCTTCGACTATGAATCGTTACAAAATTCTGAAGCTTTCTTCGTTGAATTTCCAAGCAACCACTAATTCCCAATCCTCCGCACTTTTCTCTTCGATTTCTCCCCATAAAACACCACCAGAATCTCCATTTCCATCTCCCAATTCAACCACAAAAGCCAATTCGACTCTAACCCAGAATTCTCTCGAGAAATTCGCCCGGTCCTCTCAGTGGCATTTCATCAAACAGGTTGAATCCACTCTGACTCCGTCGCTTATTTCCGAAACCCTTCAAAATCTTCACGATTCTCCACAAATTGTTCTCGAATTGTTAAACCATTTACAACATGGATTACTTGATTCTCGAACCCATTGCCTTGCCATTGTCATTGTTGCTCGTCTTCCATCTCCCAAACCCACTTTACAGCTTCTAAAACAAGCTGTTGGGTGTGGCACTAATTCAGTTAAGGAGATTTTTGAATTGCTAGCGGCTTCTCGTGATCAATTGGGTGTTAAAAGCAGTATTGTTTTTGATTACTTGATTAAGTCCTGTTGCGAATTGAATAGGGCAGATGAAGCTTTTGAGTGTTTTTACATGATGAAGGAAAAGGGTGTTGCACCCAAGATTGAGACCTGCAATGATTTGCTGAGTTTGTTTCTTAAGTTGAATAGAACTGAAACAGCTTGGGTTTTGTATGCTGAGATGTTTAGATTGAGGATAAAATCTAGCGTTTATACATTTAACATAATGATCAATGTTCTATGCAAGGAGGGGAAGTTGAAGAAGGCTAAGGATTTTATTGAGCATATGGAATGCTTAGGGGTTAAACCGAATGTTGTTACGTATAATACAATTGTTCATGGATATTGTTCGAGAGGGAGAGTTGAAGGGGCTGATGCTATTTTGAGTACTATGAAAAGGAAAAATATTCGACCTGACTCTTACACATATGGCTCTCTAATCAGCGGGATGTGCAAGCAAGGACGACTTGAAGAAGCGTCGAAGATTTTTGAAGAAATGGTACAAAATGGGTTACTTCCTAGTGCTGTAACTTATAATACTTTGATTGATGGATTTTGCAATAAGGGTAATTTGGATATGGCCTTCGGTTATAAGGATGAAATGATGAAGAAGGGCATAATGCCGACTGTATCAACGTATAACTTGTTGATTCATGCATTGTTTATGGAGCAAAAATATGATGAAGCTGAAGGTATGATCAAGGAAATTCACGAGAAAGGTATTGCTCCCGATGCTATTACGTATAATATCTTGATCAATGGGTATTGTAGATGTGGAAATGCAAAGAAAGCATTTCGTCTGCACGACGAAATGTTGGCGAGTGGCATTCGGCCAACGAAAGTGACATACACATCACTAATTCATGTTTTGAGCAAAAAGAATAGAATAAAGGAGGCAGATGATTTGTTTAAAAAGATCACAAGTAAAGGTATGTTGCCCGATGTCATTATGTTTAATGCTTTGATAGATGGTCATTGCTCAAACGGTAATGTGGAGCGTGCGTTTGAGCTTCTGAAAGATATGGATAGGATGAAGGTTCGTCCCGATGAAGTGACTTTCAATACAATAATGCAAGGACGTTGTAGGGAAGGAAAAGTCGAAGAAGCCCGTGAACTTTTCGATGAGATGAAGAGAAGAGGAATTAAGCCTGACCATGTTAGCTTCAATACACTGATAAGTGGTTATAGTCGACGGGGCGACGTAAAGGATGCTTTCAGAGTACGGGATGAGATGCTCGATAAAGGATTCAATCCTACTCTTCTAACTTATAACGCCCTTATACAAGGGTTATTCAAAAACCAAGAAGGTCATCATGCTGAAGAGCTGCTCAAAGAAATGGTAAGTAAAGGTATTACTCCCGATGATAGCACTTATTTCTCATTGATTGAAGGTATTACTAAAGTTAATAGTCCTGTTGAAACTTAGAACACATAAGAGTATTTATTTGGCAGAGATTTTCATAGATCACCTGCATGTAAACCTTCATGTTTAGAATGTTGTTTTGAGTTATATATTGCAAGAGTCTCTGACATACTTAGCTGAGACATAGATATCAGTTGATTCTAAAACTGAAGAATCTGTTCATTATTAGTAGCCAAAAGAGTTGCTCTCATTTACTGAAATTTCTGCTCATACCCTCTTGCACAAGATGAAATTCATATATGTTTCACATAATATTGTCCCCTTGAACAACTTGGTGTACAAGGACAAGTTTCTCGAGCTTCTATGGATTTCGAAGCACTATAAGATACGATGTTCAAATGGTAAAAAGACAAGCCTTGAAGTAGAATCAATGTGAGATTCTATATTGGTTGGAGAGGGGAACAAAACATTCCTTATAAGGGTGTAGAAACCTCTCCCTAGCTAGCAAACACATTTTAAAACCTTGACGGGAAGCCTAGAAGGGAAAACTCAAAGAGGACAATATTTGCTAGCGGTGGACTTGGCTGTTACAAATGGTATCAGAGCTAGACATTGGGCGGTGTGCCAGCGAGGACGCTGGACCCCTAAGGGGGGTGGATTGTGAGATCTCACATTGGTTGGAGAGGGGAACGAAACATTACTTATAAGGGTGTGGAAACCTCTCCCTAGCTAGCAAACACATTTTAAAACCTTGAGGGGAAGCCTAGAAGGGAAAACTCAAAGAGGACAATATTTGCTAGCGGTGGACTTGGCTGTTACAAATGGTATCAGAGCTAGACATTGGGCGGTGTGCCAGCGAGGACGCTGGACCCCTAAGGGGGATAGATTGTGAGATCCCACGTTGATTGGAGAAGGGAACGAAACATTCCTTATAAGGGTGTAAAACCTCTTGAACCTTGAGGAGAAGCCAAGAAGGGAAAGCCCAAGAGGACAATATCTGCTAGCGGTGGATTTGGGCTGTTCATCCTCCTTATTAATGTCCGTTGTTCCTTTGATACCTCTCATCCCCAGCTAAGGCTAAAACCTCGAGCAGAATCCAAAGGGAAACTATCTACCCTTATCTCTTTCCCATCGACGGTGCAGTCTCTATTATAATTCAAAGACGAGACTGTCAGTCTTTCTTCCCCTATAGTTATCAAAAGTTAGAGACATGGATCATTACAATTGTGGCTCATCTTTGTTCGAGTGAGCAGGACGTCTCATCTTTTACTATATCATCGGTCGAATTATAACAATAAAGGAAGGGATGAGATAAGATTGTGAAAAACTTTATTACAGATTCGAAATGGGCATTCCATGGTGGGTCAAGGAAAGTTCAAAAGGTTCATTCTAGGCGATCCTTTCACGGTTTTTCCTGTTAGTCTGAAACAAAAGTTTTCCCCCACTTGCCTTTTTGATGTCTACTTTCTTTATATAATAGAGCCAATAAGCATCTAGGAAGGCATGCACTAAATCTTTACCATTTATACAACCTTTAGCTTTCTATAATGTATAGAACCATAATCTGCTTCGTTTGTTGCTAGCTTTCACTATCACTATTTTCATTGGTTTGCCCATTAAATTCCTTGCAACTTTTGAGTACTCTAATGCTTAAAATGTGAGCCACATCAATAAATCAATCATGTAAATACTTTTAAGTATGATTTATTATTGAGTATATTTCTAAGCTTTCTTTGAACGTGGACTAATCGGTGCTACCCATTATGTCTCACTCAATTTGAACTTTTTTTCCTTCTTTGGTGGTTTGTAACTCCATTTATAACCATTTAGGCTCATTTTGGACAGATGACATATGTCCATCTAATACTACGAGTTCACATTCTTCTTCTTTTTCTTATTATTTGGATATTTGTGAGCGTTTGGATTAGGCTTGTGAGATCCCACGTCGGTTGGAGAGGAGAACGAAACATTCCTTATAAGGGTGTGAAAACTTCTCCCTAACAGACGCGTTTTAAGAACCTTGAGAGGAAGCCCGAAAGGGAAAGCTCAAAGAGGACAATATTTGTTAGCGGTGGGCTTGGGCTGTTACAAATGGTATCAGATCCAGACACCGGGTGGTGTGCCAGCGAGGACGCTGGCCCCCAAGGAGGTGGATTGTGAGATCCCACATCAGTTGGAGAGGAGCGAAACATTCCTTATAAGGGTATGGAAACCTCTCCCTAGCCTACATGTTCTTAAACTGCGAGGCTGACAACGATACGTAATGAGCTAAAGTAGACAATATTTGTTAGCGGTGGGTTTGAGCTATTACAAGTTTGCACGTATTTCAAATAATCTCACAGGACAATCATCGGACCTGGTTACATTTTATTGTAAAAAACTCGTGGAATACTAAATACAGGTAGGTCGTCACATGGGAATCAACAGGGGTTTTAATCCAAGGTAAGATTAACCATCACAAAATCTTGTTTTAGTTCATTTTCTACATTTTGCATCTAAGAATTGAACTGATCTATTACTCATCCAATTTTTAAAGCTCCTTTATCAACTTTTAGCAATAACTTTTGTAGTGGAAGCACATACATTATGCACCAAGCACTTGCGTGAACGACCATCATGCATTATTAGGTTGTATCTATAAGATTGCCCTGGCTTTTGGATGAACTTGGTAAGCTATAGGTCTTGAAAACAGAGGTTTCAATGGGGCAATTTGTACCTCACATAGCTTCTGGTTTTGTATTCACTCTTCTTGGCCTTTGGCATACCGTGAATACAATCAAAGCCTACAATCTCGGATGTGGTTCGAACTTTAAAGTAAGATTTTGGTACCCTCTCGATCGGCCCCATTCCAATCTCAAGTACTTAGAGCTCATTCTCGTGTTCTCTTTTTCGGTCATTGGAATTTGTGGACAATTTTGGGACTACCCTTTTGTTCATTTGTCTTTCAATGTCATCAACTTGGAGCACGCAACGATGTTCCTGCACCTTGCCATCTTTTCCGGGTTTTCCCTCTACAACGAGCTGAATCATTCGTCGAGTTTATTGTCTGGGGTTGAGGGTGTCTTTGCAGCATGTGTCTTTAGTCAAGAACTGTTCTTGCTTCATTTCCACTCGGCTGACCATAATGGCATTGAAGGCCATTACCATTGGCTCTTGCAGCTCATTGTGTTTGCGTCGCTCGTGTCGGTAATAGTAGCTGCTTGTTGTCCTACCTGCTTTCCAGCAGCCATTGTTCTTTCATTATTGGTTGTTTTGCAAGGGTGTTGGTTCATGAACATGGGGTTCATGCTATGGGTTCCAAACTTAGTTCCTAAGGGCTGCAGCATGAGAATTGTGAAGAACGGTAAAGACGAAATGCTCGGAGCAGTGATTTGTGCCTCCAAGGAAGCTGATATGAGAGCACGAGCGCTCGCTAACCTGCAATTCAGTTGGATACTAGCAGGGATTCTTATATTTACTGGATTTATAAGCCTCAAATGTACAAAATCTGAAACTTGCACCCCAAAGATCCAGATATCGGACTACGAGCAGCTTTGAGAAGCGCGAAAGATGTCTAGAACGGTCATGAATGAGGTGAATCAATTGGTCAAAACGGTCGAGACAATATCCTATAAATACTAAAAAGGCTGTGATATCGCTGTTGTTAAAACCATCAATCAGAATAAATACATCTAGAACTTGTGTATGTTTTGCAGACTGAAACTTGCTACTGAAGTCGACTTCCAGGATCAACCCGATTCAGTAGGAATCAAACATGAAGAACTGATCCAATCCGGCAGATGCGAGCGTTATCGAAACACGCTCGAAACCCGATTCAATTGGAATCCCACACGAAGAAAAGATCCTTCCCTTTAAGGCCCTACTTTTCATCTCTTTTACTGTTTGATATTCTAGCATTTATGGTATGAAAGAACTTTTCTTACTGATTCTCTGCATGATTCCTACAAAGAACACCACTGCTGATACAACACAAACGAAGAACGTATTCGAACACGGTCCATAGTGTTGACTCTCCCATGTAAATGGATTGTAACCTCCTAGATGAAAGATGAGGTGATTTCGGGTTGGAGAAGGACAAAGAACATACAAAAGAAACAACCGGACGAGAACCCTCTAGAAGGATCGAGGGTCGACAACCATTTCGCCAGCAGAGCTTCATTACGTAAACTGAAGCTCCCTATGGCTAGGCCACCCAACTCCACTAGCTTAACTACTCCCTCCCACTTAACATGATAAGGAATCACTTGAAGTAAGATTCGGATTACCTCGTTAATCGAACATCTCAAGGCAAGAATATTTGGTTGAGACTCAATCAATCCACAAGCAAGCTCGATCATGTCAATCTTGAATGATTCTAGACATGCAATCTAAACTATATAGCCCTAATGATAAGACATCACTCGAAGGAAAAGCAAAATTTAGATTACCTTATTGATCAAATATCTCAAGATAAGAACATTTGGTTGAGACTCCAATCCTTCGACAAGCAAGCTCAATCATGTCAAGTTTAAATGATTCTAAACATGTAACCTAAACTACGTAGAATCGCAAAGAAACTTAGTCTTTAACTAACGAAAGGTAAGAACACTCAGGTAAGAACACTCAGCCCTAATGATAAGAAATCACTCCAAGGGAAAGTAAAATTCAGATCTTGTTGATCAAATATCTCAAGGGAAGAACATTTGTTTAAGACAAGGTCAATCATGTCAAGCTTGAATGATTCTAAACATGCAATCTAATCTTCCATTGCTTCGTCTAATGTTACCTAAAAACTAGTTGATCAATCTTCCATTGCTTCGTCTAATGTTACCTAAAAACTAGTTGATCTTACAAGAATTCAGAAGAATATGCAATCCAAACAGATCGAACAACATACTACATTGTCATTCTTTTGAAAGCAGAAATCAAGGGAGAAAGTGTAAGAGGCCAAATGAATGTTGTCAATAGTTTTGACTGATAGAAACAATTGAGTTATAAGTAGTAAAAGTAACAGATTAACTTACAAATTCTGATTGATTCAACAATATCACCATTAACATTATAGCATCTTCTCACTCACTCAGCCTCCTCCACAGATGCCTCAATCCTGAGAAGAACAAACCCCACCGCCACTCCAACAAGAACAAGCCCATTGATAATGGCAGCAATCCTGAAAATCTCACCGGCGGCATTACAGGTAGAAGAGAGAGCCCCACCGCCGTTTTTGCCTTTACCCTTTGATGGGTATTTCAAAGAGCTCACAATGTTAGCAAATGACTGATCGGCACAAACGGGAAGGCCCAAGGAGAAGATATTGTTGTGAGCTTTCAAGCCACCAAAGGAGTTGAGGCCAGTGATGTAATGGACATTGGCGTTCCTCTGCCGCCTAGAGCCGGCGGCGATGGGGGCGGCGGTGGATATGGGCGGCGAGAGGGTAGCGGAGGCTGTAGCCGCCATTGATTGATGCCTGAAAGAAGAGGAAGAGTGAAATTAAGTGAAAACCCAGATGGGAAAAAGGGATTTGGGGAAAGAAAAGAAGGGATCGAAAGGTGTGTGGAAGAGAAATTGGGGGAATTTGGGTGAGAGATATTGAAGAAGAAGATGATGATGATGATGATGATGATGAGAGGGATATGGATAAGGTAAGAGGCGTATGAGTGGTTCATAAACAGATTAGAAATGCCAATGATTTTTTGAAACCTTTGAATATTAGCCAACGAAAAGGCTTCATTTCTTCAATCTTGTATGATATTACATTAGTAGGGGATACTATAAACATAAGCTTTAATTTGTTTGATCCGAAAGCTTCTAATTTCCATCGATATTTTCATCCCATACGTTCATCGACCTGGATCGAATCGATATTTTCATATTTTTATAAAATTGAGACCTCGACATTTGAAACTCGGATATCATTAGGTCAATCTGATTTCAATGGATGAATTTTGAACTATATTTAAAAATATTTTCTATTTCAAAGAAAAAAAAAAAGTTAAAGAACATTTTTATTAACCATATGAATTTGTTCAAAATAGTTAGTTTTCGTTTTAATTAAATTTAGAAGCGTTATTTTATCTATAGTTTCATCGTTTTTATTTAAAGCTAAGAAAATATAAGAACTCAAATCTTTATCTAATAAAAATGAAAAATATAGTAATAAAACTAGTAAGAAATCAACCTAAATTTCATAAAATAAAAATAAAAATTGTTAATGAAAAATTCTGTTTCTAACCAACTCGAAAATTTTGGAATAAAAAAGTATAGAACATCTTTGTCCGGTCTAAAAGTGTGGCCGCTGTTAAACGAACACGACTCTCCACAATGGTATGATATTGTCAAATTTGAGCATAAGCTCTCATGGTTTTGCTTTGGACTTCCCCGAAAGACCTCATTGAGAATATTCTTTGATTATAAACCCACGATCATTCCCTAAATTAGCCGATGTGTAACTTTCATCATCCAACAACCGCTACCAGTTTAGTCTAGTCAAAGATAATATTGTAACTTTTGAAAGACTAATGATAACTTTTTACTATATAGTTTGGTTACAAAGAAAAAAACCCTAAAAATCAAATGGAATGGAATAATGTAATCTTCAATATCAATCACTTATAAAAAAAATGAATCAACGGGAGCAAGAGGAAAGGATCATAAATTACCATAAAACAAAAGAAAAAAAAAAAGAATATTGTTCATCACCTGCTGTACCACTAATTCTATAGACATCCTAAAACTAAAATACTATACAAACTTAAAAACAAAAAAAGGACAAGCAGAACCCTTTCTATTCACAAAGGAATTTCAAGCAATCCACAAAACTCCTGATTGTGTTCATCACTTAAAGACTTCTATCAACCATCAAAACTGAGGGAACCTGAATGCTAAATTAAGAAGAAAAAAAAACCTGAGATTCTGGGCTGGGGATTGGAGGAAGAAGAAGCAGTCACAACCTGGATTAGAGGTTGCAGAGTACTCTGTTTGCTCGCTAAACTGGTTCCGAGACGTGTGGCGGCTTATCGTGCATCTCCATTACTAAATCCCGTAGCTCAGGGAAAACTGATACGAGTAATAGTTCGAGTAATCCGTACCCAAGTTGCTTTACACAGATGGTAGACTGCAGATTCACAAAATTTTACTCAGATTGTCAATTGAAAGATAAATGTGAAGTTATTGATGCTAACCCACCTGAGTGAAGTAATAGATATCTTTTGCGCATCTTTTGTATTGCGTGTGCCCTATCAAGCTTACCAATGGTGTTGGAGCCCCATCTAAAAAGATAGTAATGGTAGTTAGATTGTCAATTTTCTTGCTTCTCGTTTGTAAAGAGCAAGTGAGACAAACTCGATTTGGACGATTCTAAATTCACGAATATGATAAAAACAAACAACAGCAAGATTATGATATTTTACGAGCGAAAAGTTAATAAGATCATTTAATCTGGAACGAGAATATTAACAAAGTATGCATGTCCATAAAATGCAAGGGGCAACATCGAAAAATCCCAGCATACAATGATGTTAAATATTCGAAGAAGACAAACACGAGGAGCAAGAAAATACGAGGCACCTTTATGAATAGTTTAGAACGAATAGAAAAGAATAATCCAACATTTCAATGTAAACACTTCAGATGCACACTTTTTTTCATGTCACAGAAAGAAAGCATTACTCACCAAAAAGCATTTTCTTGACATCACTAGCTCGGCGAGCAGCCTCAAGCTGCAGCTCAAAAGATCCAGGCTTAGGGATCTTACTACCATCAGTTTGGCTAGAAGTAGATTGAGAATCATCACCTTCACTTTGAGCATTCCTCAAATGTATAAAGAATATTCCATTGGGCCATAGAACCTGAAAGAGCAACGGTAGAATAGAATGAATTTTCTTTCACTTATTATATCATTTGTTCTTTATAAGGTAAAATAACATTTTCATTGGTTAAATGAAAAATTAGGATGATTGTTGTTACCGCTATAATTTCTCACAGTATCATTTCTGATAAGAAAAAATCAGATGTATGTCCAATCATTAAAAAAAGAAAAGGCACTCAAGATAGAATGAAATATGAGAAATGAAAATGATGATAATCAAGCCAATGCAAAGTATTCTAACTTAATTGTTCTGCATAAGAACATTAAAGGCATGCGTATCTGTGAGCTTTTAACATGATTGAGAGAATTTTGTTTCTTGTCTCTATATATGAATTAACTTGAAACAAAAACAATCAGAAGGGTTTATCTAACGTATTTATTTTCATGGTCTTATAAAAATACCCCACCAAAATTTCTTGCACTATGGTAGCATACCTTTGTCTGCAACAGTTACTAATAATTCTTTAGCGTAAAAGCAATCTAACTAATCAGAACCATATCATGACAAATTCTCTAGAAGAAACTAAAGCAATTCTTCGACAGAATAGGCTGATGGAATAATATGAGGGTATATTAGTATTGTTGGGGTATTTGGTTATAAATAGAGGGAGAATATAGGCTTTAGTTTGGTTCGTGAATAAGGGATTGGGAGAGATCTCAAGAGTGAAGGGTGCATGTGAGATTCCATATCGATTGGAGAGAGGAACAAGTGCTAGCAAGGACACTGAGCTTCGAAGGGGGTGGATTGTGAGATCCCACATCAATTGGGAGGAGAACGAAGCATTCTTTATAAGGGTGTGGAAATCTCTCCCTGGCAGACGCGTTTTAAAAACTTTGAGGGAAAGCCCAAAAGGGAAAGCCCAAAGAGAATAATATCTGCTAGCGGTGGGCTTGGGCCGTTACAAATGGTATCAGAGCCAGACACTGGGCAGTGTGCCAGCAAGGGCACTGAGCCCCGAAGGGAGGTGGACACTGAACAGTGTGCCAGTGCGGACGTTGGGCCCCGAAGGGGGGTGGAATGTGAGATCTCACATCGATTGGAGAGAGGAACAAGTGCCAGCGATGACATTGGGCCCCAAATGGGGTGGATTGTGAGATCCCACATTGGTTGGGGAGGAGAACAAATCATTCTTTTCAAGGGTGTGGAAACCTCTCCCTAGCAGACGCGTTTTAAAAATTTTGAGGGGAAGCCCGAAAGGGAAAGCCCAAAGAGAACAATATTTGCTAGCGGTGGGCTTGGGCCGTTACATCGCAAGTACTTCAAATTACTTGTTTATCTTGTATGTTCCTTACTTTTTATATTGCAATACATTTTGGGTCTGTTTGGTTCCTGCCATAGACATCAAGAGTCGGGACTCTTGAACTCCCCATGCCAGGGGAGAGGGAAAAAACCATAATTACTAATTCTGTCAATCTTCAGTTTCAAGTGAACCTAAGATACTCAGCTTTTCAGTGAATTTGAACACTACACAGTATCAAAATCCTTAATAGTTTAGATACTTACATTTTGGACCCAGCGAATACCCTGAGCAACAATGTCCTCTCTCCGAAGCCAGTGTATTTGTCTAACAATCCAGTCATCAATAGCATCTTCCATAATTAACTGTAATATTTGTTTTGATATCCAAAGGACCTGCCTCCTGCATCAAAACAATTTAAAATATAAATATAACAAAAAAATTAAAGCTGTCGGTTATAATCTAGGTTCTCGACCCTCAGATGAAATTTCATCATTGCAAAAACCTATGCAACTGCATAGAGTTAGAAATAGAGAAATAAAAAATATAAACTCTAGATATACAATTTCTTTAAGCAGAGCAACTGGGGAGAACGGATCTACATATAAAGCAGCCACCAACAATTATGCAGAAAATGTTGGGGGTGAGAAGCAACTTGGGTCCAGATAAGAAACAACCGATAGCCGAGCAGAAAATACAGAGGCCATGAATAATTAAGTCGCATACTCATGGAAACAACATATCATAGTCAATGGCATTGAAAGAATATGTAGAAGTGAAAAGAATGGAACCTTAGCCAGCCTCTCCTGTTAAGCTGAAATATCTTGTCAACCAGATTTAGAATAGGTACACTGACATTAGGTGGAGTCCACTGCAGATGTATAAACGTTGAAACAACCAATAAGTTATAAATAACCAGAGCTAAATGCTTGAATCAAACATCAGTTGCATGTCAGAAGGATGAAATAACTCGTCATTTTTTTTCTTCCCAATCAGAATAACTTTTAGGTTATTTTTACATTGTGCACACCAGTTGATAAATCACAATAACAGTACAGTTCTTTGAAAGGAATGTCTAAAAAATTCTTGCAGTCTACCAGATCCATCACAACGAGGAAATGAATTAGTATGACTTCGAGTGAAAAGACGGGTGCAAAGAGGTGGTAATACATTCCAGGAACTTCTCGATAATATAATTAAGTCCCCTGCATGGATTTTATGTTGAAATTATTTTTCCCAAGTTAACATTAGGGCTGTAAGCACGTCTACCTAGTGTACGGCACCTGGAGTCGGATAACCATCCTAAATAGGAATCCACCGTTCTTCTTTATTGATCTTATAGCCAAAGGAAACAATTGGCCAAGAGCTTTATTTTCACTTTTTTTAATTTAAAATTCGTCTTGATCATCAAACTGGTGAGTCTTTGTTAGTAAAAACCTCATTTAAACTCGAGTACAGACAATGAAGCACACTAATTCAACTTCCATCAACAGTTTAAAGCACCTAAACCAATCTCAAACTCCATTTCAACTAGTATATGGTCTGGATTTGAAATAAAATATTTGATACAAATCACTGGATCATTAAAATGATATTCATCAAGCTTTTAACTGTCCAGTCCTCATACAACAATTAAATCATCGATATGACTAAAAACATATAAATTACGTAAAATATTTTTTGTTTTCATCGACCTGGTCCTTTGCCTGCCCCCAATGAGTAGCAATAACATTTTTGTCAAGTTCTTATTAGAGAAACAAAATGATATAAGCAAGAAGAAAGCACCATTAAAAACCAGAAAGGATAAAATGCAAGATTAAAGATAAGTAACAAAAAATGGTATGCAAGATATCTGACAGTTGAAATGCATGAAGTAGGAAACAGTATGTTGTATGAAGCAGCATTACCTCTGGTGGCATCCCTTCAGGATCTTCCATATGATATGAAATTTGAGAACATCCTCCCTGGCTTGCCCCAGACCTCAATTCTGTGTCATTTTTCTTGTCAACAACTAATTCCTTCGACTCTTCACTGCGTTTGATTACACGAGGGGGAAAGCTCTTGGAGTTTAATTCATTGTCTGAATGCCATCCACTAACTTTTTCACGATTTTGACTTTCAGTTCTCTCACTTTCCTCGTCAGAAATGTTACTAGCTATTTCTAAGTTATATTGTGCAGAAACTTGTTTGCGTAAGTCTGCTGAATTAAATGAAAACTTCCGATCATAATTTGATGACAAACAAGCTTCTTCAGAAGGTGAGGTTGAACCAACAACTTTACGCATGAAACCATCTGAAACCCCTTTAAACTGGCGTACAATGTCATCCACAGCATCATCCACATTGACTGTGATTATGGTTTGAAATCATCAATAATAGCAAATAATAAAGGAATCGAAGCGACTGTTAACAATTGTGGCTCTTAACATTTAATTAAACCAAAACATACCACTGCATAGATACATAATGGCTATCATTTTTCCATTTAAAGACTCAAAAAAAAAAAAAAAAGGGAAAAGAGGTATTTAGGCAAAATACTGATTTTTTTTTCTTTTTAGAAAAAAGGGGCAGATCATCAGATAGATGGGAAGAGGAGAAGGCAGACTAGGTTGAAGGGCACATCTTTATGCTGCCATGGGAACACTTTGAATAATTTATGTTTAATATTTTTCTTCCAACTTTTATAGATTGGAGAGTCAATTTTCAAGGTCTCTTACATACTCTAAGATACTCTAAATACTCGTGAAGGAATAGGAATTACAACCTAAGTTTTAGTCCCAACAAATGATGTGTCTCTGCAGGAATCATCAATTATTTTAAATTATTTTAAATTATTAGAATGCATATGCACGCAGATGAATCCATCTTCGTGAGAGACTGCATTTTTTATAAGAATAGGAACTTGGTTATTCATTGTAGTTCTACTTAATGACCAATAATCCCTCAAAAGAAGAATGGGAATTATTCATTGAAAAAGCAAAAAAATTATATTCTACCAAAAAGGGTCACGTATTCCACCAACCCAGTAACAGAGGCTAAAAAATGCAAGTAATTAAGCCAAATAACTTGCATAGGAAGAGCAAAAGTACGAAGATAATCAACAATAAAACTGTTGCAACCAATATGCAAAGGGCTTTCCCACAAAGAACAATACGAACAAACACTCACCTGCTAGTGTTCTCATAACTGAGGGAGATTTTCCAAAAGAATAGTTCTGGGAAAAAAAGATCATTAATGTATCAGTGACAATTAGGTTTGCAATATCATTTCCTTATGCAAATGTAATGAATATAATAAAAAGTTGATCATCCTTGAAATCTGGACGTCCCTCTAAGATAATAAGTCCATAAAATTATAATATGTTTATGGAATATTTTAAAATATTAAAATAGACAATAACCAAATAGATAAGATTATGAAGTTAATGACAATATAATATGATATTGTAGTAGAAATCTGGTTGAACTCATCGACTCTCGTCTAATCTGGATTTTAAAATTAATAGCACACATGCTAGACCTCGTTAATAAAATGAAGTCCAGGACCATGTGGGGTTAGAAATAATATAATTAAAAGGGCCGATTACCTTTGAGGAAACACTTAAAAAATCCCATACTTCATGCTGCTCAGCAACATTTGCAATTGATAATAGCTCCTGGGTAAAAGATAGCACAGTAAAGTATTCAGGATAAATAAATCATGAAAAGCTACATTGATGAACAACAATAATTGCATGCACGGAAGTTGGAAAATCCATAGATACCTGCAAATATTTGTCTAGTTGAATGCAACGTTGGTGAACAAAAGAATCTTCTGTGCTTGATGAAAATATTCGTTTGGGAGGCAGGTGCAGTGTATAGTTAGGAATATCTTTAAGATGCCGATGTAGTCGCTCAAAATTTCGGTATCTGGAAAGATAAAAGTAAAAATAAGAGGAGCATGAATGTGACTATAGACCTGTTTAGTTAAAATGCTTGAGGAATTTTCTCAAATCCTAAGGCACTAAAGATCATTCAATTTCAAGAGGAAATGCGAAAGCACAAAATATATGAGGCATTTGCATGTCAAAGAATCTAAAAAAACCACTAAAGGTTTTGGACATCTTTGAAAAGTTCAGTTACATTGGCTTTACTTATTAAGGAATATCAGGAAGAGACCTTCTCTTGACAAACCAAGTTCTGTTATTTGCATCTGTAACAGCTATTGAGTATACAGCAAAAGATTTTGAACCAAGCTTCTCAAAGTACGCACCCATTACCTGCAACAGCACTCGAACTAAATTGGTAAAACATTTATTAGTCGACAGATTATCCACAAAAACAAAAGAATGAACCCACTCACCCGACTCCTAAGTTTAGGAACAAGTAGTCCCTCGTTTTGGACCACTGTATCCGAGACACTCTTAGAAAGGGGCTCTTCACCGTGCTTGCCAAAATTGGGACCATAGAAATCTGATATAATAGATGTTCCACCTTCTGTATGAGTGTTTTCTACACTAAATTTAGTTTTCAAAGCAGAAGTACTATTGGATCTCTTGAGTTGATTTTTAGTTCTACTAGCAGGAGTAAGATTATCAACATCCTTTAATTCATCAGCAATGAACTTCTTGTCGACAGATGAATCCTTCTGAAGATCCTGAGAAAACTGAAAACTGATTTTGTTCTCATCACCTGATTTGGAGGTCAAAAGGAGATCAGAATGTCTTGTGGGCGTTCTCCCAGCTATTGCCTTTTCCTCTGGCCCAATAGAAGAATGATGCTTGTCGGTCAACATTTCATCCCTCGTTGTTGCAGGCTGCATGCTACTAGTTCCAGTATCCTTCGTAGTAGCCATAGGCTCAAAATCTCCTCCTTTAATGATCTTATTTTCTTTCTTTTTGTAGTGTCGTCCTTTAGTCCACATGTTTTCAAGATTTTCGGGCATAAGAACTTCAGTTCTCCTTTGGGTTGCTGCATCCAATGTACGGCCCCAATCACCAAGCCTAAGTTGCAAAGGCTCATCCTGGAAATTGTAATCTGAGGATCTTTCTCGCTGATTGTCAATTTTAGCAAGCTCTGAAGCATTCCCAGGCGTTAACGATGAGCATTTACTTTTGTCCAAATAGTCATCGTGTATGAATCCAGCAGTAGAAGAATGGTCTCTGTCATGATCTGCAGAATAAGTTGGTTGTTGACCACCTATCACAGAGTCATTCTCAGCTTTAGTGGCAAGGACAATACATTCGATCAACTCATTTATGCACCTGATGGCAAAGAAAGAAGAAAAGGTAAAAATAAAAAAATAAAAAAAATTGAAGCCACTTCTAAACTCGTTGGACTACTAGATCATTTAAAACTTGACATGAATGCCTAATGACCTCTCCCCAAGTTTTTCACAAAGAGAGTATCTGAGATACTGTTTGGAAAATGCACTTTTAAAATTGCTCTCTATTCTTAAAAAATATTAAGCTTCTGACACACACACACAAAAAAAAACATATTTGACAAGACAACCCATTTCAATAGAAATAGAAAGAAAACGGAAAAATGACTCCAAACAACAGAAAACAGTTGTTCTTCTTTTGTATTAAATTGAATTACATTTTTTTGTTAACATATGGAAAACGTAAATATAAACATGGAACTGATTTCCTTTTTTTTTTTTTTTTTTTGTTCTTAATGAAAAATAATTAAAATACATACATACATATATATATCTAAAGAATTAGTACTAAAAAACTATTTTCAAAAGACCACCCCAAAGACTCTAAACGTACAAGAACATCTTCGTGCAAACCATTTTCTCATAATGTTTTACTACTAATTATCTTTAAAAGAAAACATATACAGGTAAAAGAAGTATGCAAGGCCATATTTTGGTGAAACTTCTTATTTTTTCTTTAGAGTTTTCAGTGTTTTCGATATCTTGTAGATGCAGCTAGATCTAAACATAGTGTCCCAACTGGGGAGGTGGTTTTTGAGCTATTTTTTTTAATACCAACCACCCATCTCCGAATTATTAAGAAAAAGGTAAAAACACAAGTCATAGATATTATTAGAATGAGTGACCCAACGAATAATTTCCCTTCCAAATGAAAGCAACGTTTTTCACCGTTATTTTTCATAAAGAAAACGAAAGTTAAGGGTCAGACTGTAGCATAAGCAACTAAAAAACATACCCAGGACTTGCAAAATTCATAAGAGGTTGCACCACCAAGCATGTTAAAAGTTCACGAGCAATGGATCGGACAACAGGGCTTTGAGTTTCTCTTGGTCTCAGTACTGAAGTCAACACTCCACTCATGAGCCGTTGAAGGACCTGCAGTAGAATAGCAATTAGCAAAGTGCAAGACTCCACACAAAGAACAAGACCTATCTTCACAAAACACTCCACTCACACCTTGTACTCACTCTCAGGAGACACCAATGCTGGATGAAGCTCCTTAGAAGCTATAAGATGGTGCTTCAACCTTTCGTCTCTCTCCTCAGAAGACAGCATTTCCATAACATCAACACCGATCGAAGCTTGGTTTCTTCTAAAAAGGTCCAAGTGATCACCTACTAAAACAACAACATCCCTGCAACATTTTTATGTAAACATGGTCAAAGCCACTCAAACTCCTTAATTACACAACAAAACAACCTAATGGTAGAACAAAATTTCTAACCAGTTCCCACCATACAAAAAATAAGCTACCTCGTGAGCAAGTCAACAAGATTTATCTCTTTCACCCTAACCGCTATCTCACCAAGGGCGTCCATGATTAACATGTGTATCTGCTCAGGAAACTCTTTATCTGGGGTTATTTCAGAATACCACAAGTCAACCACAAAATCCTTCAGTATTTTATCTATGAAATCCTTCATTGCAGCCTCCACAGTAGGAGAATTGATTTTCCTTTTCCATCTTGGTGGATGAAGAACTGAAGAAAGGGACGAGTCGTTTATAGATAATTGTTTCTTCTCCAGATGCGATAAGTACGTCTGTCGCTGAACAGGTCGGGCCTTTCTATGGAACTCTACCTCGTTGAACAGAATACGTAGTGCACAAACTAATAGAATTGCTAGGGGTACATTCATCCACATTGACTTACTAGTATCTGCATTATGAAAGAAAACGTCCATCAAAATTAAACTACAAAAAGCATGGCGGTTGATTAATGGGACAGAAAAGGAAAACTCAATGCTTCATAATTTCATTCATTTCCCTATTCAGAAACTTCAATTCAATCAAAGAGGAGAGAGCCATCACTACCCAATTTTGCTTCATTCACATTCTCAAGTGACAATACTCTCAGCTACCAATCTATAAGAAACTATAAAAGAATCGATAACACCATCAAACTCGCTCCAAACTTAACAGTACAGTGAATTTCCAAAAGGTAGCCGAATTATGCAGAGCTAGAGCAATAGAACGCGATAGAATAGAGAATTCTTACGGGTCAAAAAGTACGAAATCACGAAAGTACACAGAGCCCACCAAACCGTTCGAAGTTTAGCTTCCTCGATCAGATCCTGCACGGTCGCCATGACCTCCATTTCTACTGAAACGCAACAAAATCCTCTCTAAATCACCCGCAGGAAATAGTAATCCAGTTCAACAAAGAACAGAGTGGGATAAGATTCACAAGCGGAATCTTGAATTCTGCAGGCGCGATTCAAATAGAACGATCAACTGCCGGAACTGCCGGAAAATCCCTTCCCGCCGGCACATCAGCTGGAGGGGAAATTGGCGCTTTATAGGGAGAACAAAATTCCCAGCTAGAAGAAGAATTTCGAATCCGTTTCTTCGTCGAATTTTATTTAATTGTTTTTTTGTTTCCCTATTTTTTTCGCATAAATAAAATTTTGAATTATAAGGAAACGCATTGCCATTACTGACACGTGTCGGTTTTCCTTTCCCCCAACACGTTTTCAACTCTCTTTTTCAAATACCTTTTATTAGGTTTTGAGCGTGACATTATAGAATGTACCATTCTCAATTTTGCGTCCATATTTATTTAAATTTCTTATTTTTAATATTATGTTTAAAATAATAAATTTAATCCGCTGCCAGCAAATATTATCCGCTTTAGTCCGTTACGTCTACTAGGGAGAGGTTTCCACACCCTTATAAGGATGCTTCGTTCCCCTCTCCAACTGATGTGAGATCTTATAATTTACCTCCCTTGAGGGGCCAGAGTCCTTACTGACACATTGCTCAATGTCGGGCTCTAATACCATATGTAACAGCCCAAGCCCATAGCTAACAAATTTTGTTCGCTTTGGCCCGTTGCGTATAGTCGTCAGCCTCACGGTTTTAAAACGTATCTACTAAGGAAGGATGTTTTTTTCCCTCTTCAATCGATGTGAAATCTCACCATCCACCCCCTTGGAGTCCCAGTGTCCTCACTGGCACATTGCTTAGTGTCTAACTCTTAAACCATATGTAACAGTTAAAACCCACCGTTAGCAAATACTATTCGTTTTCGCCTGTTACGTATCATTATCAGCCTCTCATTATCAAATTGCTCGATGTCTAGCTTTGATACCATATGTAACAGTTCAAGCTCACCGCTAGTAAATATTATTCGTTTTGGCCCGTTACGTATCATTATCAACATCTCACTAGCACATTGCTCGGTGTCTAGTTTTGATACCATATGTAACAGTTCAAGCCCACCGCTCGCAAATATTGTTCGTCTTGGCTCATTTCATATCATTATCAACCTCACGATTTTAAAACGTATCTACTAAAGAAAGGTTTCTACAGTTTTATAATAATGTTTTGTTTTCCTCTCCAACGGAGTGGGATCTGACAAATACATTCAACATTTTTTAATTTAATAATAGAAAATAGAATTTAGTTTATGAATATATTAAGTCATTAAATATATATATATATATATATTAAACCATTTTTTATATAATGGAATAAAAAAAGCATCTAAATCATCTTGTTAATATATTTCAATTCAATTTTAATAAAATTTTCGCTATTTTCAAAATGCAACATATTTAAAATGAATTCAGTTAAAATTGGTAAATATATTTGAAAAATTCGGAAATTATAATTATTATTTATTTTCTAAAACATAAAATATTTGGATAATCCATATTTACACGCTGGATTTTGTGGACGAGAACATGGCAGACCTGGCCACGTTGGCCGATGATTTGGTTTCGTGGATCATAATTCGCTTCAATAAATATAATTATTTAATATAATTGTAAATGACATCACTATCCTTCCTAACAATTTATTCTAAACAGTCTAGTAGGGGTATAAATGGAAATAAACAAATTAAATAAAACAATTTCATTTTCTTTTTAGAATATCACGTGTCAAATGATGTTTTTGGCGTTCAAATATATATAAAGAATTAAAATCATATTTTTAGAACACGTGTTTAATTTAATTAATTAAAATATTTTAATTAATTATTAGTTTTGGTTGACATTTTTGTTAAATTTAGGTAATAAATAATAGAGTTAATGAAATTTAATTTTTGTTTAATTCACACTCTACGCGTAGATATCCTATTAATTATAATTTCCAACGGTCCATTGAAGAACACATTATTTCTAGATGAAAGTCCCACTTCCGCTAATTTAGAGGATGATCATCGGTTTATAATCAAGTAATACTGTCTCCATTCGAGTGAGGTATTTTGGAGAAGGGTAAAACAAAGCCACGAGAGCTTATCCGTGGAAAATATCGTACCATTGTGGAGAGTCGTGTTCATCTAACAGAATCGAGATAAATCTTACTAATTTTTGGAATTTTCCTCCATCTCGTACACATTATTGCTTCTGGCTCGTTCGCTTTAAGAGTGAATACTATTCACAAACTAACTGAGAACCAAATAATGACCCGGACGTAATCCGGGACATGAATAAATTTTTCCTAAAACTATATAAAAAAAAAATACCAAGTAATTGACAGAAACGGAAAGAGAGGGATTCGAACCCTCGGAACAAAAAACTCGTACAACGGATTAGCAATCCGACGCTTTAGTCCACTCAGCCATCTATCCCCAAATTGAAAAAGGATCCCCTACCCCATAGTTACATGCAGTAAGCCCGTTGTTGTTGCCTTTTGCTTACATTTCCATATAACACAAATTTCAATTTCTCAAATATTGATTTCAAAACTCTCTTTCAAAATCTCTCTGCCCTCGTTTTCTAAAACTTTCTTCTTGAACTAGAGCCAGAGGCTCAAGCATACGTCATTTAGCCGTTGGCGACGCGAGAACGAATAACCTTAACTCACTTGTTGATAAGGAGTGAGTGTCGCACAATTGCAAGTCAGCTGACATCAAAGTCCAATTTTTTTTATGGGACCCAAACTATTTCGATCTAGATTGATTCAATATAAAACACAGTAAGATTATTTTAATTTGATTCACGGTTAAATCACTTTCTCAAAATAAATTATCTCATAAAAAATGGAAAAATTTTAAGTTTTTTTTTTTTTTTTTTTGTGATAATGAATAAGAATATTTTAAAGATTTTATTTATTTTTTTATTTTTGTGAGAGGAGATGACTTGTTAAAAGAGGATAAATTATTATTTAAATAGAGGTGAAAATTCGATTAAAAGAATATTCTATAATAATAATTAAAATAAATAAATAAATAAATAACTGTTGGAATTTTCTTTTTGTTCATTTTTTTTTTCTAAATCATTAAATATATATATATATATATATATATTTAATTTGCTCGACGGCGGAAGGGTTCTTGAGATATCTACTCGAATCCCCGTCGTTTGATTTAATTTTTCAAAGATAAACACTTCTTTCTTCCAGAGGACTGAGATTTTGGAGAATTTGAGTGAAATCGTTAGGTAGGAGCTACAATGGAGGAAGAGAAGAAGCCACTGAGGGCGGCGACGGAACCTCCTAGCAGCCAAGTTCAAGAGATTGAAGAAGAAAGCGGCGTAAAAGAAGAAGCGCCTTCAAAAAGTAGCGGCGGAGGAGGAGGAGGCTGGGGAGGTTGGGGATTCTCTGCGTTTTCTGTTCTCTCAGATCTCCAGAAGGCCGCCGAAGAGATCTCCCGAAATGTATGTGTATTGTACCTGTTTTCATTACGAGTTCAACGTTTTTTGATTTTCGCGTTTTGGAATTTCTCATGTTCTGTTATCATGTGGCGGTTTCGTTTCTAATTGAGAGGTTTAAGTGCTTAATCTGATTATTAATCTATATTGCGTTCTGTATTGAGGAAATGCTGTTCGTTTTCTGGCATTTTGGCAGCGGTACTGAAATTAGCAATATAAACGATTATGTTTTGGTGTTCATAGTGCAGCAAGGAGCCATTGATTACCAGCTTGTTAATGAAATACTCAATGTTCGATAACTGCCTTTATTAGAACGCTTTCATGTGATCCTTTCTATTTTTGTTGTTGTTTATGGTGGAGAACCAATTTTCTGTGATAGCCTGCTTAATTTTCTGCGTCCTAAGCGGCGGAAACAATGATCTTATTTTGATGTTTTCTACTGAAGGAGCAAAATGTTGGTCACTTACCCTTTTTTTTTTTTCTGTTTCGTGTGTGTGTGAACAATTGCAGGCTGCTTCCGTTGCACAGACAGCAGCTAAAAGCATCGTAGACTTGAAAAATGAAGATGAGGAGGTGGAGCCTTCCAAGGAGAAAGAAGTAGAAGATTCTGCAGCTGAAAGTGAAAGTGAAGACGAGAATGATAAGCTACGAAAATCTGCCTTGGATAAATTAGAGAAGGCCAGCGAGGATTCAGTTTTTGGCCAGGCAAGTTGTTTGAGAACAGAGTTACATAATTACATAATCTTGTCGTTGATGGATGTCGATCTTGCGTTTTCTGTGAATGCTACAATAACTGTATGTGATTTTTCTCTTGCACCCATATTCGTAAGAACCAAGTGGAATTGATGTTAACAACCGTGGGAAAGTCCTCGTAGTTCACTTGCGCACAAACAAAAAGACTCAATACCAAATTGGAGTCGATTCAAGGAAAAGTTAGAGACTAATGTGTTTGATGTCTTGTTTTCCATCCTCAAAGGGTTCCATGATCATATCACACAAGCTAGGTAGCCATGTCATAAATGCTCGACACAGCTCCATTTTTTCTAGGCTTTTCCTACAAAGAATTTCTTGCTGTCTTCTAGCTTCTAATATTATGTCGGAATAGATCCTGTCTTTTCACCTTAGTAGTCCTATGCATAGTCAGTACTATAGTGTCATTTCATGCTTTCTCAAGCCTTCTTTGAAATTTTGTTTTCATTTAATTTCAATATACCTTTTCTATTTTCCTTACATGCCGCCTACTTTTTATGCTGAGTGTAGATACAGAGAGTAACTGTGAACTAACTTAGTAATTAATGATTACACTAGTGATTATAGAACAATGCATTGACGATTGTGCATTGTCATTAAATGACTTTGTGGCACTTGATCCCAATGTGAATAGCTCTCGCAATCTATTCAGGTCTCGAAATTAAGAATTTGGGTTGGCAACTGTCAGTCATCTCTCATTTCAATAATTGCAGGGCTTAAAGGTGCTGGACACTTCTGTGGAGAATATAGCTTCGGGAGCATGGAAAGCCCTGGGAAGTGCATTGAGGGGGGGCAGTGATTTCGTTCACAAGTATGTCTATCTTGTTTAATAGTAGTTTGAAGTTTAAACACATTAGACAACTTAGAAAATGTTTTTCTTCGACGACCATATAATGCCGTATACAGCTTTCCCAGGCTTTGCCCTGAATGGAAAAGGCATATAACTTTGAATTTTGTAAAGTTGTAATGGATTAATTTCTTGGGTTTGATTTGTTTATGACAAAAAGTGAAAGTTCGAATCATGGATATGCCTCTACTGCACTAACACTCCATCATGTCGTTGCTTTGTAATTCTTTTCCTTCTTCCCTTTTAATTTTAATGTCCAAGGAAGTAATATTCTATAGTTCCTTAGGCTTGAGAATTCAGCTGCAAATATTGCAGAAACCATTCAACATCAAGGAATACCAGCGGCAGCTGGTTCTGTTGCACCATCATTATTGGAGGTGTGTATCTCTTATCGTTTTTCTCATCGATTTTTTTAGTAGGAAATAATTATAATTTCCTTGATGGTAGGGTATCAATTAAAAACTTAGCAGGCAGAGAGGTGGTCCAGCTACAAGGGTTGTTAAGAACAAGTCTAATGGGATTAACCTCACTATTAAAATTTCCCGTCTCAAACAATACTCATTCTTAATTTATCAATTGATACGTTGATTACTTGTAAAATAGTATCATGAATTTAAAGTATAGTTCATCGTCAAACTGAACTTATAGCATCATGATTCATAGGTCCGGAGTACTATTTATATTACTAATGAATAAATATTTTTCTCTACTTAGACATTTCTTGAATCATTAGGTTATAGAGGGTAACATGTTTAAGACATTATGATATCCTTAAGGTTAGATGTTCAAATCCCTAAAAAAACCATTAAACTCACATAGGAGTAGGATAAGATTTTGGAAACAAAAATTTGTTTCTTTATCTTAAGAAAGAAAGATAAAGCTTTTGATTTGTTCTTTTCCCCTGTAGGCCGAAGTACAAGTAATATAAAAGTTAGCTTAGCTAAATAAGTGCATGTTATAACATAACCAAAGAGAAGCTTCAAAAATCATTTTCCTCCCTTTACACTCACTATCATAATTTTGTTCATAAAAAATTTTCTATTTTCTCCAATTAAATCTCCCGAGAAATAGCTAAACCGAATTCTCTTAAATCTTGTGCTCTATGATTTTCCATATGATCTGAGATTTTATTTGTTACAGAAAGGGAAGGCTCTCACAACAAAGGGAATGGAAGTTCTTGAGCTTGTTGGAAGGGAAACCATGGATTTACTGATTACAGAGACTGGCATTGAAGTTGAGAAGACCTCTAATGAAGGCGAACCACAAGCCAAGGAGGATCAATTAGAAGATGATGAAGTGACATTCGATCGATGCTTTTATATATATGGAGGTCCAGAACAGTTAGAGGTCACTTTCTAATCTAGGAAGTTGAATTGTTATATTAGGATGCTACTCTATCAAATCATTACAGTTTCTTTTTTGCAGGAGTTGGAGGCCCTGTCCAACCACTATACTTTATTATTTAACCGAAGGAAAGGAAAATTATCTCAGGACCAGAAATCTATGTATGATGGAAAGCTTAAACAGGTCCAGCAAGTTTTCAGTTTGAGTAATGAAATGGAAGGAAGCAGTTTAACATTAGAAAAAGGTAAAAAGTTGGAAGTTGGAGAAGAGGGAAATGATGAGATGAAGAGTTTATATGATTCTAGTGTCAGCAAGGCTGCTGAAATGGCCGCAGGGTAAAATTTTCCTTGAAATGCTTATGCTGAATTCTTGTTTCACATTGATTGTACTGAATGAAGTTCATGGGCACTCGTGTCGTGTGCAATGCCTTGATGCTTTTTAGTCACTTGCAGGTTTGGAAGTTCCATAACCGAACTCGCTGTTCCTGAAATTATGCAAAGGACCGTCGACAGATTAGAATCGCTTCATTCGGAAGGAGTCCATGTGAGGGATATACACTTCATTTTTATTTTCTTTTAAAGTATATGGGATTGTTAGTAAGCATTCCAGCTGACATTACATTTGCATTTGCAGAGACTCTCAGAAATGTGTTATTTTGCCGCGTCTCAATTGCTGATGCTTGGAAAATCCATTATAACAAATGCTAACAAAGTTGAGGACGACGACGACGACGATGACGTAAAAATCCAATGGCCCGAAGATTCTGTTGAAAAAGCTGAAATCATTAGATTAAAGGCTCTATCCATGACAGGATATATAGATTCACTATCCAATAGCTTCATTACAGGTTGGCCTTCTTTTTATCATTCTATTTTGCTAATATGACATGATCTTTCTCGACTAATTCTCATTATATTCTGTCTTACTTGATTATAAGGTTTATACTTTACATGTTTTTTTTAAACTAAAAATTGATTATTTTGCCTTTTCAACTTGCCTTTCGTATTAATTCTAGTCTGGCTCAATTAGTATACACAATCTGAATCTCAATGCTCTGTTTAGGCCTTTCGGACGTGTCGAAAGCGTATCAAGCTGCCATGAGCGCTGCTCCAGCCAATTCTCTCAAAGGTCCTCTACAAACATCAGTACAAGACAAGGCCGATGCCTTCTCCGAGCATCTTCGTGCCGATCACACCACAGCTTTCTGCAAAATCCAGGACGGGCTTCAATACTTGTCATATCTTGTTCTCTCAACCTCAATGCCATCTGCTTGAAGAATCAGAGACCACCAAACATTAAACGTGAGCACTTCCTCCCCTAGTTTTGCTGTAAATAGTTTCAATCCAGATTGAGTTTGATCCCTCCATGCTTACCTTGAGCTTTGTGCAGCGGTATCGACATGGAAACTCATGAATTTGGAGCAAAGGTTTTTTCTATTTGATCCAAGTTTGCTGGTATGTTTTTAAGATCTTTAGTTTAGCAACTCTTTCAATATTATTGTGGAAGATTGTCATGGGAAATCAAAACAATCATTACAGGTCTGCCTTGTTTAAAATACATCAAAAAATGAAATTAATGCTTCTAACTTTAGGGTTACTAAACTCATTTTAGAATCGTGATAGAGTTACAGTGTCTACCAAGACAAAAAAAGGGATCTGTTTATGTCGGTTCTGACCCGAACTCAACGTTTCGATGTTACAAATAGTTTCAAATGTTTCATCGTACCTTGTTTCATTTCATCCTACTTTTTAAATGTCAAATTTTAGTCTCAGTACTTTCAATGAATCTTCAAAGTAGTATGGAGGTGTTAGTGTTAGTTTACGGTTAAATCAACCGTTTATTAGTATTCCTTTTATAAATTTCGAAAATATATTCTCATATTGCCTTCTCTTCACTATTGTTATTATTATTGAAAATACAAATCCGAAAAAGAAAAATCAATCAATCCCAAAAAAGGAATACTAAGTATTCCTTAGTTGAGTCGGGTTGAATTAAAATAGCTTTTAGATTAAATTCAACTCGGTGGGTTATAATTTTTTTCAACTCTAACCTATCATTATTAAATAACCAATTGAATTATTAAAATAGGTTTAAATTCAATTTGGTGGGTTATTAACAACAAGAGTATAGATAACTCTTCTATAGAGTTTATTAATAATCGAGCTCATTAGTTTATCCCATTTATCTGAATGATCGGTCAACTAAGTTCATTTGCTTGAGGGGTTACCATGAGTATTTGCGGACATAAGAACGAACGGAAAATAAATAAATATAAAAAAAAAAAAAAAAAAAAAAAAAAAAAAAAAAAAAAAAACCAAAACTGCACGTTCTCCACTGTTCCATCCACATTCATCTCTCCTGAAAATCCCCCAATAAGAACACTCCCAAATCTCTTTCTCCAAATTCCATCCCCATTTCCAGATTTTCCGCCATGGACGATTTCGATCAGGCCTTCATCCAAGCCCCCGAGCACCGCCCCAAGCTCTCCGACCCCGAAGCCGACGGCATCCCCACCGTCGACCTCTCTCCGATCTTCAACTCCCCCGACGGTACCTTCCCCGATGATTTGGTCCGACAGATCGCCTCTGCTTCCGCAGACTGGGGATTCTTTTTTGTGGTCAACCACGGCGTCCCCCACGAGAAGCAGCGCCGGATCGAGGCCGCTGCCCGGGTGTTTTTCGGGCAGAGTTTGGAAGAGAAGAGGAAAGTGAGGAGAGATGAAGGGGTAGTGACCGGCTACTCTAATACGGAGCTCACCAAGAATGTCAGAGATTGGAAGGAGGTGTTTGATTTCGTTGTGGCGGATCCCACCGTCGTTCCGGCGTCGCCGGAGCCTGATGATGACCAGTTGACTCTGTGGACCAATCGATGGCCGGAATACCTGCCGGAATTCAGGTAACCTCCCTAAAATCTTTAAGCTCTAATGATTAGTTTGTCAAGATGGCTTATACCAATGAATATGTATTTCTTACTTATAAATCAATGATCATCCCCTAATTAGTTAATGTGAGACTCCCTCTCGATCCTCCCCTCTAACAAAGTACATCATAGAGCTTCCCCTGAGACTTATAAGGCCCTCGAACAACTTTTTCCCTTAATCGAGCCTCGACTCATTTCTCTATAATCCTTGAACAAAGTACACCATTTGTTCGACACTTGAGTCACTTTTAACTACACTTTCGAGGCTCACAAAGAGCAAAGTACACCATAGAGCCTCCCCTAAGGCCTATGGAGCCCTCGAACAATCTTTCCTTAATCGAGGCTTGACTCCTTTCTCTAGAGCTCTCAAACAAAGTACACAATTGGTTCGACACTTGAGTCACTTTTGACTACACTTCGAGACTCACAACTTCTTTGTTCACATTTGAGGATTCTATTAGCATGCTCAAATTAAGGGCATGACTCTGATACCATGTTAGAAACCACAACTCTTCACAATGGTATGATATCGTCCAATTTAAACGTAAGCTCTCATGATTTTACTTTTGGTTCTCATACCCGTGGAGATCTATTCCTTACTTATAAACTCATGATTATCCCTTTAAGTAGCGAATGACCCAACACGCCCAATTTATGAAATTCATTTTTGAATTTTAGTGTAAATTTAAATATTTTCTTTAAAAGATAAAATTAAAAATTATGAAATTAATGGATGTAATTGAATAGGAAGGCTTGCGAGGAATATGTTGAAGAACTGGAAAAGCTTGGCCACAAATTAATGGAATTGCTCGCCGTTAGCTTGGGATTACCGGCGGAGAGATTTCGAGATTATTTCAAAGAGACGACGAGTTTTGGGAGACTGAATCACTATCCGCCGTGCCCTTCGCCGGAGCTAGCTCTCGGCGTCGGCCGCCATAAGGACCCTGGCGTCTTGACGGTGCTTGCCCAAGACGACGAAGTGGAAGGGCTGGAAGTGAAAAGGAAGAGAGATGGAGAGTGGATTCGGGTCAAACCCGTACCCGATTCGTACGTTGTCAATGTCGGAGAAATTACTCAGGTACGTAGTTTTCTAATTGGTTGATATTAGTTTCTAAATACTTCCTAAATATACAAAATTAAAAGAGAATTTAAAACTCATGTCGGTTCGAGAGGAAAACGAAACCTTTTTTGTAAGGGTGTGGAAACCTCTCTCTCTCTCAGACGCGTTTTAAAATTGTGAGGTCGAGGGCCAAAATTGATAATATTTGTTAGTTGTGGGTTTGGGCCGTTACAAATGGTATCAGGTCGGACCATCGGGTGGTGTTCTAGCGAGGACGCCCGGGTGGGTTAGAGAGGGAAACGAAGCATTCCTTACCAGGGTTGTGGACCTCTTTTTTATAACCGTTAGATCCCGCAAGAGATGTGGGTTAGTGAGGGAAACTAGCACGTTCCTTCCTTATAAGGAGATATGAGTTAGAGAGGGAAACTAAACACGTTCCTTGTAAGAGCGTAGAAACCTTTCCCTAGTAGACGTGTTTTAAAACCATGATACTGAGGGCAAAAACGGACAATATCTACTAGCGGTGGGTTTAGGCCGTTACAAAATCAAACTCGAATTGGGCTTGGGCTGGTACAAAGTCAAACATGAATTCAAAGTTCAGGGTCAAACCTATCGTTTTTGAAACCTCGGTGACTAGATTAGAAACTAAATTCAGATATCGATAACAAAAAATGATAGTTCTAACAATCTGAGTACCGAACAAAAATTAGGTTCAAATTTAACGTACCTAAAATGTATTTATTCTAAAAGTTTTTTTTAATTGAACGGAAACTATCGACAATTGAGATAATAACCAATGCCTTATTCATTAAATTATGTTCGAGTTTATTTATATTTCAACTTTTCGAAACGTCCTTCAACTTATAGGCTTGGAGCAATGAGAGGTACGAGAGCGTGGAGCATAGAGCTATGGTTAACCACAAAAGGGAAAGATATTCCATTGCCTTCTTCTTCAACCCATCTCACTCCACCATTGTCGAGCCTTTGAAAGAACTCATTGATCCCGAAAACCCTCCCAAATACAAATCTTACTCATGGGGGAAGTACCTTTCGAATAGAATGCTCAGTAACTTTAAGAAACTGAATGCCGACAACATTCAAGTTTCTCACTTTAAGATCTCCAACTAGCTCGTTTGGTGATTCTTTGTTTTAGCCACTTTATTAGGATCCGTTTGGTTTAAGTTTTGATTGGATGTTCGTGGATAATATAAATGGTTCGTGTTATTGGAAATACTCTATATTTGATGTAATTATATAATTAATGTAGCTAAGGAAAATAACCACGAGGCTACTTGAGGGTCGTCCTCGACTTGGCCGCCTTCGGAATCGATCTCCGGGATTCGGATACCATCTGATCCATTTCCCAATACTTCCGACCTCTGGTCGAGTTCATGGCGGCTCTACCTCAGCAGCAAAAGGTGATCCTCGATGGATTGGCCGTCATGAAAGCCTTGGTGGACTTTCTAGTGAGGATTGTCGTCGTTGCTTACTATAAGAGTATTAGTTTACGGTTTTCAAAATAAATAGTTATAATCTCGAGTCGATATCGATTCGATTTTCAAAATTTCAAAAGTAACAATTTTGGTTTGGTTATCAGACATCTGATCGCCCAAAAGACATTTGGAATGAAGTAGAAGGACTAATTATCCAAAAAAAACAATGAAATCTCGGGGATCAAATAGATACCAACTTCGAACAAATTGTCTCTTGATTAACAAAAGCATATTAAATTTTGTTTTAGTACATCAAGAAAAAAAAATTCAAAATATTTGAGATTAAACATTGAAGTAATTAACTACGCTAATAATAATACACAGAACTTAACCTTGACCACATGGTCAATGAGACCCGATGAATTGAAGCTATCAAAGGAAAACTACGGGTCTGTTAAACGAGTATTCCTCGTGTCGAAAAAGAACTTAATTGGAAATACAAATTTTCAACGCTGGATGATTGAAAATTATTTACCTGATTATGTCTTGGAGATCGAATGAACGAATCATATAGTGATGATGTCTAAGTCACTAGTAGGGGTATACATGTTCCGGGTTGGGTTGGGTTGAGGGATTTTTTTGACCCAACCCTCTATTTTCGGGTTGGGTTGTCAATTTTCTTTTAAGTTTTATTAATCCACAATTTATAATTATTCGGATACAATCTTAGATCAATTTATATTATTAAAAAAAAAAATTAAGGAGCGAAAATTCTAACATATTAACATAATTCAACGTTATCCTAAAACTAAAGACAACTAAACACCGATATTTTTTTAGAATTGATTGAAGTAACAAAATATAAGAATAGATCATGAAATTAAATAAACAATAAAAATGATTAGTTTAAAGATATGATAAAAAATAATAATAATAATAATAATAATAATAAATATATATATATATATATATATATATTAATTGGGATATAATAATGTTGCAACAAATAGATAATAAATATATTAGACCGGCCAAAGTACCACTCAAACGCATTCATAATTTAGGATTCTTAATATAGTTTATATATTTTTATTTGGCTCGGGTCGCTCGGGTCAACCCGAGAGTTTTGTTCCATGAACTCGAAACCAAACCGATTCAATTCAGGTTCAGAAAAATGAACCCAACCCTACCCAAAATGCTTATCTAACCCAACCCAACCCTTATAGTTCGAGTGAGTTAGTCCGGGTTGTCGGGTTGAATGTACATCCCTAGTCACTAGAGTTGTCGGTCGGATTTGAGAATCATCAATTAGATTTTTTTTTTTTTTTTTTTTTTTGTTGGGTTTAAAATTACTTTTCTTTTTTGTTTTTTTTTTCCTTTTTTAGACAGCCACGTATGGGATAACATTATTTTATTATTATTATTATTATTTTTTCATTTTAATTTCTCAACTTTTGTAAATTTTAAATTGTAAAGGCAAGCTTTAATCCGACCGAAATGACATTTATTTTTAAAATAATAAAATAATAATAATAAATAAATAAATAAATAAGTAAAATTAACAGTACAACATTTGTTTTGCATGGAATGCACAAGATCGAATCTTGATAGGAATCTTATCTGCTTCAATTCTTTTAAATTTGAAAGATCGTGACACTCGAGTAAAAGAGATGTACGTGAATGAACCGAAACCACCTCTGACTAAAAACGATTCTAACGATGAGATAACTCAGAAGTGCACATTCCTTTTCAGTGGCTCAATTATAAGAACTTCATAGTTAAAATGTGTTTTGCTTGGTCTGTGGATACAGTCTTAACTCTTACAGCCGCCGCATCACAACCGATGCGGGGTTAAAGTTTCAATAATACTATTAAACTTTAAAAAAAAAAATTAAAAATATATTTACCATTAAATAATATTTTAAAAACTTGAATCTATTTAAAATTTTTAAAAAATAAAAAGACAGTTTTGGTCCGTAGATTGACCATAAAAAAAAAATATATATATATATATATATATATATATATAAGATTCCGTCAATAGAATGCTCAGTAACTTTAAGCAACTAAATGCCGACAACATTCAAATTTCTCACTTTAAGATCTCCAACTAGCTCGTACATTCGATGATTCTTAGGACCCATTTGGTTTAAGATTCGATTGGATGTTCGTGGATAATATGCTTAGTTCAATTGAATAATGTTATTGAAAATAATCTACGCTCGATGTAATTATATTATTAATGTATCTCTACAAACTATAGGTTTTATCGAAGAAAAATAACTATGAGGCTACTTGATGACCGCCCTCGACTTGGCCGCCTCCGAAATCAATCTCGGGAACCAAATTGATAGTTGAATTTGAAACATCAGGAACCATATCAATACCAGCTCCAGACAAATTTTATATTTTGATTAAAAAACATGTTAAATTTTATTACATACATTATTGAATCGTATTCATATACATGTTAGGTGAGAAGTGTGTCATCGACTATTATTAAGATTTGATTTATAGTTTATTTTATTTTATTCTCGATATTTAATTAGTTTATATTTTCCTGTAGGTATTAGTTGCTAGCTTGTATCCTATTTAAAGGACATCAATATTAACGAGAATACACACCTTCCCAATTCTATTTCTATTTTTATTTCTCACTTTTAACGACTCGCGTCGGTAAAGGACTTGATTAGAAATACAGATTTTCAACGATGGATGATTGATAATAATCTGTCTGATTATGTGGTGGAGATCGAACGAATCAATCATACAGTAATGATGTCTAAATATTTAAAGCTATCGGTCGATCTTGAAATTATCGCTTAACGTAATTATTATTATTATTATTATTATTATTATTATTATTATTATTACATCATAATTATTATCATAATTATCACCATAATTATCATAATTATTATCGCATCATCATTATATCATTATCAAATTATTATCATTATTATTATATCATTATTATCACTATTATTATGATCATATCATTATTATTATTATTACTACAATTATTATTATTTGTCTTTTTTTCTTTTAATTTCTCAACTTTTTGTAAATTTTAAATTGTAAAGCAATCTTTCATCCGACAGACATGACATCTACTTTAAAATAGTAAAATAATAATAATAAATAAATAAAAAGTAAAAAGTAAAAAGTAAAAAGTAAAAAGTAAAATTGAACATTTGTTTTGCATGGAATGCACAAGATTGAGTAAAGGTTATATTTTATAATTTGAGGTATATATCCAGTGATTGTGACACCGAATAAAGGAGGGGTACATGAATAAATCGAGATCACATCCAATAAGAGCGATCCTAACGATATGATGACTAAGATATACTCAAAAGAATTGAAAGTCACTGTCTATACTAACAAAGTGCACATCCCATTTCGGTGGCTCAATTATAAGAATTTTATAGTTAAAATGTGTTTTGCTTGGTCTGTGAGTATAACCTTCACTCTTGGACGTGATGAGTAAATAACGTGACTATGCAGCAGAAGATTCAATAATACAAATACTCTTACCGTTAGTTTTTGGATGGAAAGGTAATTTCGTAATTTTTTTTTTAACTTTTTGATCTTTTGATCTATGTTATTGTTGACATTTTCATTCATATATTGACGAGATTGTTAAAAACTTTAAAAATATTAATACCCTTGAATTTAAAATAAAAAAAATTCAGAGATAATCTATGAAGTGTAGATTAATTATTTTTTTTTTTTATGTTATTTTTAAAATTTTATGAGTTAAAAAGATATTATTGAAATTTTTAAAAAAATTTAAAAATATTTTAAAACAAAGTATTAATTATTTTGAATATTAATATTATTGTATTTTTAAAAATTTAATGGTATTTTTATTACTTTCTGATATCTATAAAATTGTAATCCTCATATCCATATTTTAACCATAGAGAGAGAGAGAGAGAGGAGAGAGAGAATTCCTCCGGCAACCAAACTGCACCGGTTCCGCCATGAAGGAGTTTGATCAAGCCTTCATCCAAGCCCCGGAGCACCGCCCCAATCTCTCCGCCGTTGAATCCGACGGCATCCCCATCATCGACCTCTCTCCGATCTTCAACTCCCCCGACGGTACCTTCCCCGACGATTTGGTCCGACAAATCGCCTCTGCTTCCATAGACTGGGGATTCTTTCTTGTGGTCAACCACGGCGTCCCCGCCGAGAAGCGGCGGCGGATGGAGGCCGCGTCTCGGGAGTTTTTCGAGCGGAGTTTGGAAGAGAAGAGAACAGTGATGAAAGTGGAAGGGATGGTCACTGGCTATTCTGATATGGAGCTCACCAAGAACGTTAGAGATTGGAAGGAGGTCTTTGATTTCATTGTGGCCGATCCCACCGTCGTCCCCGTGTCGCCCGAGCCTGATGATCATCGGTTGACTCATTGGACCAATCGATGGCCGACATACATGCCGGAATTCAGGTAACCTGGGTAAAACCCTAATGGTCACCCGAGTCAATTATTAATGAAACTTTTAAAAATTCAAAAGTATTAAATTTATAATTTAACTGTCGTGGTCTGACATGATTGAATAGAGAGGCTGGTAAGGAATATGCCGAAGAATTAGAGAAACTTGGCCACAAATTAGTGGAACTTATCGCGGTTAGCTTGGGATTACCGGCGCAAAGGTTTCGAGATTATTTCAAAGAGAAAACAAGTATGGTGAGACTGAATCATTATCCTCCATGCTCGTTGCCAGAAATGGCTCTCGGTGTGGGTCGTCACAATGACCCCGGCGTCTTAACGATGCTTGCCCAAGACGATGTCGGAGGGCTAGAAGTGAAAAGGAAAAGAGATGGAGAGTGGATTCGGGTCAAACCCGTACCCGATTCTTACGTCGTCAATGTTGGCAACGTTACTCAGGTATATAGTAGAGCTCGATGTTGATCAACTGATACGATTGAACTATCCTTTGGTTTTTTCAACTTTTTGAAACGTTCTTCAACGTATAGGTTTGGAGCAATGAGAGGTACGAGAGCGTGGAGCATAGGGTTATGGTAAACGACAAAAAGGAAAGATATTCCATTGCGTTCTTCTTCAACCCATCTCATTCCACCATTGTCGAACCTTTGGAAGAACTCATCGATCCCGAAAACCCTCCGAAATACCAATCGTACTTATGGGGGAAGCTTCTTTTTAATAAATGTGCAAGGCTTTCAAGAGACTTAAAGCTGTAATATTCAAGTCTCTAAAGTTAAGATCTCCAGCTAGCTCGTATGTTAAATGAGTCGTCGTTTATGCTACTCTATGAACAGTCGTTTCGTTTAGGGTTTGATTGGCTGCTTGTGGGTAACGTGTATGTTTGGTTGAATAATGTCGTTGGGAAGATCATATGTATGTTCGAAAAACTATAGGTTTCGAGGTGTCGAGTCGTTTCGTTTAAGTATTGTTGTTGTGTGTATTTGTCTATTATAAAATAATATTATTTTGTGATTGAGGTTGTAACCGCTCAAACCCACCTGCTGGATATTGTCTGCTTTGACCTACTAAATATTGTCTGCTTTGACACAGTAGATATTGTCTGATTTGACCTAATAGATATTGTCTACTTTAACTAGTGCCTAGTTTGACCTAGTAGATATTGTCTATTCTGACCCGGTAGATATTGCCTAACCGAGTAGATATTGTCTGCTTTGACTCGGTAGATATTGCCTACTTTGACCTAGTAGATATTGTCTGCTTTGACTTACTAGATATTGTCTGCTTTGACCTAATAGATATTGACTGCTTTGACCTATTAGATATTGTTTGCTTTGACTAGAGATTTACACACCTTTATAAAGAGAATGGTTCGTTTCTCTCTTCAACCGATGTGGGAAAAAAACCGAATCTACCCTCTGGAAATAAAAACTGATGTTCGTTTCTCACACATACTCTCGGGAAGAAAACCGAATCTAAAAACTCACTGAATCTTCCTTCCGTTTTTTTTTCTCCGTTCTTGACGGAAATGATCAATCCGACACCCGATCCTTTTCTCTTGGGTTCAACATTCACTTCTTGTGATACTCCTCAGTCAATTTTGATCACTCAGGTCGGAATGGTCGATTTCTCCTTTCTTCTCATTTGTTCTTCGTTTTCTCTCAAAACCCTAATTTCTCTCTCTCTCTCCTTCCCTTTTTGCATGTCGGAAAAATTACCATTTTGCCCTTCGTTGACTTTGACCCAATTTTTTTTTGGTGTTTTTTATTTTATTGTTTACTTATTTCTTCAAACCACAATCATCTACGTCCAATCGAACAAGAACACGCACCTCTTAACATTAATTCTCCTTCTTCCCGTTGTCCACTACTAGAATTGAGCTTATGCTATTACAACGATGTATAATGAGTCAAAACATATAATATCTACTAGAATTGAGTTTATGCTATAACAAATGATATCAAACCCGAACATCAAGCTGTATGTCAGCAAAGACACTAGAGGGTGGATCGTGAGATCCCACGTTGATTAGAGAGATGAACAAAACATTCTTATAAGCGCGTGAAAATCTCTTCCTAAAACCGTGAGACTGACAACTATATGTAATGTATAGAGTAATTTAATTTTTTTTATTTTTAATTTTAAGATATTTTTGAAATTTCTAAAGTTTTATCGATGTTTTTCTAAGAAACAAAGTTTATAAATATTTTTATTAATCTAATATAATCAAATATTAATATTTGAAATATCAAGTCAATGGTTGACCTAAATGGCATTAGTCCAATATATGTATGTGTAACAAGTCAATGGTTGACCTAAATTTCAATAACTGCATTTTCTATATATTTTGTTTATTTATTTATTATCATTATTGATATTATTTTATACCCTAAATTAATAAAAATATTATTTTAAACTTTAAAAAAAAAAAAATCTAAAAACTGCTTTTATTATTAGTTTTTAAAGAAAATCGTTAATAAAAACGGCTTTTCATTAATATCCTAAAATACCCTTAAATTCTAAGATTATTAAGAAAACGTATAAAAATTTAGAAGTATTTTTTAAATAATTTTAAAAGATAAAAGGTAAGTAAAAATTAGAAGAGTATTTTTAAAATAAATTATTAACAATTTTATATTATTGAAACTTTTAAAAGTTGAAGGGTACTTTTGAGAGAGAACGTAAAACTGTAAATATAGATAAACATTGAGGACGAAGACTGTGCATACTCTCCTTACTAAATAGTTCTCTAAAATCTCGAGCACTTTCAATTAAAAAAAAAAATCCCCTTTGATTATATATATAATAGTTGTTTTAATTGCATAATTTCAACTTTACATTAAAAAAAAAAAAAAAAAAAAACGTGTTAAATTACTTAAAAAAAAACGATTTTATTGGGATTTGAGAATCATGAAATTTGATTTTTTTTTTATTTTTAAATTCCTTTCCTACTTTTTTCTTAACACAGTGACTCATGTGCTAACATTATTATTATTATTATTATTTTTTTGTCTTTTTTCCTTCTAATTTAAAAATTAATAAATATTAAATTGTAAGGCAATCTCTAATCTGGCCGACGAGATCTCTATTTTAAATAATAAATAAATAAAGTTAAGAGTTAAAGGTTGAATTTATATTTATTTTAATTCAATTATTAGTTTGTAATTTTAGAAATTAAATCTCAATTTAAATAATTTGATAATGTATTTCTAAATGTGGTAGTTACCCCTAACTATTTTACTAATAATACAATTTATATTATATTATACGTATTATATATAAATACTATATTTATTTTTAAAATATATTTTTAAATATTTATATTATACGCATCAAAAATATTTATAAAAAAAATGTTTTTTTTAGAATCTGCATCCTTTGGATCATAGAATCTGACATCTCAATTCAAGTCGATTTATTAGAATCGTTCGAGCTAATTTGGAAAAGATCTAATCTTTTGAAGCCGAGTCTTTCTACAAACTAGAATTGTCGCAAATATGGTCGAGCTGTTTTGAGTCATATTGATGCATACTTTAAAGCGGTCTCTTTTTATTTGCAAATTTAATAGATTCGACTCATTTTAATAATAAACAAACACAGGAAAAGTGCTAAAAAAGGCTTACACACGAGCATACCAACCTAGGAAACCTAGCTTCCTCGAGAATAGTAACTTCTCTGATTGTCTGCCAAATATACCCTAAATTTTTTATAGGAAACCTAGATTCCTCGAGAATAGTAACATTTCTAATTGTCTGCCGCTCCACAGACCAACACGAGTACTGCCTAAGAAATTTTCAAGAGTTCACCCAATTTGACATTGCTCATAGCAAAACACGTTTAATCATCAAGTTTGTATAATTAGAGATCATTTCAATTCAATATCAATTCATTCATGTACCTCTCATTTACTCGGGTATTGTAATAAACATAACTAAATTATGTAATAATAAGTAGGTCATCTCCCGTGCTTTTGTTTTTAAGTACGCGTAATTAACCAAAATGAATCCGCTTTTTTATTTTATACCCATTCTAACCTAACTTATTTGACTAAATTATTAATCAATTGAAATATTAAATAAATATAAAATTTGTATGAATTAGAATTAAAAAGTAAAGTTTTATGCAAAAAAGTGCTTAAAATATTATTTAACCTTTTAATTACAATCTAATTACCTTTTACAAAATAAATAAATAAATAAAAATGTTAATTTCAGAAAATAAAAGATAAAAGAATATATATCCAATTTAATCTCGTGAAGACGCGTGTTTCACGATTTGGTGCGAAATGACGATAAAACCAACAAAATGATAATTGAATTATTTAAATAAGAAAAAAGAAAAGTCGATTTAATTACTAAAAATATAAAAACAAATAACAAAATTCACACTAACTTCGAACGAACATCGCCACATCGCCGCCGCGGACGGCGGCAGAGGATGAATTTACAGTCTTCAACATCTAGGGATAAAAGCCGACGAACGGAATCGTAACCCTAGGGTTCGCCGCAGGTCTGAGTGGCGGTAGAGACTCCTGGTGGATGGCGTCGCCGACGGATTCCGCAACGACGACGATGAAATTAATAGCCATTCTGAACAGCTCCAAGCAGAGCTCTAATCGCTGAATCGCCATCTCCGTCGGATTCAAGAACAGCAAGAATCGACCGTCCGATTTAGGGCTTTTTCGTTTCCGTCAATTCTCCGCGTCGTTTTGCCTTTTCTTTTTTCTTCCGGAAAATTTCTTAGTCGTCGTCTGCGTTTTAATCTGCTTTTATACTAAGCCGAGAGAGGGGTAGGAAAATTCCGCGAAATAGAGGGCTCTTTTGGTAATTTCCCCTTATATATATATTTTTTTTTACTTTAATTATTAAAAAAATACGTGTATTTCCTAACGTTTTTTTTAAGATATTTTTCTTTTTAAATTTATATTATTTAATGTTTTAATTTTTTTTCAAATAAAATTATATTTTTTAAGATTGTGTTTGTAAGTATTGCGTATCAAAATCGTAAATAAATGTATTTTATTTATTTATTAATTAATAAAAAGAATTAATATAAAATGAAAAAAAAAAAACAATTATTTTATTTTTAATTTTTTAATTTTTTTTTTCTTGTAGACCAAGAGACAATTGCTTTGTACGTTTGGAGCTTAATTTTGGCTCTTGGAGGTATCCAAGAGACACAACCCTTTCTCTCTCCTCTCTTTCTCTCTCTACAATGGGTATTTTAATTTGAAATTATTATTTATTGAATTTATTTTTTAGTTTTGTTGAAAAAAAAAATGAAAAGGGAAATTTTAAATTTTTTGTATTTTTTTCAAGTGAGTTATATATAATTTTAAAGTTAATAAATTTTGTTATTGAAAATTAAATATCTTTAGGGTATTATTGGATAATATTTTAAATTTGGTGGACCAAAGAAATTAATACTTCCATAAATTTGGGAAAAACATTCTGGGATTAAATGTTTTTGTTGAAGAATTTAATTAAGGTTTGGTTTTATTTGCTATAAATTGGTATAATTATTATAAATTTAACTTTAAACTTATATAAGAATTAAAAAATAGTGTGATGTAAATAAGATAAAAAAATATTTTATTTTTGTTAAAATTAATGGATAAATTACAATAAACCAAATATATATGGTAAAAGATATAATATTTATATTATTTAAGTAAATTTAGAATGAAAAAATAAAATTTGAAAATAAAAGGAATATTCTTTTCACAATAATTTGCTTATTTTTCCAGAAATAAAAAATGGGTTGACAGATAAGACTTTGTTCTTATCCAAATGCAAAGGAATAATAAATAAATAAGAAAAAAAAAACATTTTTTTAAATAAAATAATAATGTGCGAGACAGCCTCCAATGCATGGGCTGAGAAAAACCTTGTTTTTTTTTTTTAATTAAAAAAAGGAAAAAAAAAATGATATATATATATATATATATATATATATTTATTTATTTATTTATTTATTTATTTTAATTTAACTTGAATTAAAAAAATATATACCTAAAAGGTAATAAAATAATTGAGATTTCGTATTTTTAAAGTTGATTTTTATTCGTATTTAAAAAAAAAAATAACGAAACTATTAATTTTTTTTTTTTTTTATCGTTACATAAAATTAACGAGACTTACTATACATAATATATATATATAAACACGAAAGTTTAGATAGATATCAGGTATTTTTAATTTTGAGGATGAGTACGGGAGTAGTGGTCCCCCACCCTGTTCTCAATCCCGACCTCGATCCCTGCTATTATATTCTTTGTTTTTTTATACATATAGTCTTAAAAAATAAAAATATTAAATAAACCCTAATTTCTTTGGCTCCTTCCTCGCATTATGTCGTAGCTTCTTATTACTACTCACTTTCTCTTTCCTCGTCTCTCTCTACTTCGAGTACTATTGCTTGATTATCGTAATTATAACTGTTCAAACCGACGGCTAGCAGATATTATCTACTTCGGCTAGTTACATATCGTCTATTAGGGAGATGTTTCCACCACCTTATAAGGAATGTTTCGTTCTCCTCTCCAACTAATATAGAATTTTTCACAGTAATAAAAAAAATTGACAAAATTATTCGATAAAACCGTCACGATCTGAATCTTTTATACTGAGTGGACCACTTTCAATTAAATAAAACAATTGGAAAAACCTCAAAAGTCTAAAAGCTCTCATTTTACTTTACGAGGAACCAATTGGATAACTTGAAACATCAAAATCATGGCTTACGTGGCATTAAATTTTAGTACTTTTTTGCCCTTTTTCTAAACCCTAATTATTGTTTTTATTTATTAAATTTAATTCAACTTGACATCCAAGTTGAATGCTTCCTATCTTATCCATAAAATGTTCACCTAACTTGCTTTCCAAACATAATTTTTTAAAAATAATATTGAATTTAAAAATATTTTTATTAATTTAGCGGAGATAATATTTTAAAATATTTATTATTTTCATAATGTTAACAAATTAATTATAAAAAAATACTCATTATTTAAATTTTGACGCTAGCTTAACGTACATACTTCATATTAATTATAAAAAATACTCATTATTTAAATTTAATATAAAAAATATATTTCTTTTAAATTATGATGTCGAAAAAAAGTAAGGTCGAATAATTGCAAAACACATGAGAGTAACATGAGGGGTCGTGTGTCGGTTAAGTCATATAAAAATAATAATAATAAATAAAAATAATTATTTTTTTTCATCATTTGAAAACCAAAAAGAAAAAAAAAGTACACAAAAAGTGAGGAAAATGAAGTGTGATATAGACTTAAAGTAATGAAAAATAATTAAAAATAAATAAATAAATAAATAAAATAGAAAATAGAAAATAGTTCAAATATTATCTATAAGGAGACAAGATTCAAATAATGTAATGGGGAGTGATGATGACCTTATGTTATAAATTTTGCAACCACCAGCTGGCACTCAAATAGTTATTTTATTTAATTGCATTTTGGTCCTTCTATTTTGTTTTTGTTTAGTTTTCGACCGGGAAAATGTTGCATTTTTGTCCATGACGTCGTAGCGGTGTTTTTATTTTAGTTTGGGATAGCGAACGGTTGACAACCCTAATTTGGGTTTGAAGACAGGGTGAGGCACGGGTTTGTGGTCAGGGGTGTTCGTATGATCTGATAACTCAACTAACTCGAAGGTTAGATTTTTTCTCGATTTGGGTTGGATTGAATTTTTTTAAAAATCGAAAATTTTAATTAGGTTTGCAAATTGACATTTTTTTTTTTTACCCGACCAATCTGAAAATAGGGTTACGACCAGCTCTACTCTAAAGAAAATTAAGAATATTTAACGTTGTCACGGACCCAAATCAATTTGAAATTAGAGGTGGTCCAAAAGACTTTTTCAACCCGAATATAATTTAATTAAATAAAATATTAATTTTTCCAATGGAATCTTCATTATTCTTTAATTTTATTTTATAAAATAATTACTTTGAAAACCGTTATTAGAAAAGGAATATTTTTAAAAATAAATATGTTAGTTTCCAAAATTTGACCCAACGTTTCAATTATTCCGAATATATTTATTTATTATTATTATTTTGAAATAATTTAATTCTTACCTATAACAATAATATATATATATATATATATATATATATATATATATATATATATATATAATATTGATTAGTAAACTCTAAACTGTCAGGTGATTGGTGGGATTTAATATTAAATCACATTTTCCACGATCTTAATTCATGCAAATAAATTTAATTAATTACCCCACTAAATATATTCCACTTTTATTTATTTTATTTTATTTTATTTTTGTAAAATTGTAATTATTTTATTGGTCCTTGAATATTCGTTATCTCATTCAAATTATAACTTCTTATGTGGGTCCCAATTATTTAAATGTGTCCATTAATTTTAGTACACGTGTTCATTTAATGTGAATATATTTTATTTATTATTATTATTATTATTATTGACATTGTTAGGGAGAAAATGATAGTAAAATAAAATAAAATATAAAATATGATTTTAAAATTAAGTGAAATATATTTATGATTTGAATATTAATTTTGGTTTTATTTAAGCCTATAGAGCCGACTGTTGGTAATAAATCGGAGGAAGGTGAGGATGATGTCAAGTCATCATGTCCTTTATGCCATGGGTGACACATGTTCTACAATGACGGGGACAAGGGTCGTGGTCCCGCCAAGGTGAGTTAACTCCAAAAATCTGTCCTCAGTTCGGATGGTTGGCTGCAACTCGCGTCGGGTTAGCCGTACAACCGTGAATAATGTTTTATAGTAATTAAAATTTAAGTTTTGGAAATTGTATTTTATTTTTTATTCAAAATTTAAAAATTATTTAAAATTAAAATTCTAAAAATAAATAGAAAATTTGAGATAGGCTTATCCAGCAGCTGGCGACGTGTCACAATAAGAGAGGTCGAAATCTGACCATTAAATATACAAGGGTAGAGTAGTAATTTCACGTAAAAGGACAAAAGAGTAAAGGGACACTTGTCAGCATATTATGAATTTTAAAACAAACAAATTGGGTACTTTTATTTATTTATTATTTTTTTTTTTTTTTGCTTTTTATGAATCAATTTTAACCACTCGATTTAAAATTCAATCAAATCTTAACTACTAAAAATGATGAGATCATGGAAATTAAAATAAGAACAACACATGCAATAATTTTATCAAATAAATCTCAGCCACTTAAAAATAAACTTTAATTTAATCCCTTTTTTTTCATTAAAATATATAATGAGATTGTGGTAAATAAAAAAATAAAATTACCACTAACTAACCCATATTAAATCTTTATTATCATCCCGTTATTAATTAATTAAATTAACTGACCCATATTACAGACTCAAGTTGAATTATAACGGTTACGTTGGGTTTAAAAGGAGTTTGGGTTTGAGCTAGATTCATTTTTTGGAACCCCATCCGGTTCGGGGTTGAGTTTGGGACCCAACCCAATCTAACTCAAATTATAAGAGTTGGGTTGAGTTGAATTTTTTTTTAGGACTCAATTCGGTTCGAGGTGCGAGGTGGGTATAAGTTCAATGTGCAAAGGACCAAACCAACCCGACCCATAAAAAAAGAGAAGAGGAGTTGAGATTAAAACCACTCCCAAGCTTAACCTGAGTTCAACCCAACCCAACCTAACTCGTACACCACTATATTTTAGTTTATAAAATTTAATTAGTTGAAATTGTTTTTTCTATTTTAACCTCTCGTACCTTTCAACTTTTAAAATTTTTAGATCCGCCGTTACACGTTTAAAAGAATACTTGTAAACTTTTAAAATTAACCTTAATATAATTATTTTTTTCTTGTAAAAAGGAATTAAAATATTTTTACCGTTTATTTTTACTCTCCAACGAGCGAATTTACTTATTTACCGTAGCGGTCAGCTTATTCGGGTCCCGCCGTCTTAAACCCTTTATCCAAGTTCAGGGGTTTTGTTTCGGTGGAGCTGATCCTCCCAGAATTTTTCAGAATTTGTGGCGGTTTATGGTGTCCGTGGACAAACCCTCCTTCCAAAACTGTGTGTTCATCCATCAACAGCTTTCAATTGAGGCGCAGCGATGGCGACGCACCTTCAAAGTTCCACTAAAATGGCCCTTCACGCCCCTGTTCTTGTAGAGCTCAGAGTAAGCTTGACGACCCTTTATTCTCTTTCTATTTCTGAAGTGTTTTCTGTGAAGCCTGAGTTAGTGGGTGGGATTATTAGAGATCTGTTTCTAGCTTTCAAGAATGCGTTTGTTTTGTTTCTCATTGTAGATTAAGCTAATTGGTGTTTGATTGAATTGGTGGAAGAATCTTGATACAAATTTGTGGGTGATGGTGATTGGAAAATCCATAGCTCGTGCAGTGTTTACATTTCTGTGATGAATTTGCGTCTAGTTGACTGTTGAATGGGCTCGAGGCCACTTACTTACCTTGTTGTGTTGAGAGTCCTAGGTTGATCATGGGTTTATAAGTAAGGAATATATCTCCATTGGTATGGAAACCAAAAGCAAACCCATGAGAGCTTATGCTTAAAGTGGATAATATCATCTCATTGTGGAGAGTCGGGCACTTAACTTAACCATGTCAATAGAATTCTCAAATGTCGAACAAAGAAGTTGTGAGTTTTGAGGGTGTGGTAAAAAATGACTCAAGTGTCGAATAAAGGGTTTACTTTGTTCGAGGGCTCCTTAGAAGGAGTCGAGCCTCGATTAAAGGGAGGCTGTTTGAGAGCTCCATAGGCCTCAAGGGAGGCTATATGGTGTGCTTTGTTTGAGGGGAGGATTGTTGGGAGGGAGTCCCACATTGGCTAATTAAGGGGATGATCATGGGTCTAGAAGTAAGGAATGCATCTCCATTGGTATGAGGTCTTTTGGGAAACCAAAAGCAAAGCCATGAGAGCTTATGCTCAAAGTAGACAGTATCATGTCATTGTGGAGAGTCGTGATCCCTAACATAGTATCAGAGTCATGCCCTTAACTTAACCATGTCAATAGAATCCTCACGTTTTGAACAAAGAAGTTGTGAGCCTCAAAAGTGACTCAAGTGTCGAATAAAGGGTGTACTTTGTTTGAGGGCTCTTAGAAGGAATCGAGCCTCGATTAAGGGGAGGCTGTTCAAGGGTTCCATAGGCCTCAGGGGAGGCTCTATGGGGTGCTTTGTTCGAGGGGAGGATTGTTGAGAGAAGAGGCTCAATTTGTACGAGGGTTTTTGGAGAAACCAAAAGCAGAACCATGAGAGTTTATGCTCAAAGTGGACAATATCATATCATTGTGGAGAGTCGTGATACCTAACATGTCGCCCGTTCTTTTTCCTAAATCCTATTCTTTCAACTGAATTCTTCTATCCAAACGTGTAATGTCAAGACTTCGTTAGTTGAGTCGTGTTACATCGAGCAATTTGTTTACAAACTTTGTTCTTATTGTAGCTTAGTTCGCCACGAAGTGAGTTTAAAACCACATAAAAGATATCAGAATGCTAGATCTGTGGTTTCTTGTGCTATGAATATGACTGCAGGACAACCAGACGATTCAGGAAGGGTAAGATGGGATAGTTTGAAGGACAGGGTAAAAAAGCTTTGGGAAAGCTCACCAGAGCCAGTGAAACGCTTCCCTTGGAATGAGGCATTGGATAATTTCATCCAGCTTATAGCTGATCTCGGTTTGACGGTTATCAAATACGTGTGTGTACCGTTACTCGTCGTTACCTCCCTCAGCGAGACGTCCTACTGTGCGCATCAAAAGAAGCTTCTTATCGTCCCGTTTCCGCTTATAATCGGCTTCTCCGTTGCTAAGGTCATGGGACAGACAGCTTTGAGTCTATCTCCAATTCTTAAGGTATGATTTCTGCATCTTCTCTCCATTTTGTGTGAGACTTTAGTTGAATTGAATGGATCGCCAGGATGGTTTATTGTCCATGTAACGGCCTAAACCTACCGCTAGCAGATATTGTCCTATTTGGACTTTTCGTTAAGGTTTCCTCTCAAGGTTTTTAAAATGTGTTTGCTAGGGGAGAGGTTTCCACATCCTTATAAGAATGTTTCGTTCTCCTCCCCAACCGATGTGGGATCTCATTATCCATTTCTTATCGGGGTCTAGCGTCCTTGTTGGCATTCGTTCCCTTCTCCAATTGACGTGGGATTCTTGGATCCACCCCTTTCAGGACATGTTTCGTTCTCCTCCCCAACTGATGTGGGATCTCACGATCCACCCCCCTTTCGGACCCAACGTCCTTGCTGGCACACCGCCTCGTGTCCACCCCCTTCAGGGCATGTTTCGTTCTCCTTTTCAACCGATGTGGGATTTCACAATCCACCCCCTTCGGGGCGTAGCGTCCTCGCTAGCACTCGTTCTCTTCTCCAATCGACGTGGGACTAACCAATCCCCACCCCCTTTGGCACAGTGCCTTGCTGGTGCACCACCTCGTGTCCACCTCCCTTCAGGGCTCAACCTCCTTGTTGTCACTATCACCCGGTGTCTGGCTCTGATACCATTTGTAACGCCCCAAACTCACCGCTAGCAGATATTGTCCTCTTTGGATTTCCTTTCAAGATTTTTAAAATGGGTTTGCTAGGGAGAGGTTTCCACACTCTTATAAAAAATGTTTCGTTCTCCTCCCTAACCGACGTGGGATCTCACAGACCAAACATTGATCTTTGTTATTGCATCAAACAAAAACGACATAAATGATATTTGCAAGGATTGTTTGAACACGGTTCATTAGTCTTCCTAGTTTTCGACAATCTACATCATCTATGAGGAAACATTTTCGTCTCGGACGCCTTAAACCGTAGCGGCAAACTTACATTAATGATCTGTGTGGGAAATTCAGCAGGTTTCTTGAGGCATTGTCTTATTAGTCCTGGATGACATCCTCAGTAGTTCTTTTTTGCTATTCACCCTAGTAGGTGAACACGACTCTCCACAATGGTATGATATTATCCACGACATTTGATCACGATTGCTATGTTCTTCGCCCTTGTTAAACTGCCTGGCCCGCACTATCCATATTGGGGTCGGATATTCATACTGCATTTTGCTAATGGGGGTTTGTTTAGAACTCTATGGTCTTCGTTTCTCTGGTTTCGAAGACCTCGAAAGACATCGATGCTGCTGAAGCACAACAAGAAGGCGTAGAGAACATTGGACCAGGTATTACTTTACTACTAGCAATCGACTCGATGCTTTTTAGAAACTAATTTCATTTTTCATACCTCCATGTGAGTAGTTATGACTCGGGTGCCTCGATACGAAGGTCGAACTTAAGAGTAGCTTTTTTATAGGATTGTTATAAAAAATGTTATTAGGGTATTAAGGGTATGGTAATAATTGGTTAGGGATGTTATGGGGAGAAAGGGTAAAGTTAGGAGTCGATTTAGTTGGCTTAGGCTCGAGCGTTCTCAAGAACGGGAGAGTCCAAGTACCAAGAATTATTTGGCTTCTCTTGTAGTTTTTTACTTCTTATTTCTTGAGTTTGATGACATATAGAGGTCGGGGATTCAAACCTCTGACCTCTTGACTGAAAGTATACCCCTTGACCAATTGAGCTTAGCTCGAGTTGTATATGTCGATATCATCTTAGTTCTATCTGGTTCTCGTCTCTCGTGTTGGTAGCTGGGTAACTTATGGACTTGTTTTCGATCAATTATCCTTGTTTTTGTGCAGATTACGTTGCAGACTTCACCAAAATGAAGTGATCGATCGAGCGGATGAACTGGTCGATAGGTTCTTATAGCACGCTCCGAGATAAGCATTAAATGAAGTCTAAAGAATTGTGTATGTTCGAGAACAATCAAAATTTTCAAAATAATTTCACCATAATTCATATTACCAAATTACCCCCAAAATATTGTTGAATATCTGTATTATCTTCTTGCCTCTAGTTTGAGATTCCGTCTATTTTAGTCTATATGCTTTCAAATTTCTATTTCAATCACAATTATAAACGTTTTCCATACGTGCCCAAAGCTACAAACTTGGCTCCCGAAAGTAGGGCCCGCACAAAAACAAATACTCTCGTGTTCCTCGTCTTTCATGTCGTGAGGATGGTCGAGGTAGCCATGACATGAAACAGGCGATGACAAACAGAGTAACAACCATGAAGACAATGAATAAGTCGTAGCTGACATTGTCGACCCCGTCAATGATCTTATGAAAGATGAAGGCGACACGAGAAACCGAACTCAATTGAAAAATATTTTTTAATAAATTATAAATATTAAAAAAGACAAATTTGGAAATGTAATTTAATGAAAAAAAAAAAAAAAAAAAAAAAAGGAGAATAGTGAGTTCTTGACTTAAACAAAGACTTTGGGGATAAACAAGACCTTCCAAATCCAATTTCGTTGAAGCGATTCGAACTCAAAAAGCCCTACACCATCGTTCCCGGCCGCGCCACACCGCTGAATCTTCATTCCTCTTTCACTCTCACTCTCTGCGCCGGAGTTCGCCTGATTCCGACCGCCATGAAAGACTCCGATGACGGAGAAGAGCTTCACTCTGACTCTAACAAGCGCAAGCTCGAACAGAATATTCAATTGGCTAAGCTAAAAGCTCAGGAAATCGTTGCTAAGCTAGTGAGCGATGCCGAGTCCAAACGCCCTCGTTTTGACTATGAATCACCCGCTACCGCCCCCGCGCCACAAAACCCTCCATTACCCTCCTCTTCATTTCCTGGTAAGCCAGAGAATTTTTACTGATTCTTGCGACATGAATTTTTGTTCGTTCATTTGTGGTTGGATATAGACTAGTTTGGTAGCATAGATATAAGCGGAAACTGGGCATCAATTTTTTTCTAATGATGAGTCTACTTTGTGGGGGTGGGTGACATCAATTCATCGGCAATCCAAGGGTTCTGAAATCAATTTCGGAGAGTGTTATGGAGTTTGTAACAATTAGAACCCTTATTGTGTTCTTTAGATTTCCACCCCGTTGTAATCTGCCAAACAATGGGAATGTTGATGAAAATGAAACTCTGTCTTTATGGAAATTTGTGGTTTGAAGCTATTGAAAATTTCCGTTTCACGTTTAACAACAGGTAGCTCCATGTTTTGGATCAATCTTGCTCTAGTTTCTTGATCATTTCAAGCATTTATGGGATCTTTTGGATCAATCTTCGAGATCTTTTGTGTTCGTCACTGAAAATCCTTTTTCTTTTTTGTTGCTTTTCTTCTATGTTTGTTTGTATCTAATTGCTTGTTACTTGAGGTTCTTTTTTGGCGTGTTTTATATGCTTAAGAATTTTGATTTTACTAATCAGGAAGCAGATGTTCATGTATTTTCATACTCAAATATCTTTGCTTCGTGTCGTGTATCGCTTCTTGCATTAAGATTTTCCAACATCCTTTGGAAACCTTGAGATTCACACTGCATTCTGTGTAAATTAAATACTGAACATGTCGTTACACTTTCTATTGAAAAGAAACTCGAAATTTCAGTGCTAGATTTTGCTAACTTTCATGTGTTCAGTTTCTTCTGGTACTCAAACAGGTCCATATCGTGGTTTTCAAACCACGAGCAAGAAAATAAATATTCCAACTATGAAGGTACTTGGTTGCCCATCTTGTTTTTTAGATAGATTACCATTTGCATATTACTGACAAAGATGATTATTTCTTTTCGAATCCGTTTGCAGGTTGGGTTGATTATCGGGAAAGGTGGAGAAACAATCAAATACCTACAACTTCAATCAGGGGCTAAAATCCAGATCACTAGAGATTTCGAAGCTGATCCTCAGTCTTTGACGAGAGACGTTGAATTAATGGGCACTTCAGAACAAGTTAGCAGGGCAGAACAACTTATTAATGAAGTAATTGCGGAGGTAAGCACTAATTAAAATGCTATCATTGCCGACCTTTGTGTTGTAAATGTAACGGCCCAAGCCCACCGCTAGCAGATATTGTCCTCTTTGGACTTTCCTTTTCGTGCTTTCCCTTAAGGTTTTTAAAACGCATCTGTTAGGGAAAGGTTTCCATACCCTTATAAAGAATGATTTTTCCCCTCTCCAACCGATGTGAGATCTCACAGTCCACCCCCTTCGAGCCCAGCGTTCTCGCTAGCACTCGTTCCCCTCTCCAATCGATGTAGGACCCCTCATCCACCTGGTGTCCACCCCCCCCCCCCCCTTTCGGGGTTCAGCCTCCTTGCTGGCACATCCCGGTGTCTGGCTCTTATACCATTTGCAACAGCCCAAGCCCACCGCCGACAGATATTGTCCTCTTTGGGCTTTCCATTTCGGGATTCCCCTCAAGGTTTTTTAAAACGCGTATGCTAGGGAGAGGTTTTTACATCCTTATAAATAAGGATTCGTTCCCCTCTCCAACCGATGTGGGATCTCACAGTAGATGTAAAACTAATTTAGGCACCTTAATGTAACAGGCAGATTCAGGGGGTTCTGCCTCAACTGCAAATCAGGCAATGAACTCAAGTCAACCTGGAGTTGAGCAGTTTGTAATGAAGATTCCTAATAATAAGGTAATTGCTTTCGTTGTGTTTTATCTACCCTTGAAGGTTAAACTAATATTATGATAATAATTTTGTTTATAGGTTGCACTTGTCATTGGAAAGGGAGGTGAAACTATAAAGAGTATACAGAGCAAGTCGGTTGCACGCGTTCAGGTATTATTTAACTTGCGAGAACTGGAGACCATCAAACCGTTTCCAATTTTTTGCAGGTCAAATCATCTAAGAGTCTAAAATTAGCAAGCTTTAAGGCATATTACTGCTCCAATCTGTTTAGTTTTGTAACCTTGACTTGTCAGAATTGTTTACCGTCACATTATTCCGACATCTTTGTTCCCTTAACTCTGTTTATCCCCCCAAAATAACTGCTTAGTCGTCTTAGCCCTTAAGGCAATAGTATATGGCTCTCTGCATCGTTCACATTATACTCTTAATACTCGATATGCTTTTGTTTCTTCATGTGGAACGCAAGATGTGACGTCTTGCCTCTTATCCAAATCCAGAATGCTATTAATCATTTTCTTGTTCGGACTCCTACCCTACAGATTATCCCTTTGCACCTCCCTCCAGGAGATACTTCGACTGAGAGAACTGTTTATATTAATGGTCTGAAGGAGCAGATTGAGTCAGCCAAAGAATTGATTAATGAAGTAATAAATGGGGTAAGTCATCAGGTACCTGTATTGCCTTAGCATACTTTCGTATGGAAGAATGGTTTCCTAGAATTCTAAATGGAAGCATTAGGAAATAACATCTGAACTGTCAAATATCTGTTTCCTGGCTCCATTAATTTCTGCTGAGGTTTCTGTGGGTTTGATCGAACTATGCTTGATGTAATTTTCATGGCAAGTGTGTTCTAACATTTTGCTCATATGTTTGTGCTAAGTTCACTGCAAATCATTATTGTATCTTTCATTAGTGTACACTTTGATCGGTTGCTGGAATTTGAATGCTATTATTCTGAGATGTAAATGCTCCCCTTTCTGCAGAAACGTCTGGTAAATGCCTCTGAAACTAGTAGCTATGCACAACCAACGTACCCCCCTCCTAACAATTGGTCTCAAGCTGGACAACCTCCATTGCAGCAACCCCAATATGGATATGCACCCGGAACCTATCCACCGCCTCCGGGGGCTCCGTATTATAGTAATTATCCAACTCAAGTAGGAAGCTGGGATCAGGCAAACCAATCGACGATTCAGCCATCCGAACAAAGTACAGGATATGATTACTATGGCCAACAGTCTCATGTTGGGTCAGCTCCTCCGTATCATAGCTATGCCTACGGTCAATCAGCCTCAACTGGCACTCATGGTTATGATCAGAGCTACTCCCAACAGGCACCGAGTTATGGGCAAAATTTCTCCGGCCAGTTTCATCCAGACGATCAGCAAAGCATGTACCTTAACTCAGGGGGTGCACCACCTGCTGTGCCATCAACAAATGGAACCTCTGAGGGTATATATCCGGGTGCAGCATACCAAGTTTCCAATGGCCAACCAATGGCAAATCCTCTGTCTGGGTACTGGACTTACCCAAGCGACATGACCCAACTGCTTCCTCAGGCTGGAAATGACCCGTCCGAGTCTTATCCACCTCAGCCCATGTATGAACAGAGTGAGTACCCTCCACCACCAGGCGTGTATTCTCAGGGAGTAACCCCCTCAGCTCCGGGTCCTCCACAGCGCGGAGTTGAACCATCTCGAGATGGAAATTCAAACGGAGCGCAAAGCTTATCTCCTGCTGTGCAGGAAACTGGCAATTCAGAAAGTTGAGCATGGTGTGTAGTTTATCAGTTCTTCCGTCATTTTTTACTGATACAAAACATATTTTGATAGCCATTTTAGGGCCTCTGTAATGAACTTTACTCATGAAATGCGAATTTACTTTCCTATTCATATTATTGGATGCTGAGATGTGAACAAAGGTTGGACAAGCAGTTCAAATATTTGGTACAGAAAGTATACAACTGTTGAGCATGCCTATGAAACACATGTAAAAGGTGATCAATAAGACACCAAACGGAGAAGCTTATATCAAGAATATGAAAATGTGAATATATGCATATACATTATGGGACTATGATGAAAAAAGAAAGTATAATATATTGCACTAGGCTTGTGCTCTTTGCAACCACGAGGTTGAGCTCGAGACCCTATTATTTGACTCCCCTTTAGTCGAGTTATCAGGGGGAGGAGACGTGCTCTTATGGGGTGGTGGCTCTCATAGGATCGTTCAATGGGGTACAGAGCTTGATTGTTTGTGGTGAAAATTATAACGAGTAGTTTGGTGTGCTATTCTTTTTGTCCATGATGTTACCTTGCACCCACCCCTCCCCACTTTAGATAGTTAATCTCATTGTTTGATCTTATGAGATCCCACGTCGATGATAGAGAGAAATGATTGTCAGAGAAGACATTGGACTTCGAAGGGGGTGGATTGTGAGATCCCAGGGAACGAGTGTCAGAGAAGACATTGGGACGGTTAATCTCATTGTTTGATCTTATGAAATCCCACATCAATGGGAGAGAGGAACGAGTGTCAGAGAAGAGGCCTCGAAGGGGGTGGATTGTGAGATTCAAGTGTCAGAGAAGAGGCCTCAAAGGGGGTGGATTGTGAGATCCCACCGGGGGTGGATTGTGAGATCCCACCTAGATAGAATATCGATAACTTTTATAGATCCCAAGGAAAAGCCACCAGCGATATAGATCCCAATGATTGTGAGATCCCACTTAGATATAGATCCCGTAAACTTTTCCATCAAGGAAAAGCCAAAACAATATCGATAACTCGTAAACTTTTCCCTCAAATAAAATCAAAAGACAATATTGATATCTCGTAAACTTGGCTAAGACAATATCTGGTAGCTAGTAAACTTGAGCCAATCTGATTCCCTCAAGAAAAAGCCAAAGACAATATGTAGCTTGTAAACTTGAGCAAATTCATCCATAGGTGCTCTTTCCGATCCATAGGTGCTCTTTCCTCCGGAAAAAGCCAAAACAATATCGGCCAAAGGCAATATCTGATAGCTCGTAAACTTGAGCATATTCATTATGGGGTGAATTGAATCATTTATTCAACCTCTTTATCATCCAAACGAGGAATCTCATTAAATTTGAATAATATTTCTTTTACCGAAATAAATTTGTAAATACTAATTTTTAAAAAATTAAATTGTTACCGCATTGAAAAATACAATTATTCTATTGTTATAATAAGGTTGAGAGACTAAATTGTTACTCTAGGCATTCGGCATCCTATAGATAGATTGGCTCGGACCAGATCTTGTAAGCATAACTCCCTTTATCACTGTATAAAATCGACTGGTTCAGGCCAGCTCTTGTAACCATAACTCCCTTACCACCAGCGATTCCCCTATCCTCATCCTACATACTGAGGCTAAAGTAGCTGCTTGATCTTATAATTGAATGAGGTTAAATTACAAATTTAATTTTTTAAATTTATAAAATAGATACAAAATTCTATTATTTCATACTCATTCTTGCTGTATCTTTGGTACGTCAGTCGTTGGGTCAAGAGAGGGCACGTTGAAAGACGTGGAATGTCACAGAGGAAGTGTGTCCCGAGGCATCAGTCCGGTATTACCGATTAGTACACTTGTCCCTCGTATTCTTTCTTAGTCTAAAACTAGTCATTTTGTTTGCATTGAAACACTCTTCTCAAACTTTACTAAAAAAAATATGTGACGTTACCAAATTAATTTTTTAAACTACAACATTCTATTAAACACAAAATTTAAAATTAATATTAAAATGTATAAAAAAAAAATGGAAAAGTGGATGATAAAAAGCGGCGTCGTTTTATAGTCGTCGGACGGTCAAACGCAGCATCTTGAACACGATTCAGGTTTCTAGCTGACACTGTGTTCTTTACCTTCAACACTCGCTCTTGTAGCGCGTGGTCTTCACTTCCAGTATCATTTTTAAATTATTTAATAATGAATTATTTAATTTTTGGAATCTGTAAATAAATTTGTTTATATTTTTAGGAAATATAAAAGAATCTCCGCGTCCGTCCGTCTTCTTCGCGCCTGCAAGGCAGAATCTCCGCGTAACACTCTTCTCTGTTTCTCATCGCTTTCTCTCCGATTTCTGAACCCCGCACGATCGGAATCTGAATCGGCGGAATCAGACGACGATCGGGATGGGTTCTGTTTCGGATTTTCAACCCAAAACGATCACTGATTTCCTCCGTCAGATTTCGATGCTAACGAATGCCGCCGATCGGACTTCGAAACTCGATGATCTTGTGAAGAACTTGCAGGATGAAATGAAGAAGATCGATGCCTTTAAGCGGGAGCTTCCCTTCTGTATGCTTCTATTGAACGATGGTCAGTTTTTAGGTTTCAGCAACTGTAATTTGAGTCTGGGAGATCGGTTTTTGGATTTCATTTGATTTGTTCTTGATTTTGGGATAGAATGTTCTTTGTTTAGGGCTTCTCTGGATTTGAATTTTCTGTTCAATGTGTTTCTGTTTTTGTAGCGATCCTTGCTTTGGGTAAGCCCAAACTGGTTCTTGAGGATTTCATGTCATTGAACAGAGATTCTTCTGATGAGGAGGAGAAGGAACAGGATTGTGGAGATAAGAAGGAATGGATGAGCTCTGTTCAGCTATGGAAGACTGATCAGTTGCCAAACGCCCAAATCAAAACTAAGGTACCTAAAAATAGACTAACTCTGTGATCTGTTCTTGTTGCATTATTTGTCTGAAAACGAAACAATAGAATTCTTGGTGGGATTTTTGAGAATATGTTCAATCCAAATAGGTTGAATGTTATTGAAGAGTTTTGTTTGTGATAGAGAAATGAGGGATGGGGTTATTTAGCTGCTGCAAACAAGAATGAAGAGAGATTGTTTGTTGGTTTCAAGTCATGTTCTGCTGTGAAGAAGGAAGAGAAGATTGAATCTCCCATTTGTGCACTTTCCTTCGTCACTCCCTGCTCGAAGAATCCTAGAGAAGGCTTAGTTTCATGTGTTTTGGGGTCGAGTGGAAACCGAGCTACATCAACCTCTTTTGTTGATGTACGGTCGAATCTACGGACGGTGTTGCCTCAGCAGCAGTCGCCTGGTCGGAAGCAGAGGAGATGCTGGTCACCAGAATTGCATCGGCGGTTCGAGAATGCCTTGCAGCAACTTGGAGGTTCACAAGGTGAGAACTATCTGTGTGATCATGAAAAGGATTTGTGTTGCTTTACATGTTTGAATCAATTGCAAGTTAGTTCAGCTTAGATCACTTTTCTGTTGGTTTCTGATGAGTTTTTAGGTGAATGGATAAACCAAACCAATACAACCGCAGAGCTTATAAACTAGATGATAAGCATATTTCTTGAAGAACTGTTGGATCATTTTTCTGTGTCAATTAGATGAGAGTAGACCGTTAATGTAACGGCTCAAGCCCACCACTAGCGGATATTGTTTTCTTTGGACTTTTCCTTTTGAGTTTCCCCTCAAGGTTTTTAAAACACGTCTGCTAAGGAGAGATTTCCACACTTATAAAGGATGCTTCGTTTTCCTCCCCAACCGATATGGGATCTCACAATCCACCCCATCAAGGCCAGCGTCCTCACTGGCACTCGTTCCGTATCCCAATTGATGTGGGACACCCCCAATCCACTCCTCTTTGGAGCCTAGTGTTACCGTCTCGTGTCCATCCCCTTCGGGGCTCAGCCTTCTCACTGATACCATTTGTAATGGCCCAAGTCCACCGCTAGCAGATATTGTCCTCTTTGAGCTTTCCTTTTCAAGCTTCCCTTCAAGGTTTTTAAAACGCGTCTGCTAAGGAGAAGTTTCCACACCCTTATGAAGGATGTTTCGTTCTCCTCCTCAACCGATGTGGGATCTCATAGTTAACTTGTGATAGTTTTCTTGAAAACTCATGTTACTCAACCTATCTCTAATTCAAGCATGTTCGATCAAACGCAGTCGCAACCCCGAAACAAATAAGAGAATTGATGCAGGTAGATGGCCTAACCAATGATGAAGTAAAAAGTCATTTACAAGTAAGGTTCCAAAAACCACAAAACATTCCCATCTGCAACTCATTTTCCTGAAAACTTCTAAACTCATCAATGATATTGCTTGTCAATGCAGAAATACCGTCTTCATACTCGACGAGTACCATCGACACCAGCTACCCAAGCAGCAGGCCAATCTCCAGTTGTTCTAGGAGATTTAAGGATGTCCCAAGATGGGTGTGGTGAATCCTCAAAGGTGAGCAGCTCACAGTCAGCCTCACCGCAAGGTCCGCTCCAGTTCAATGTGAACGGAGGGTATTCCACGACCAGAGGCGACGGCATGGAGGACGAGGAAGATACTAAATCCGAGAGCTATGGCTACTGAAAAACTCAGGCTGGTAAAAGATGTTCAAATTTTGGAGGCATAAAATACAATACAATACATCGGAGTTCGTCAATTACAGAAGGATCGTTGTTCTCAGTACATAAAAGAGGAGAGAATCAGAGAGAATGTGAATTATTTTTGTAGGATTAGTTTCTTTTGTGTTCTGTTAATTTCCCTTTTTTGGGAATTTGGGTTGAAATATTTGTGGTTTAAAGTTTGATTGAGATGATAATTTGTTTAGTCGAATGATGTTTTTTTTCCCATTTAGGAAAAAAGTTAGCACTTTTTCATGATCATAAAGGGAAAAAAACGACCCAACATAATTAATGTTCCATGTGATTGTAATGAGAGATTTTGTTTTTGTTTTAAAAAAAACAAAAACGACATCATAGTACATTGAACCCGACGAACATTACATTAAAATTTGGACCGTTTTTTATTAGCCTGATCATGAACCACCCTTGTTTAAGATATGATCTATCCGTTAGTGTCTCATATATTACTTGTTCTCGTTTTGTGGAGAAGGTAAGGTAATAATGTTGTAATTCTTGCTGAAAAACAGACCAAAGACATTCGAGTTATTGGCTCGTCCATCCTGACAATATTTAGATTACGATAGTTCGAGATGAGAGAGCAATTATTCCACCTTAAAAATGGTAGAAAATGTCTTTTTTGATTTTAGTTTGATTATTTAAAAAATTAATTCCCTAAGCTTTGATACAATAACGAAACAAAAAAGAAGTGTATAATAATGTTTGTCGTATATCAAAATAGAATCTTCTAATACACATAAATTGAGTTTTTGTATTGAATTCCAGAACCGTCACCTAAGTTCTTGGAACGGAAAATAAATCATTTAAAAATATAAAACAAAAAAGGTATAGTTTATTTTTTATATTCTTGTTCACAATAGAGAGATTCAAACCTTTGACTTTTATATCGATGATTTATATCAATTGAACTATGCTCATATTATATTGGACAAAGATTGATTTTTCGAAGTACATAGGTGTTTGCATCTTCCTTCCTCCTCTCCCACATTTTCCATCGAGACTGAAAAGTAGCGGTAAGGGTTACGAGAATATGATTTATCTCGACAAAAAGATACGAGTAAGCTGCAGAAAAAAAAAAATAAAAGAGAGAGAAGCAGCGAGGCTGGTAAGTTTGTTCGGGAGCTGTATTTGTTTTCACTTTCATTTGATAATTGAACTATGCTCATATTAGCCGAAATTAAGGTATTTTCCGTCCAAACTTCAATTTTTCTCTAGACGTGGAATCGTATTTGATTCATTGAACCTTGACCTAACTTTGAAAAAAAAAAAATTGATTTGGTGTTTGACAAGACAAGATCCAAACATCTCATATGAAGAATAAAATAGGAACACAATTTTAGCCGTCAACCGTTGGGCTCACAATTTTTAAAATGTATGAACGTTTTCACACGTTAAAAAAGTTTGTGGGACTAGAGGGTCAATATCATCGCTGACACACCGCTCGATGTCTAGCTTTGATATCATTCGTAACAACCTAGGCCCATAGCTTGCAGATATTATCCACTTTGGTCCGTTACGTATAATCGTTAGCTTCACTATTTTTAAAACACGTATGCTAGAGAGAGTTTCCATGCCCTTGTAACAAATGTTTTGTTTCCCTCTCTAACCAACGTGAGGTCTCGCATGTTGGTTATAAGAACTTCTACTTTAATAACACGTTAAAGGTTAAATTAAAGTTTTAGCTTATAAATCTGTAAGAACGTGTTAAAGTTTAGATATCAAACACGGTCGTTAAACACCTAATCTTTTATCCATATTCTTCATACGTGGTTTGATTCTTCTCGATAAATCTTAGAAACAAATGGTGACCTAAAACAGTGCAGTTGTCCTAATTTTCGTTTCGGGACATCTACTACACCATTTCACTAAATTTAGGACTAATTCGTTAGAACGTTGGACAAATTTTTCTTAAACATCATATTTCGAAACCTTCAAACGAACACGGGTTTTATATGTTCATTTTCATTCGTAAATCCTTCAACCGAACGGTTTCAACTTCGAGTTTTACCCGAAACTATTTTTTAAAACAAAAATCACAAAATTTGAACATTTTTAGAGACAAAATCATGAAAGAATGGTCAAAGTTTACAGCACAAAAATACAAAAATGAATGATGAATGAATTAAAAGAAGAATATGGGATGGGATTTGAACCAAAAATCATGCTGAAAAGCTGTGTTGATTGGTCAACTAATTATAATTATCCAAAAAAAAAAAAAAAAGACACAAAAAAAAACCAGACAAGAACACAACCAGCTGCCATGCTGGTGTGTTTAGAAATGATGAAAGGGCATCATTCAGGTCTCTTTATTCTCACGAGACATCGTAATAATTCTGGATGAATGTATGGAAATCTCTTTTTAGTAGACACGTTTTAAAATTGTGAGGTTGACGGCGATACGTAACGAGCTAAAGCGGACAATATCTAGGTGAATTTAGGCGGTTACAAATGATATCAGAACCAACCACTGTACCGTGTGGGAATAAGGATGTTGGACTCTCAAGAGAGGTAGATTGTGAGATCCCACATCTCGGTTGGAGAGGGAAACCAAGCATTCCCGATAAAGATGTGGAAACCCCTCTTTAATAAACGTGTTTTAAAATCGTGAGACTGATGACTATAGGTAACTGGCTAGGAACAGACAATATCTGCTAGCGATGGTTTAGACCGTTACCCATTAATTTTAAGCTACAAATATTTATTTGTTTATTTACTAACACCAATAAAAATCTGACACGTTTCACCAACTAAAATCATTTTCACTTTTTCACCACCTACACCTTTTTACTTTTTTACTTGTCATTTTAACCATATGCCCTCCAAAGGTAAATCTTTTAATTTTCCTCACTCAACAACTCCCAATAGTTGTTTATGTGCCTCATAATTATGCTTTAAAATATACTCTTTAGTGAATAATTGACTCAATTATTATTGCTCGGAACTTTTATTACCCTAATCAATCAAATAAACGATCGAGAAGAATATAAAAATGAACTAAAACTACATCCGAATGAGAGCGATTTTGAGGATATAATGACTAAGAAAAGTTGAAAATAAGAGTTACGACCTATACCAACAAGATGTACCTTTTTTTTTCCAGTGGCTCAATCATAGGAAACTCCGTGGTTGAGCGTGCTATGTTGGGTGACCTCCTAGGAATTTTCTCGGGATACATATGAGTGAGAACAAAGCATGCTGGTTCATGGTTGTCTATGGGGATAACCTTCACTTTTAAGAAGCAAGGAGTAGTTAACGTGACCATGCGCAGGGGAATGTCAAGGCTATTAGATGTGTTGGTCGGTGAGGATAGTTTTCACTTTCAAGAACCGAGGTATAGGCAACATGACTATGTTGTCAGGGATGCAGGGGAATGCTAGAGCCATCTGGTGTCAAATTTGGATTCTGAATCCTAAGCGTGGATCGTTACAATTTATCTATTGTTGTTATTTAAATAGCAAGTCACGAACCTCATTCAAAACCCACATAACCTATTTACTTTAAATCTTTGTTATATTATATTGAACTCAAATAAATAATATATTATTTTAAATTCATTTATTAAAACTAAAATTAATTTTTATAATAATCAACTTTTTTTTTTCTTTTTAATTTTGAAAACTAAAAAAAAAAAAAAAGTAAAAAATTGAAAAAACAAGTATTGCCAACTTAATAAGAGAGTGTCGTGCTAATAACAAAATTTCTTTTAATAAGAATCGGCCATAATGGTAAGAGTGTCGTGTTAATAACGTGAAAGTTGCATGTTCGAGACATGCATGTAAAAAATCATTTTGCGGACCTCACTTTTTTTAAAATAAAAAAATAATCGAGTAATACCAATTAAGTAAGCCAGCTGCCTATTAACTCAATTGGTTAGAATATCGTGCTAATAATGCGCAGGTCATAAGTTCGAGACTTTACTTTTTTTACCGAAGCAAGCCTAGTTAGTTAGAGCGTCATGCTAATACGTGAAGGTTGCATGGTCCATAAAATTTACAATAATCATTTTAAAAAATAGAGTAATATCACTTAAGCATGTCAGTCGTACTAATAACACAAAGGTCGCAAGTTCAAAACTTACATGCTTGGCCTATTAGCTCAGTTGGTTGGAGGGTCGTGCTAGTAATATGAAGGTTGCAGGTTTAAAACCATGGGCCATAATTTTTTACAACAATCATTTTAAAAATTAATCGAGGATATTAAGCATGTTAATTAGCTCAGAGTGTCGTGCTAATAACGCGAAGGTCACAAGTTCGATGCCTGCATGCCAATTGGCCTATTAGCTTAGTTGGTTAGAGCGTCGTGCTAATACCGTGAAGGTCGTAGGTTCGAAACCTGCATGGGCCATAATTTTTTTACAACAATCATTTTAAAAATTAATCGAGCAATATCACTCAGAGCGTCGTGCTAATAACGCGAAGGTCACAAGTTCAATGCTTGCATGCAAATTGGCTTATTAGCTCAGTTGGTTAGAGCGTCGTGCTAATAACGCGAAGGTCGTAGGTTCGAGACCTGCATGGGCCATAAATTTTTTACAACAATCATTTTAAAAATTAATCGAGCAATATCACTTAAGCATGTCAATTGGCCTATTAGCTCAGAGCGTCGTGCTAATAACACGAAGGTCACAAGTTCAATGCTTGCATGCAAATTGGTCTATTAGCTTAGTTGGTTAGAGCGTCGTGCTAATAATGCGAAGGTTGCAGGTACGAGACTTGCATGAGCCATAATTTTTTTACAACAATCATTTTAAAAATTAATCGAGCAATATCACTAAAGCATGCCAATTGGCGTATTAGCTCAGAGCGTTGTGCTAATAATGCGAAGGTCAAAGGTTTGATGCTTATATGCCAATTGGCCTATTAGCTCAGTTGGTTAGAGCGTCGTGCTAATAACGCGAAGGTCGCAGGTTCGAAACCTGCATGGGCCATAGTTTTTTACATGAGCGTCGTGCTAATAACACGAAGGGCACAAGTTGAAGACTTAGCGTCGTGTTAATAACACGAAGGGCACAAGTTGAAGACTTAGCGTCGTGTTAATAACACGAAGGGCACAAGTTGAAGACTTAGCGTCGTGCTAATAACACGAAGGGCACAAGTTGAAGACTTAGCGTCGTGCTAATAACACGTACGGCACAAGTTGAAGACTTAGCGTCGTGCTAATAACACGTACGGCATAACACGTACGGCACAAGTTGAAGACTTAGCGTCGTGCTAATAACACGAAGGGCACAAGTTGAAGACTTAGCGTCGTGCTAATAACACGAAGGGCACAAGTTGAAGACTTAGCGTCGTGCTAATAACACGAAGGGCACAAGTTGAAGACTTAGCGTCGTGCTAATAACACGAAGGGCACAAGTTGAAGACTTGCATGCCAATTGGCCTATTAGCTCAGTTGGTAGCACACAAGTTGAAGACTTGCATGCCAATTGGCCTATGCCAATTGGCCTATTAGCTCAGTTGGTAGCACACAAGTTGAAGACTTGCATGCCAATTGGCCTATTAGCTCAGTTGGTTAGAGCGTCGTGCTAATAACACGAAGGGCACAAGTTGAAGACCTACATGCCGGGCACAAGTTGAAGACCTACATGCCAATTGGCCTATTAGCTCAGTTGGATAACGCGAAGGTCAGGTTTGAAACCTGCATGGGCCATGAGCGTCGTGCTAATAACGCGAAGGTCGCACGTAAGTGCCAATTGGCCTATTAGCTCAGTTGGATAACGCGAAGGTCAGGTTTGAAACCTGCATGGGCCATGAGCGTCGTGCTAATAACGCGAAGGTCGCACGTAAGGTTGCAGGTTTCGAACCTGCATGGGCCATAGCTTTTTATATGAGCATCGTGCTAATAACACGAAGGGCACAAGTTGAAGACTTGCATGCCAATTGGCCTATTAGCTCAATTGGTTAGAGCGTCGTGCTAATAACGCGAAGGTCGCAGGTTCAAAACCTGCATGGGCCATAGCTTTTTATATGAGCGTCGTACTAATAACACGAAGGGCCATAGCTTTGTTCAAAACCTGCACTTTTTATATGAGCGTCTAATAACACGAAGGGCACAAGTTGAAAAGACCGCATGCCAATTGGAGCTGAAGGTTGAAAAGACCGCATGCCAATTGGAGCTGAAGGTCAGGTTTCACGTGCTAATAACACAAGGGCACAAGTTGAAGACCTATATGCCAATTGGCATATTAGCTCAGTTGGTTAGAGCGTCGTGCTAATAACGCGAAGGTCGCAGGTTCGAAACCTGCATGGGCCATAGTTTTTTATATGACACAAGTTGAAGACATGCATGCCAATTGGCCTATTAGCTCAGTTGGTTAGAGCGTCGTGCTAATAACGCGAAGGTCGCAGGTTCGAAACCTGCATGGGCCATAGTTTTTTACATGAGCGTTTCGAACCGGCCCATGCAGGTTCGAAACCTGCATGGGCCATAACTTTTTATATGAGCGTCGTGCTAATAACACGAAGGGCACAAGTTGAAGACTTGCATGCCAATTGGCCTATTAGCTCAGTTGGTTAGAGCGTCGTGCTAATAACGCGAAGGTTGCAGGTTCGAAACCTGCATGGGCCATAGCGCAGGTTCGACTAATAACACGAAGGACACAAGGAAGACCTGCATGCCACTTTTTATATGAGCGTCGTGCTAATAACACGAAGGGCACAAGTTGAAGACTTGCATGCCAATTGGCCTATTAGCTCAGTTGAGCGTCGTGCTAATAACACGAAGGGCACAAGTTGAAGACTTGCATGCCAATTGGCCTATTAGCTCAGTTGGTTAGAGCATCGTGCTAATAACGCGAAGGTCGCAGGTTCGAAACCTGCATGGGCTATAGCGCAGGTTCGACTAATAACACGAAGGACACAAGGAAGACCTGCATGCCAGCTTTTTATAAGGACACAAGGAAGGAACATGGACCTTTTATAAGGACATAAGACACAAGGAAGGAACATGGACCTTTTATAAGGACATAAGACACAAGGAAGGAACATGGACCTTTTATAAGGACAATAAGACACAAGGAAGGAACATGGACCTTTTATAAGGACATAAGGACACAAGGAAGGAACATGGACCTTTTATAAGGACAATAAGGACACAAGGAGGAAGGAACGAAGGAACATGGACACCTTTTATAAGGACAATAAGGACACAAGGAAGGAACAGACACAAGGAAGGAACATGGACCTTTTATAAGGACATAAGGACACAAGGAAGGAACATGGACCTTTTATAAGGACAATAAGGACACAAGGAGGAAGGAACGAAGGAACATGGACACCTTTTATAAGGACAATAAGGACACAAGGAAGGAACATGGACCTTTTATAAGGACATAAGGACACAAGGAAGGAACATGGACCTTTTATAAGGACAATAAGACACAAGGAAGGAACATGGACCTTTTATAAGGACATAAGGACACAAGGAAGGAACATGGACCTTTTATAAGGACAATAAGGACACAAGGAGGAAGGAACGAAGGAACATGGACCTTTTATAAGGACATAAGGACACAAGGAAGGAACATGGACCTTTTATAAGGACATAAGGACACAAGGAAGGAACATGGACCTTTTATAAGGACATAAGGACACAAGGAAGGAACATGGACCTTTTATAAGGACAATAAGGACACAAGGAAGGAACATGGACCTTTTATAAGGACACAGGGAAGGAACATGGGCGCTGCGAGGTTCGAAACCTGCAGGTTCGACTAATAACACGAAGGACACAAGGAAGGAACATGGGCGCTGCGAGGTTCGAAACCTGCAGGTTCGACTAATAACACGAAGGACACAAGGAAGGAACATGGGCGCTGCGAGGTTCGAAACCTGCATGTTCGACTAATAACACGAAGGACACAAGGAAGGAACATGGGCGCTGCGAGGTTCGAAACCTGCAGGTTCGACTAATAACACGAAGGACACAAGGAAGGAACATAGGTTCGAAACCTGCAGGTTCGACTAATAACACGAAGGACACAAGGAAGGAACATGGGCGCTGCGAGGTTCGAAACCTGCAGGTTCGACTAATAACACGAAGGACACAAGGAAGAAACATGGGCGCTGCGAGGTTCGAAACCTGCAGGTTCGACTAATAACACGAAGGACACAAGGAAGGAACATGGGCGCTGCGAGGTTCGAAACCTGCAGGTTTGACTAATAACACGAAGGACATTATAAGGACATAAGGACACAAGGAAGGAACATGGACCTTTTATAAGGACACAAGGAAGGAACATGGACCTTTTATAAGGACACAGGGAAGGAACATGGGCGCTGCGAGGTTCGAAACCTGCAGGTTCGACTAATAACACGAAGGACACAAGGAAGGAACATGGGCGCTGCGAGGTTCGAAACCTGCAGGTTCGACTAATAACACGAAGGAACCTGCAGGTTCGACTAATAACACGAAGGACACAAGGAAGGAACATGGGCGCTGCGAGGTTCGAAACCTGCAGGTTCGACTAATAACACGAAGGACACAAGGAAGGAACATGGGCGCTGCGAGGTTCGAAACCTGCAGGTTCGACTAATAACACGAAGGACACAAGGAAGGAACATGGGCGCTGCGAGGTTCGAAACCTGCATGTTCGACTAATAACACGAAGGACACAAGGAAGGAACATGGGCGCTGCGAGGTTCGAAACCTGCAGGTTCGACTAATAACACGAAGGACACAAGGAAGGAACATAGGTTCGAAACCTGCAGGTTCGACTAATAACACGAAGGACACAAGGAAGGAACATGGGCGCTGCGAGGTTCGAAACCTGCAGGTTCGACTAATAACACGAAGGACACAAGGAAGGAACATGGGCGCTGCGAGGTTCGAAACCTGCAGGTTCGACTAATAACACGAAGGACACAAGGAAGAAACATGGGCGCTGCGAGGTTCGAAACCTGCAGGTTCGACTAATAACACGAAGGACACAAGGAAGGAACATGGGCGCTGCGAGGTTCGAAACCTGCAGGTTCGACTAATAACACGAAGGACACAAGGAAGCAGGTTCGACTAATAACACCAAGGACACAAGGAAGACCTGCATGCCAGCTTCAAGGACACAAGGAAACACCAAGGACACAAGGACTTGAAGCAAGGAAACACCAAGGACACAAGGAAGACCTGCATGCCAGCTTCAAGGACACAAGGAAACACCAAGGACACAAGGACAAGGACACAAGGAAGACCTGCATGCCAGCTTCAAGGACACAAGGAAACACCAAGGACACAAGGACAAGGACACAAGGAAGACCTGCATGCCAGCTTCAAGGACACAAGGAAACACCAAGGACACAAGGACAAGGACACAAGGAAGACCTGCATGCCAGCTTCAAGGACACAAGGAAACACCAAGGACACAAGGACTTGAAGCAAGGAAACACCAAGGACACAAGGAAGACCTGCATGCATGCCAGCTTCAAGGACACAAGGAAGACCTGCATGCATGCCAGCTTTTTATAAGGACACAAGGAACATGGGTCATGCCAGCTTTTTATAAGAACACAAGGAACATGGGCCATAACGCTTTTTATAAGGACACAAGGAACATGGGCCATAACGCTTTTTATAAGGACACAAGGAACATGGGCCATAACGCAGCGCAGGTTCGAAACCTGCAGGTTCGACTAATAATAACACGAAGGACACAAGGAAGACCTGCATGCCAGCTTTTTATAAGGACACAAGGAACATGGGCCATAACGCAGCGCAGGTTCGAAACCTGCATGGGCCATAGCTTTTATAAGGACACAAGGAACATGGGCCTGAATAGTGCAGGTTCGAAACCTGCATGGGCCATAGCTTTTATAAGGACACAAGGAACATGGGCCTGAATAGCGCAGGTTCGAAACCTGCATGGGCCATAGCTTTTATAAGGACACAAGGAACATGGGCCATAGCGCAGGTTCGAAACCTGCATGGGCCATAGCTTTTTATAAGGACACAAGGAACATGGGAAGACCTGCATGCCAGCTTTTTATAAGGACACAAGGAACATGGGCCATAGCGCAGGTTCGAAACCTGCATGGGCCATAGCTTTTTATAAGGACACAAGGAACATGGGCCATAGCGCAGGTTCGAAACCTGCATGGGCCATAGCTTTTTATATGAGCGTAAGGACACAAGGAACATGGGCCATAGCGCAGGTTCGAAACCTGCATGGGCCATAGCTTTTTATATGAGCGTCGTGCTAATAACACGAAGGACACAAGGAAGACCAGCGCAGGTTCGAAACCTGCAGGTTCGACTAATAACACGAAGGACACAAGGAAGACCTGCATGCCAGCTTTTTATAAGGACACAAGGAACATGGGCCATAACGCAGCGCAGGTTCGAAACCTGCATGGGCCATAGCTTTTATAAGGACACAAGGAACATGGGCCTGAATAGCGCAGGTTCGAAACCTGCATGGGCCATAGCTTTTATAAGGACACAAGGAACATGGGCCTGAATAGCGCAGGTTCGAAACCTGCATGGGCCATAGCTTTTATAAGGACACAAGGAACATGGGCCATAGCACAGGTTCGAAACCTGCATGGGCCATAGCTTTTTATAAGAACACAAGGAACATGGGAAGACCTGCATGCTAGCTTTTTATAAGGACACAAGGAACATGGGCCATAGCGCAGGTTCGAAACCTGCATGGGCCATAGCTTTTTATATGAGCGTCGTGCTAATAACACGAAGGACACAAGGAAGACCTGCATGCCAGCTTTTTATAAGGACACAAGGAAGACCTGCATGCCAGCTTTTGGCATTTTATAAGGACACAAGGAAGCCATAGCTTTTTATAAGGACACAAGGAACATGGGAAGACCTGCATGCCAGCTTTTTATAAGGACACAAGGAACATGGGCCATAGCGCAGGTTCGAAACCTGCATGGGCCATAGCTTTTTATAAGGACACAAAGAACATGGGCCATAGCGCAGGTTCGAAACCTGCATGGGCCATAGCTTTTTATATGAGCGTCGTGCTAATAACACGAAGAACACAAGGAAGACCTGCATGCCAGCTTTTTATAAGGACACAAGGAAGACCTGCATGCCAGCTTTTTATAAGGACACAAGGAAGCCATAGCTTTTTATAAGGACACAAGGAACATGGGAAGACCTGCATGCCAGCTTTTTATAAGGACACAAGGAACATGGGCCATAGCGCAGGTTCGAAACTTGCATGGGCCATAGCTTTTTATAAGGACACAAGGAACATGGGCCATAGCGCAGGTTCGAAACCTGCATGGGCCATAGCTTTTTATATGAGCGTCGTGCTAATAACACGAAGGACACAAGGAAGACCTGCATGCCAGCTTTTTATAAGGACACAAGGAAGACCTGCATGCCAGCTTTTTATAAGGACACAAGGAAGACCTGCATGCCAGCTTTTTATAAGGACACAAGGAAGACCTGCATGCCAGCTTTTTATAAGGACACAAGGAAGACCTGCATGCCAGCTTTTTATAAGGACACAAGGAAGACCTGCATGCCAGCTTTTTATAAGGACACAAGGAAGACCTGCATGCCAGCTTTTTATATGAGCGTCGTGCTAATAACACGAAGGGCACAAGTTGAAGACTTGCATGCCAATTGGAGCTGAAGGTCAGGTTTAGCTTTTTATATGAGCGTCGTGCTAAGGGCACAAGTTGAAGACTTGCATGCCAATTGGAGCTGAAGGTCAGGTTTAGCTTTTTATATGAGCGTCGTGCTAATAACACGAAGGGCACAAGTTGAAGACCTGCATGCCAATTGGAGCTGAAGGTCAGGTTTGAACCCTGCATGGGCCATGAGCGTCGTGCTAATAACACGAAGGGCACAAGTTGAAGACCTACATGCCAATTGGCCTATTAGCTCAGTTGGTTAGAGCGTCGTGCTAATAACGCGAAGGTCGTAGGTTCGAAACCTGCATGGGCCATAGTCGTAGGTTCGAAACCTGCATGGGCCATAGTTTTTTACATGAGCGTCGTGCTAATAACACGAAGGGCACAAGTTGAAGACTTGCATGCCAATTGGCCTATTAGCTCAGTTGGTAGCACACGAAGGGCACAAGTTGGTTAGAGCGTCGTGCTAATAACGCGACCTATTAGCTCAGTTGGTTAGAGCGTCGTGCTAATAACGCGAAGGTCGCGTCGTCGTGCTAATAACACGAAGGGCACATGTTGAAGACCTACATGCCAATTGGCCTATTAGCTCAGTTGGTTAGAGCGTCGTGCTAATAACGCGAAGGTCGCACGTAAGGTTGCAGGTTTCGAACTTGCATGGGCCATAGCTTTTTATATGAGCGTCGTGCTAATAACACGAAGGGCACAAGTTGAAGACTTGCATGCCAATTGGCCTATTAGCTCAGTTGGTTAGAGCGTGGCCATAGCTTTTTATATGAGCGTCTAATAACACGAAGGGCACAAGTTGAAAAGACCTGCATGCCAATTGGAGCTGAAGGTCAGGTTTGAAACCTGGGGCCATGAGCGTCGTGCTAATAACACGAAGGGCACAAGTTGAAGACCTGCATGCCAATTGGCCTATTAGCTCAGTTGGTTAGAGCGTCGTGCTAATAACGCGAAGGTCGCAGGTTCGAAACCTGCATGGGCCATAGTTTTTTACATGAGCGTCAAGTTTCGAACCTGCATGGGCCATAGCTTTTTATATGAGCGTCATGCTAATAACACGAAGGGCACAAGTTGAAGACCTGCATGCCAATTGGAGCTGAAGGTCAGGTTTGAAACCTGCATGGGCCATGAGCGTCGTGCTAATAACACGAAGGGCACAAGTTGAAGACCTACATGCCAATTGGCCTATTAGCTCAGTTGGTTAGAGCGTCGTGCTAATAACGCGAAGGTCGTAGGTTCGAAACCTGCCTGGGCCATAGTTTTTTACATGAGCGTCGTGCTAATAACACGAAGGGCACAAGTTGAAGACTTGCATGCCAATTGGCCTAGAAGGGCACAAGTTGAAGACTTGCATGCCAATTGGCCTATTAGCTTAGCTCAGTTGGTTAGAGCGTCGTGCTAATAACACGAAGGGCACAAGTAGAAGACTTGCATGCCAATTGGCCTATTAGCTCAGTTGGTTAGAGCGTCGTGCTTTCAACTTGTATGCCAATTGGCCTATTAGCTCAGTTGGTTAGAGCGTCGTGCTAATAACACGAAGGGCACAAGTTGAAGACTTGCATGCCAATTGGCCTATTAGCTCAGTTGGTTAGAGCGTCGTGCTAATAACGCGAAGGTCGCGTCGTCGTGCTAATAACACGAAGGGAACAAGTTGAAGACCTACATGCCAATTGGCCTATTAGCTCAGTTGGTTAGAGCGTCGTGCTAATAACGCGAAGGTCGCGTCGTCGTGTTTACACGAAGGGCACAAGTTGAAGACTTGCATGCCAATTGGCCTATTAGCTCAGTTGGTTAGAGCGTCGTGCTAATAACGCGACCTATTAGCCCAGTTGGTTAGAGCGTCGTGCTAATAACGCGACCTATTAGCTCAGTTGGTTAGAGCGTCGTGCTAATAACGCGAAGGTCGCGTCGTCGTGCTAATAACACGAAGGGCACAAGTTGAAGACCTACATGCCAATTGGCCTATTAGCTCAGTTGGTTAGAGCGTCGTGCTAATAACGCGAAGGACGCGACCTATTAGCCCAGTTGGTTAGAGCGTCGTGCTAATAACGCGACCTATTAGCTCAGTTGGTTAGAGCGTCGTGCTAATAACGCGACCTATTAGCTCAGTTGGTTAGAGCGTCGTGCTAATAACGCGAAGGTCGCGTCGTCGTGCTAATAACACGAAGGGCACAAGTTGAAGACCTACATGCCAATTGGCCTATTAGCTCAGTTGGTTAGAGCGTCGTGCTAATAACGCAAAGGTCGCACGTAAGGTTGCAGGTTTCGAACCTGCATGGGCCATAGCTTTTTATATGAGCGTCGTGCTAATAACACGAAGGGCACAAGTTGAAGACTTGCATGCCAATTGGCCTATTAGCTCAGTTGGTTAGAGCGTCGTGCTAATAACGCGAAGGTCGCAGGTTCAAAACCTGCATGGGCCATAGCTTTTTATATGAGCGTCGTGCTAATAACACGAAGGACACAAGTTGAAGACTTGCATGCCAATTGGAGCAAAACCTGCATGGGCCATAGCTTTTTATATGAGCGTCGTGCTAATAACACGAAGGACACAAGTTGAAGACTTGCATGCCAATTGGAGCTATGAGCGTCGTGCTAATAACACGAAGGACACAAGTTGAAGACTTGCATGCCAATTGGAGCTGAAGGTCAGGTTTAGCTTTTTATATGAGCGTCGTGCTAAGGACACAAGTTGAAGACTTGCATGCCAATTGGAGCTATGAGCGTCGTGCTAATAACACGAAGGACACAAGTTGAAGACTTGCATGCCAATTGGAGCTGAAGGTCAGGTTTAGCTTTTTATATGAGCGTCGTGCTAAGGGGTCGTGCTAATAACACGAAGGACACAAGTTGAAGACTTGCATGCCAATTGGAGCTGAAGGTCAGGTTTAGCTTTTTATATGAGCGTCGTGCTAAGGACACAAGTTGAAGACTTGCATGCCAATTGGAGCTATGAGCGTCGTGCTAATAACACGAAGGACACAAGTTGAAGACTTGCATGCCAATTGGAGCTGAAGGTCAGGTTTAGCTTTTTATATGAGCGTCGTGCTAAGGGCACAAGTTGAAGACTTGCATGCCAATTGGAGCTGAAGGTCAGGTTTGAACCCTGCATGGGCCATGAGCGTCGTGCTAATAACACGAAGGGCACAAGTTGAAGACCTACATGCCAATTGGCCTATTAGCTCAGTTGGTTAGAGCGTCGTGCTAATAACACGAAGGTCGTAGGTTCGAAACCTGCATGGGCCATAGTTTTTTACATGAGCGTCGTGCTAATAACACGAAGGGCACAAGTTGGCCTATTAGCTCAGCGTCGTGCTAATAACACGAAGGGCACAAGTTGGCCTATTAGCTCAGCGTCGTGCTAATAACACGAAGGGCACAAGTTGGCCTATTAGCTCAGTTGGTTAGAGCGTCGTGCTAATAACACGAAGGGCACAAGTTGAAGACTTGCATGCCAATTGGCCTATTAGCTCAGTTGGTTAGAGCGTCGTGCTAATTACGCGAAGGTCGCAGGTTCAAAACTTGCATGGGCCATAGCTTTTTATATGAGCGTCGTGCTAATAACACAAGGGCACAAGTTGAAGACCTACATGCCAATTGGCCTATTAGTTCAGTTGGTTAGAGCGTCGTGCTAATAACGCGAAGGTCGCAGGTTCGAAACCTGCTTGGGCCATAGTTTTTTATATGAGCGTCGTGCTAATAACACGAAGGGCACAAGTTGAAGACTGCCAGCTTTTTATATGAGCGTCGTGCTAATAACACGAAGGGCACAAGGTTGACACAAGGTTGATGACTTGTCGTGCTAATAACACGAAGGGCACAAGTTGATGACTTGCATGCCAATTGGAGGGTTTAGCTTTTTATATGAGCGTCGTGCTAATAACACGAAGGGCACAAGTTGAAGACCTGCATGCCAATTGGAGCTGAAGGTCAGGTTTGAAACCTGCATGGGCCATGAGCGTCGTGCTAATAACACGAAGGGCACAAGTTGAAGACCTACATGCCAATTGGCCTATTAGCTCAGTTGGTTAGAGCGTCGTGCTAATAACGCGAAGGTCGCAGGTTCGAAACCTGCATTGGCCATAGTTTTTTATATGAGCGTCGTGCTAATAACACGAAGTGCACAAGTTGAAGACTTGCATGCCAATTGGCCTATTAGCTCAGTTGGTTAGAGCGTCGTGCTAATAACGCAAAGGTCGCAGGTTCGAAACCTGTATGGGCCATAGTTTTTTACATGAAGTTTCGAAACCTGCATGGGCCATAGCTTTTTATATGAGCGTCGTGCTAATAACACGAAGGGCACAAGTTGAAGACTTGTATGCCAATTGGCCTATTAGCTCAGTTGGTTAGAGCGTTATGAGCGTGCCATAGCTTTTTATATGAGCGTCGTGCTAATAACACGAAGGTCGCAGGTTCGAAACCTGCATGCAATGGGCCATAGCTTTTTATATGAGCGTCGTGCTAATAACACGAAGGGCACAAGTTGAAGCATGCCAATTGGCCTATTAGCTCAGTTGGATAACGCGAAATGCTAATAACACGAAGGGCACAAGTTGAAGACCTACATGCCAATTGGCCTATTAGCTCAGTTGGTTAGAGCGTCGTGCTAATAACGCGAAGGTCGCAGGTTCGAAACCTGCATGGGCCATAGTTTTTTACATGAGCGTCGTGCTAATAACATGAAGGGCACAAGTTGAAGACATGCATGCCAATTGGCCTATTAGCTCAGTTGGTTAGAGCGTCGTGCTAATAACGCGAAGGTCGCAGGTTCGAAACCTGCATGGGCCATAGTAGTCATACATGCATGCCAATTTGCCTATTAGCGTACAAGTTGAAGACATGCATGCCAATTTGCCTATTAGCTCAGTTGGTTAGAGCGTCGTGCTAATAACGCGAAGGTCGCAGGTTCGAAACCTGCATTGGCCATAGTTTTTTATATGAGCGTCGTGCTAATAACACGAAGTTCACAAGTTGAAGACTTGCATGCCAATTGGCCTATTAGCTCAGTTGGTTAGAGCGTCGTGCTAATAACGCGAAGGTCGCAGGTTCGAAACCTGCATGGGCCATAGTAGTCATAACATGCATGCCGTGCGAAGGTCGCAGGTTCGAAACCTGCATGGGCCATAAATTTTTTACATGAGCTTTGGTGCTAATAACACGAAGGTAAGTCATGTGATTTTTTACCAAAATAAGACATGGAAAATCAATAGAAGAAGATCATAAACATGGAAAATCAATCGAAGAAGATCATAATTACCCTCACATTTGAGTACATAGCATATGCTTCCATTTGGAGAAAGATGGTGATAAGCGGCGATATGATCTTTGAAGAAATCCATCGAAAAGAATAAGACTTGGTAGTTAATTGGAGTCAAATGAGTTTTCAAAACCATGTTGAATGAAGTCGACAAGTACAAGGCACGTCTAATTGCAAAAGGTACAGGCACGTCTAATTGCAAAAGAATACAAGCAGAAATATGAAGTTGATGATAAAGAGATGTTTGCACCAGTGACACGTATTTATCAACTTGATGTGAAGTCGGTCTTCTTACATTGTGAGCTTCAAGAAGAGGTATATATAGAACAACCAGATGGATTTGTACAGAAAGGTAATGAAGATAAAGTGTATAGGTTGAAGAAAGCTCTATATAGTTTGAAACAAGCTCCGATAGCATGGTAAAGTCGCATTGATTCTCATTTTGAAAAGATGAGATTTATTAAACGCCCATATGAACATACGTTATATGTGAAAACTGAATAGGGAGGTAACATTCTCATTATTTACTGTATGTTGATGACTTAATATTTACGGACAATAACGAAGAAATCTTTGAATTTTTTTAAGAAGAACATGACGATGGAATATTAACAATATTCTTTTTGGCCCACAAATATTCAAATAATTGTGTTTTTGAAAATAAAACTTTTCCAAATATATTATATTCTTTAATACATAATATGAAAATAATAATAATAATAAAAAAAAAGTTACGATTTTAATCCTAAATTTTCCTAAATTTAAAATAACAATATATATTTTTAAAATTTTTTAAATGACCATAGTACTTAATAAAATTATAAAATTTAAAAAATAATATATTTAATTAATTCCAAAGCACAATAAATCCCAAATTTCACTTTTAAAAAATGGTATAAAATCTAAAAAGAGTATAGAAAATTACATTTTCACCCTTTTTAGAGGAATAAAAAGGTTTAATAAAGAGTACAATATTTATTTATTTATTTATTTGGGTGTTTTTTCAAGAAAAGGAAAAGTGTTCTATTAAAGTTACATTTTTGCCCTTCTGTATTTTATATTATTTATTTTATTTTATTTTTCTTTTAAGTTTCTATATATATATATATATTTTTTTTTATACAAATGTAAATATTTTAAATATAAAATTTATTTATATAAAATTTTAATTTTTTTTTTAATTTAAAATTGAACGTTAAATTAGCTATAAATTATAAAATTTAAAAAGTTGAGGAACTAAAAAAAGAAATTGAAGATTTAAATTGCATAGAGAAAAATTGAACCCTCGAAAAATAAAAGAACTTTACTCTTCTAATTGAATCTCACGACTCACCGCCGCCGGTTCCGGGAGCCGCCGACTGCAAATTCTCGCGTTTGTCATCGGCGCCTTGCTTGATTTCCGGCGGCCCACCAAGGGGTTCGACTACAGGAACGGCATCCAGCGGCGGAGGGTGGCGGAGATGCGGCGGCGGCGGCGGCGGCGGAGGAGGGTCGAGGGAGCCGTCGAGGCAGGAAGCACATTTCTTCTCGACCCAGTCCTCGACGTCGTAGTGGGCGCCGTAGCCGAAGACGGGGCGGCCGGAGCAGAGACGGCCGATAATGCCGGCGATGACGCCGAGGATGGAAATGACTGCGAGGACGGCGATGACTGGGCCGACGGAGCCGTGGCCGGAATGAGCGGTCGGCGGGGGCTGGAGCTGGTCGACGGGAGTGGACATGGGAGGGAATTAAGTTTTTGAAGTGAAATTGAAGCGGCAGCGACGGCGGCGGCGGCGGCGGAGGAGGAGGAGCGGAAGCGGATTTGAGGTTTTGGGTTTAGGGAAGAGACAAGATGGGTTCAGAGACGTTGGAAGAAAGTGGACGACAAGCGAAACACTAGACGTGACGTGGTTTTATGGCCTTTTTTTTTTTAATAATTAAATTCATTATTATTATTTTTTAATTTTAAATATGTGACAATGATACGCAACGTGTCGAGAAATATTATCGAAACCTCTCATGGCTCGAAAACCATATTCTCGGTCTCTCATTTCACAGACTCGAGTAGCACGGTTGAGAGGTATCGTTCTCCGAAGCTCGAGAACACCACATGTTTCAGATTTGCAATGGTAAGATTAGCCAGATGGTGATCTAGTAAAGAGAAGTGGAGGAATCCATTCATAACTTTACTTGTTAGGATCGATACTAGTTGTTAGCGGACTGGGTTTGAGCTGTTACAAATGGTATTAGAGCTAGATACCGAGCGACGCACCAACGATGACGTTAAGTCTCTATGGAGGAGGGTGAATGGTGAGATCGCACGTCGTTTGAAGAGGGGAACAAAAAATTCATTCTAAGGGTATTGAAACCTCTCCCGAATAGACGCGTTTTAAAACAGTGAGACTGACGATGATACGTAATGGGTTAAAGCGGACAATATCTACTAGAGGTAGATGGTGAATTTGGGTTGTTGCATAAACAAAAGATTATTGCTCAAACGTTCTTGATTTTACATCGTCATTTAGTTACCAGTTAAATACTTAAAATTTGGATTTAATTGCATTTAAGTCCCTAAATTTTCAAACGCTCACATTTTAACCCATTTAACTTTTGATTTTTAAATATTTAGTTTCAATTTTTGCATTAAATACGTGGAATTATGGTATATTATTAATTAATTTTATTGGGAGATATTTAAAATGGTTGAATAGATAGAATTGTAAGGACGCTGTCCTACAAGCCATCTTTAATGGGACAATAACATTCACTGAAGGACGCTATGCCCTTAAATACTGGTCCTGACCGCTGCCCTACCGCGTCGTCTCGGCTATGCTCAAATACGGGCGCTCCTACGGTTAAGACTTTGACTCGCTAGGAAAAGTCCACGCAATCTTTTCTATCCTTATTTAAATCCACCTTCATTCACTTTTTTTTAATAATAATAATAATAAATAATAATTTTAACGGTATATTTTTTATTAGAGATGTCTACGAGACGGAGTGGTACAGGAACAAGGAAGTCTTCCCATTCTCGTTCCAGCCACCTATTTCAGTTCTTATTTTTGTAAAATTTTCTGTTTATTTTCGGTGTCCCTTCTCATTTTGGAGTGTTGTCTTAGAACATCTCACCTTCTAATTTCTTTTCTTAAACTTAGATGAATGGTGTAATTTTAGCGTAAATGTAAGGTCTATTTAGATCATATTTTGTATGTGTTTAATTTTAGACAAAAATAAATAAATAAATTTGAGTTAATTGATAATTTTTCTCGAATTTCTATGATATGTGGAAATGACCAAAATACCCTCCATTACAACAAAGTTCAAAAGATAAGCAAAGATGTGTCTCGGAAGTGCAATTTCATAACCCATGTAAAATTATTTGGGAAGATTATCGCTGTGATATATGAAAACTGATAACGAGAAAGAAATGATCAAAATATTCTCATGCTTGATTCCAGCGCACGATAAACCGAATTCAACACCCATTCGAACTTCTTTGTAAGCATCTTCAAAAGTTTTAGCAATTAAGCCTATATTTCGATGGTTGGATGAAAGTCTCCATTAGTATGAGGCCTTTTGAAGAAGCTTAAAGCACATCCACGAGAGCTTATATTATAGTACTGTGGAGTCATGTTCATCTAACATGGTATTAGAGTCATGCCCTAAACTTAACCACGTCAATAGAATCCTCAAATTATAGGCTCGATGTTCAATTATAGCTTCGATAATATAAATTTATTTTTATGATCATGGATAATTTTTTGAATTAGCGATAAAAATTTGTATTTTCTCAAAGAAAGTTACAATTTTTAATAGGTTATTTTGGTAAGTTGAGAGTATTGTCACTTGATCTTTGAAGCCCAATTACCCAAAAGTTTAATCCCAATCGAAACGAAAAAAATTCCCCAAAACCCTTGTTTTTGGATTAAACCCCACTTTCCAAAATTAAGCGCTTCTCGTAATTCAACTCCGAAAGCAGTGGTTTCATCAGGATTCTTAGCCTTCCGACGAATTCGCCGCCGTCCGCTCCCTCTCACACTCTCCCTGTCTCTGCCGCCGCCGCCGCTTATTTTTGCAGATTTAAAGGTTTCGATTCTTTGTTTCATAATCTAGAAAACTAACCTTGAGTTTGAGTTTGATCGAATGTCTTTGCTTGAATGTTGAAGATTTTTCGTTTCTTTTGCATCCAATGATTTCTAACAAAGGGTTCATTATCGTTTTCAAAATCTCTGGCAATTTCAATTGATTTTCTATGTGATGGGTTCATTGATCTTTAAACATTAGCTTGATTTTCATATCTCTTCTGCCGCAATTTGCCAATTTGTGTGGTGGGTTTTGCTTTTAGTGGAATAATACCAGAAGACATGTTGCATAACAAGTCGTTTGTTAAAAAGACGAAGTCTGGGAAAGTGATGAAGGTCGGTGTATCACTAATCTTTGGCCTTATTACTAGTTTCCTTCCTTTAATCGGTACTCTTCATAGTCTATATCTTACTATTTTTCTGGGTTTCTGTTATTCATGGCAGCAAGTGAGAGAACACTATCTTCGAGATGATATATATTGTGGGACTTCAATTTGCAAAAAATGTGATTCTTCTGTAGCTCGTTTGAGTGCCTCTACAGCCCCCATTCTAGTTCTTGATACTAATGTTGTTCTTAATCAGGTAATTTTGGGGCGGTTCTGTTGTTAACGTTAAGCTTTCAACTTGTAGTGTTTTTATGAATTGAAGCGTTTTTACAGATTGATTTGCTTGAGAATCCTGCTATTGATGACGTGGTCATGCTATCGATTGTGCTGGACGAGGTTAAGAACAAGAACTTGTCTGTTTACAATAGAGTTAGAGCTATCTGCAGCAATCCTCTGCGGAGATTCTTTGTCTTCTCTAATGAGCACCATAAGTATGTTTTCTATTACCCTTTCATTAATATTGGCTTTCAGGGTCGTCGCTGAATGGTATTGTACTGTCGAAATTAACAATAGGATAGACTCACACTTGGGTTGGAGATTCAAAATCTATACTCGTTTATTTTGTTTTTGAACTACATGGAAATTTGGGATCTTGATATTTACTTCTAACTCATTTGCTACTACGTACTTCTAAACGGAAACTCGGCCAATTAAGCAGTTGAGTGTTGGTGCCTTTGGTTTGAACTTCTACGTAAAGCTGGTGATTTCATGCATAAAAATTGAAGGAAAAAAACTAATGCCAACTTAGAAGAGCTTTTCTAGGGCGGAGGCTGGTTGTTGTAACGGTTGAATGAAGTGCGATGCAAAGGTTTTTGACAGAAAATGAACCTCCAACTCTAATGCGCTGTGTTTCCCTATAACATTTTTGCAACATCACATGGCACGAAGCATCAAGATCTAAATGGAAAAACGTGCATTTTAATGGCGTCTTGAATTTTGAGCTTCCTTTGGTGACATTGTTTTTGCAGGGATACATATGTTAAGGAGATGAGTGGAGAAAGTAAAAATGATCGAAATGATAGAGGTATTCTCTTGAAATTACACGATATGATGCTTTAATCTTCGCTTACTGACTCTGGACTGCATATATTTTCATCCATACTCTGTTCAACATATACAATAATTATATTTCATACGCATTCTCATATATCCGTTCATACTCGCATTCTGATTCAATATTTACAGTAACTGCCTAGATATTCTGTATTTTTGTTTTCATAATTTTTTTATAAGCTAATTACTGTAAAAAATGCTTGCTTAAATGATGTTGACTGTTATCTCTAACCTCGCGAGTCAGCAATACGAGTGGCTGCTCAGTGGTATCAGAATCATATTGGCGGTGCTACTCGTGTTCTACTCATAACCAATGACAGAGAGAATAGGAGAAAGGCTGTTGAAGAGGGAATTTGTGCGGAGACAAGTACGTTAGATGTGTATTTACTTTTGGCATTGCTTCAAATCTCTGTGTCTACTACAGTACTATATCGAGTGCTTTCTTTTTCATATACTTATCTAACTTGGTTAATTTGTATCTTCTTTACAGTTGAATCATATGTTAGATCTTTGGGTCAAACTCATTTACTTGACCTGTTAGTGCAAAGTGCAAATGAAGATACAAATATGGAGGAAGTTGAAGATATGAGGCCGTCGAAGAGGAAGGTTCTCTACTTTGAGGTATTACATGAGTTATGCTAGACTTCATTTTTTTCTGGTAAGATACGGCCGTCTTGTAAGGTTTCTGGTCTATAACATATCCTGCTCTTCTTTCTCTTCAGCATAAACCCATGTCAGAAATTACTTCTGGTTTACATCGTGGTATATATCATCAAGGGAAGCTCCGTGTTAATCGATACAATCCATTTGAAGCATATGTGGGAAGTGAGAGTATTGGTGACGAAATAATTATTTATGGGCGTACCAACATGAACCGGGCTTTTGATGGTGATGTTGTAGCAGTTGAACTTCTGTCTCGAGATCAGTGGCATGAAGAGAAGTCTTTGACTATAGCTGATGAAGGTGCTATAATTTTTATCCCCATGAATATTTTATTTAAATGATAACGGATAAGGCCTACGGGTTAGGATTGGAGTCATATTCTCACTAATTGTAAGAAGTTCAATTCTATGATGACTTGATTCGTATTTCCTATGGTGACTTGATTCATATTTCCAAAGTTTATATTCGGTATTGGTGGTTGTATTTCCAATTCAAGTTTCTATTGGGGATTGAACTTCTCTCTCTCACACATGCACATATGCAATCCCACTATGATGCATACTTTCTGATTCTATTATTGCAGATGATGATGAGGAAGAAGGTGTTCATCTTGTTCCTGGTAGCGCTGATGATGCCCCAAGAACTACATCGGTAGTGGGCTCTAATGGAGATTCTACTTCTAGTTCACCACGACCAGCTGGACGTGTCATTGGTATCATAAAGCGTAACTGGCATTCGTAAGTTATCTTGGTAGTTCGCTAGATCTGCTGTTTTAAGGACATTTGCTGTACACATTTATATATACTTTTTGTTCTTCTAATAAATACTTAGATATGCCCTAGGTGCATATGTACATATATTTATTTTTGTATGTGTAGATAATGTTGGGGAAAATATAGCGTGCGATTTCATAAATCATATGTTTTCTTCATTACAATTTTGTTTCGTTACTTCTCCAAGATTGTTGCACAGATTTCGTATTGCCATGGAGTTGTTTATCTGATGTTGTTGAATTTTAATGCAGTTATTGTGGTTCTTTGGATCCAATGCCTATGCCTGCCGGAAGTGGTGGTGTTGCCTATGCTCTATTTGTTTCCAAAGATCGCCGGATTCCTAAAATTAGAATCCAAACCCGTCAGCTTGAGAATCTTTTGGACAAGAGAATCATCGTAGCAGTTGATTCTTGGGACCGTCTATCTAGATATCCTTCTGGCCATTATGTACGATCTATAGGAGAAATAGGAGATCGAGATACCGAAAGTGAGGTACACACAATTGTTATATCAATAAGAAACACTTTTCTGAATTGCTAAGGTCTATGGGGGTGGGATTTAAGTTTCAGATTGCTGAATATTTTCATGTACTAATAAATTATTTGTTTGAATACTTCAGGTGGTCTTAATTGAAAATGATATCAACTCCAGGCCATTTTCTTCACAAGTTTTGGCATGTTTGCCACCATTACCATGGTCAGTGTCTCCTGCTGATGTAGCAAACCCCATTCGACAGGATTTGCGGCATCTAAATGTTTTTAGTGTAGACCCTCCAGGTAGTCGAACGTTTTTTTAACTCTATATCCCCTGCTTTTTCCATTTTCTTATCTGTTGTTATTCCTCTATGGTGTAGTCATGTCAGTTCTGTCAAAAACTAATTGGAGCCAATGGGCTTTCGGTTTGTCCAGGTTGCAAAGATATCGATGATGCCCTTCACTGTACAGCTCTTCCAAATGGGAATTTCGAAGTTGGAGTCCGTATCCTCAATCTTTTGATTTTCTCTATGCATTAGATGTTTATGTTACTCAAGAGTCTTATGTGGATTTGTAAAACACTTCTATGGTTCCAAAGGATTTTAAATAGCTAGTTGAATCCCTTTGGATCATTTCATTTATTCATCCCTATTATGGATAAGAATCGAGGGCTCCATAGGCCTCAAGGGAGACTCTATGGTGTACTTTGTTCGAGAGGAGGATTGTTGAGGATTGTTGGGAAGGAGTCCCACGTTGGCTAATTAACGGGTTGATCATGGGTTTATAAGTAAGAAATACCATCTTCATTGGCATGAGGCCTTTTGGGGAAACCAAAAGCAAAGCCACGAGAGCTTATGCTCAAAGTGGACAATATCATACCACTGTGGAGGTCCGTGATTCCTAAGTTTTTTTATGGGAAGTCGTGGAAGGGGGAAGATCACATTTGGCTAGGAGGGAGGTGGTCTCAAAGCCTTTGAAACTTGGAGTTTTAGGCATTGATAACCTAATACTACATAATGAGGCCTTGTTGGGAAATAGTTGTGGTGGTTCTTCATGGAGCCTAATGCTTTGTGGCATAGGGTCATTGTAAATAGGTGTAGGCCGTACACTTTTGAGTGGGTTTTAGGGTGTGGGCCTAAGGGCTCTAGTGAAAACTTTTAGATTGTTCTTTCTTTAGGATCCTCCTTTTTTTCTCAATTTGTGAAATGTTCCATTAAAGAAGGCTCAAAGATCTATTTTGGGTGGGAGATAAATCCCTTTATGCCTCATTTCGTGCCTACACCATCTTTCGGATAAGAGGGTGCACTTGGTGGCCTCTATCATGTCTTCCTTGATTCTTCTGCTTCGTTTTCTTTGGGTTTCTGCTTCCCATTATCAGATAGAGAGATGATGGAAGTGGCAGCTCGTCTTTTGCTCGTATTGTAATTATATGCGTATTTGGACTCCATTTGTGGGGCTAGTTTTTTTTTTGTATGCCCTTGTACATTCATTCATTTTGCTCAATAAAAGTTCAGTTTCTTTAAAAAAAAAATTGCACCTTAACAACATTCAATTAGATATTGCTGATGTAACAAACTTCGTTCACCCGGGCACTCCATTGGATGACGAGGCTGCACAAAGGGGCACATCAGTCTACCTCGTCGAGCGGAGGATAGATATGCTTCCAAAACCATTAACAGAAGGTCCACATTTACTATTATGACGCATTAGTCACGAGGAACTGTTTCATAGGTTTTATTCTCGAACACTTTATCTCAACGTGATGAAAAATCTTAATCTACAGATGTATGTTCTCTTCGAGCGGATGTGGAAAGACTGGCATTTTCAGTAATTTGGGTATGTGGTTCATTATTCTTTTTGTTGTGATTAACCATCCTCATCTAAAGACTATCCTATCTTTATTCTGCAGTTGTAAAAGATCTTCATGAAAAAAATTTATTGTTGTTAAATTTCTGCAAATTTATGAAACCCTTGACTTCTGTTATCCTTTTCTTTTATTATTTGTTTGATTTTTCTGTGGTTTAATAATCAATTAGGCTATATTAGAATCTACGCTTTGTCGGGAAATTTACTCATTTTTTAATATGTTTAGACTCTAGTACTCCCCTCGTCCCCCCTAATTCGTGCATATATTTTCACTTGCCTCTGATGTTCAGGAAATGACACCTGAAGCAGATATTGTTTCTACTAGCTACACAAAAAGCATCATTAAATCGAGTGCCGCATTATCATATGTTGAAGCTCAAGCGAGGATGGATGACAGGTAATTTCATGTCAGTTATAACTATTTGAAGTTTATTGGTGGTTGTAACAATGTCTTCTTCAATATTTATGGTGATTGAGGGCTGTTCTGAAAATAGGTTCCTGGTTTCTGCTTTTGTTTTCAAAATTATATTTAGGAGTTGTTTTGGGATGAATGTGAAAGTAAAGTTTATTATGCAATTGAAAATAACTATTCATGCTCTCATCACTTTTTAAGGAAAAAAAAGTTCAATTGTTTTAAAAGTAGTTACGGAAATATGTTATAAAAGTTGTTTACCAAAGTATATTTTATTTATGTATTGTTCTCAAAAATAGAAAGTACGTCAAAGTAGCTTTGAAATAGCATCTTAACTTCTCGTGTATATCGAGTGTGGCGAATTCATGATATTTGGGAAGGATTTCAATTTATGTGTAACAGCCCAAGTCGGGATTGGGGGGGGGGGGGGGGGTGGATTGTGAGATCCCACATCGGTTGGGGAGGGGAACGAAGCATTCTTTATAAGGGTGTGGAAACCTCTCCCTAGCAGACGCATTTTAAAAACTTTAAGAAGAAGCTCGAAAGGGAAAGTCCAAAGAGGACAATATCTGCTAGCGGTGGGCTTGGGATGTTACATTATGTATTCGTGATGCAGAAGAGCTTAGCCGTGCCCTTCTCCCCTTTTCAAGTGTTCTTAATTATGTTAGCGTTTCCTTTGGGGTCTCCCTCTCTCTCTCTGTCATTCATTGTGGTGATATGACAGAATTGTTGAATCTCTACGTTGCAGCCTTTGTGAATTATCTTCAACCTTTTCTTTGTTATATGCATATTTGTCAAATCAAAGCTTAAACGTGTTTGCCAATCCTCTTTTAAGAGTTATTTCATCACTGTGCTTTGCTTATTTTCAGATTTTTTTTGGGGTTCATTCAAACCTTAAGATTTGATTCTTACAAAGCTTAATTACTTTACTTGCAGTCGATTGATGGATCCAATAACTAGAGATTTGAGAAATATGAACACATTAGCAAAGGTAAGCATTCTTTATTTGCTTTTGTTCCATAAATAATCATCTCGGTCTGACATGTAGTCTTACCTCCCACAACTCGGTCAACCTGCAGAAAATGAGGTTGAGACGAATCGAGAGAGGAGCTTTGACTCTTGCTTCTGCTGAAGTCAAATTTCAAATTGACACCGAGACACACGACCCTCTTGATATTGGTATGTTTGGATGTCAAATTTCATTCATAGATAGTTTTTCGAGTCCTTGAGCATGAAAATATTTATTTTTGTTACCACGACACCCCCCTCCCCCTGGCCCGTTCCCTTTTGTTTTTATTTAAAAGGAAATTCATTAACTTTTTCATTGCCCCTGTCAAATGATGTATTCTTCCAGGCATGTATCAAATTCGAGAAGCTAACCAAATGGTCGAGGAGTTTATGCTTGCGGCAAACGTTTCAGTAGCAGAAAAAATTCTTAAGCATTTTCCTCTGTGTTCATTATTAAGGTAAAGCGATGTCACATAAGCATTTGATTGCATGAATCCAGGGTGCATCTTATTATGTCTCTGCCAGTGCATTTACCTTTTTATTTTTGGGGAGGGTGCGAACTTGTGGTTGTGGAGTGGTGTGTAATGGTTGGAGCGGAGTTTTGTACTATAAACATCGACAAGTTGTATACTCCACACCCTTTTTTACAGTTAGCATGTTAAAAGCAAGCCTAATCTGGCTTGCTGTTTGCTCGACACCCGTTGAAGAGGAACGTTTTTTATTCTTGGTTGTTGGGGTTTACTGCTTTCCTGCCATTAGTTATCAAATAACTTCTTTTTTTTTTTTAATTTCTAAACATCAAAAGCTTAAACATCCATTTTTATCAGCTGCGATTTCTGATCTATATCCCAAAATGGCTTATTCCTTGTTGATGTGAGATCTCACATTGATTGGAAAGAGAAACGAGTACCAGCAAGGACGTTGGGCGCCGAAGGGGGGTGGATTGTGAGATCCTATATTGGTTGGAGAGGGGAACGAAGCTAGGTCTCGAATGGGGGTGGATTGTGAGATCCCACGTTGGTTGGAGAGGGGAATGAAGTTGGGCCCCGAAGGGGGGTGGATGGGGAGATCTCACATCGGATGGAGAGGGAAACAAAGCATTCTTTATAAGGGTGTGGAAACATCTCCCTAGCAGACACGTTTTAAAAACCTTGAGGGGAAGCTCGAAAAGGAAAGTCCAAATAGGACAATATCCGCTAGCGGTGGACTTGGGCTATTACAATTTCTCTTAAGATGCCTTGTTTCTTCTTTTATCTAATTTTTTGGGCAATGGTTGAATGAGATTGTTATAATAAGCTATTGCTTTCTTCTCTTTCTTTTTATTCGCAGGCGCCATCCTACACCGACTAAAGAGATGCTGGAACCTTTGATTCGCACCGCTGTAGCTGTTGGTCTTGACTTGGATGTCTCATCATCCAAAGCTCTGGCTGATTCACTCGATCGTGCATTGGTATAGTATACTTCATCGAGTAGGATGTAATTTTAAATTTTGTCTTCAGTTCGTTGCCCGACTAGCAGCTTTGTCAAAGTTATTCAAATCTCTTATTGATATAAACATTTTGTAGTCTGTTCTTCGTTTAACTGGAACAAATTCATATATGATATCAGGGTGATGATCCCTACTTCAATAAGCTCATCAGAATACTAGCCACTAGATGTATGACACAGGTAATGTCACATAAATTTGGAACTTTGACTAATTTAATTGCTTATGGACATTTCTGAAAGCTTATTTTTGTACAAGTGAAGGCAGTTTACTTCTATAGCGGAGACCTCAGCCCTCCAGAATATCAACATTATGGGCTTGCAGCACCTCTATATACCCACTTCACGTCGCCTATTCGTCGTTACGCAGGTTCGGGCTTGCCTCGTTTTGTCTGTTTGGTGACATTAGTCTATTATTTTGGGTCCTTAACCATCTTTGTATTGCAGATGTCATTGTTCACAGATTGCTCGCTGCATCGTTGGGAATCTTCAAACTTCCGACACTATTCCTTGACCGACCAAAACTCACGACGATCGCTGATAGTATGAAAATACTCACTGCACCTTAGTTATTTGTTATGACATGGACTAAAAGAAATATGACATATGTTTGCTGACTCTTGTAAATTGTTTTCAGATCTAAATTATCGACATAGAAACGCCCAAATGGCTGGCCGAGCTTCCGTGGAGCTTCATACTCTAATTTACTTCAAAAAACGGTATGCGTTCTTTAGCATGTTCATCACTCTCGTGTATAGCTAAAATATTCACGTTTACTTTTTTCGTTCTCGTCTGACCTAAAGAAATGTCGTCTCTTTCCGATGTAGGCCGACGGACACGGAGGCCAGAATAGTGAAGATAAGATCAAATGGGTTTATAGTATTCGTTCCCAAGTATGTTTCCCTCAAACCTATGGTTTTCTTTGACACCACCTTTTACTTTGATTGATATGAACTGTGTAGGATGAGTTCAAATGTTGTTAAGGTTAAGTTGGATGGTCGAATCCTAGGGAATTAGTGTAATAGTCCAAGCTCACCATTAGCAAATATTGTCCTATTTGAGCTTTCCCTCAAGGTTTTTAAAACGTGTCTGCTAATGAGAGGTTTTCACACCCTTATAAAAAATGCTTTGTTCTCTTTCCCAACCAATGTGGGATCTCACAATCCACCCCTCTTCGGGGCCCAGCGTCCTCGGTGTCTGGGTTTGATATGATTTGTAACAGCCCAAGCCCAAGCCCATCACTAGCCCCATCACTAGTAGATATTGTTCTCTTTGGGCTTCCCGTTTTCAAAACGTGTTTGCTAGGGAGAGGTTTCCACACCCTTATAAAGAATGTTTCGCTCTCTCCCAACCGATGTGGGATCTCACAATTAGTGATGTATTCGAACGTTGATCTAAACTTTATCATATATAAAATGAAACAGTGTTCACTGTGGATAGAACACGTTTCTATATCAGTGACTTTGTCTGTGAACCACGTCAATGATGACGAATGTTTGTATATTCTCTGTCAGGTTCGGTATCGAAGGACCGGTATACTTGTCGGGCAAAGGCGAGAAGCAAAGTGGAGAATGGTTTGTGGATGAGCAAGAACAGAAGATCAAGAAGTTGGATGGAAGCCTCGCATACAACATTCTACAGGCGGTGAGAATTCACATGGAGGTTGTGGAGCCCCATCCAAATAGACCAAAGCTGCAGCTTACTCTTCTTTAATCTCCTTACTTTCTTAGCTCTGCCTCTGAGAACACTTTCTGTATAAGTGAAAGGTAGGAAAGTAGACTCTTTTCCCCCCTTTTTTTAGGGAGTTGGGGGATTTTATAGCAAAGGCTCATGTTGTGAGAGTAGGGAGCATATTGGTACACTCGGAAGTGCTTCGAAAGGTGTCAGCAGGTGCACGGAGCCAGAGCCAGAGCCCGCCATGTTCGGTGTCGAAACAAATTGTGGAACAGTGTAAATTTATTTTTATTCAAAATATTTACCTTACATATTTCTTAGCTAAAATATAAGATTTATTTTTTAATATTTCCACTTCGTTTGTTTATAATATTATATTCTTACCATTAATGTATGGACTAAATCCATCTATCAACACTCCATAGATTATCTCGTTTAGCTTGAAAGTGTTTTTAGTTACAAAAAAAGTTCACTTCGAAAGTTCAAGAGTATTTTTGGAACAAAGTGTTAACAGATTCAAGAGTGCAAATCAACTAAAACGGGTAGAAAGAATAATGCACATATTTCGACAGAAGTTCCTTCACGCACGCTGACAAAAACATCTAAAAAAACAAGACAAACTTGCAAGTATTTGTCACATGTAGGGTTCTTGTAACTACAGGATTTCTACACTCATCAGCCAACCTAATTTCGACCAATGAAAATATTGACTTTGTTCTTTCTGGCAGATATTTGGGTGTTGAGATATCTCTCTCTCCCCATCCTAACTCACACTAAAATTTGAAGCCAAGGGAACACAAGAAAGAGGAATGCAAAGTTGCACCAAAGATTATGAACTTACAAACAAGTGAAGGCATATCAACCAATCCAAGCTCTCAAGGGCTACAGATAATTGTCAAGCCCCAAGTCCCTTAATGCATCACTTGCAGCATCCTTGCAGCTTTCATGGTTTTGCTTCGCTTTTCGAATGTATTTCTCGATTCCGTTTTTGAGCAAAAGAGCTCTGTATAATATAGAATGTGCTTGATAAGTAAATGCTTGCTAACATCAATGGAGAATAGTTTTATTTTAGACATATAATGCTTGGTAACATCAATGGAGAATAGCTTGAGAGGGCACCTGTTTTCGGGGTTCCTGACGACAAGATTTCGTATCATGTGACAGGAGTTCCTTTGCATTTGTTGAGCTGAAGGGAACTTCTGCATAGCTTGAATGGCAAGATCTCCAGCTCCAGCTTCAATTGCACGTGTTGCATTTTCTGGAGATCTCAAAGTAAGCACTGATATGATCGACATTACCTATACCAAATGTTAAAGAGTTTCACATTCAATTCAATAAGCAAGCACATAAGCAAGACGACTCTCTTTGACTGCAACAGATATCATATCGTGGATAACGTATCAGAATTATATGAGTAGTGACTTACATACATCAGTAAAATGGCAGTAAAAATAAACCCCAAAGATACTGTAGATTAAGTTTGCATCAGAAATAAATAAGTCCACGTTAACAAAATGAAGATGAGTATCGAATAGAAATACATAGATATTCACGACGTTCTATTGACGATATCCACAATCTTAGTGTTCGACAGACAAGTACCAAAGTTTTCATAAAATAAAAATCATTTTAAAACTGCACGTTTTGTTGAGTCATATAGATTGGAGATTCAATCCACTTACCTTTTTGGTCAAAGATATAAACCTTAATCATGTTAGCTTTAAACCATACTTTTATAATATCCATTAGAGGATTCATTGAGAAGACGAAAATGAGGGTTCAAGCAATAAATTTATATGTTATGTTTAAAAATTTATTATAGACATGTCCCCTAATCATAAACATCGATAGTGATACAGCTAAAATGAGGATCCAAAAACGAAACTAAAATCTTCATGGGATGTGATGTGATTGCAATGTCAAAGAGGCTATATCCAAAGTAGCATAATTAAAAAGAACAGAAAATTTTCCTTCTTTACCTCTTGCAGAACAGATGGATCATCACTAAATCTGGATGAAAGCTTGATTAGTTTATCCAATCCTTTCTTTTCAATAATAGCGCTCTTATTAGCGTCACTTCCTGCCAACTAATTAAATAAAAGCAATGAGACGAAAATCAACATAGAAAATTAAAAATGCAACGATAACCCTGCATGCTTTGTAGATCTCAGGAGAAGATTGACAATACCAGCAACAGAAGATAGCAGATTAAATCGTGCTCACCACAAAAAGCAGCTATGAACTGATTAAAACAAGCTTGATCAGTTCTGGTATCTCAAATCCACTCTTTCTTGCTTTTTCTCTTTCCTTTTTTTTTTTTTTTTTAAATAAAAATTACAAGGCAAGAACGCTTGCTCTTAAATCTACTTCGATTCCTTAATTCTTTTTAGAGAACCGTACTTTAGTAGCAGAGCACAAAGGAGCAGTTAAAATGTCGAATCTGAGGAGCTATATATGCAGCGGTGAAGCTGAGAAGATCAGACTTGGAACTAAATAATTTAACATTACCAGTGGATTCAATGAATTGAAAACTAACAACCCCACAAAACGATTTTAACTTCATACCTTTGATAACAAAGAACAGCAAACTTTAGCTACCATTTTATTGCCTTGATCACCACTGTCGTCAATGCATCTCAGAACTGCATCAATACCACCATTTTCAGCAATGGATTTACAAATTTCATCCTGCATTTCGTGAGTAGAAATTGAACAGGGAAAAAACAGAACACTGTTAGAAAAACTAATATATCACTTTTCTGATCTATGATAATATATCTCGGAGACTAGAGATATGCAGAGGAGGCAACCTACAAGAAGAACCTCCAATCAAGCAAAATAAGACCTGACAAATAACAAAAAGGCTTCAACACAACAGCCCACCAAGAAACATTGAATCTAAAACGAGACCAAATATCACTCGAAATCTTTCATGCCCTCTAAAAGTTCTATTTTTTCTCCCTCCACAAAGCTCCCACATAATAGCAGACTCCCGTGCTTGATATCTTAGTATGTTTGCTTCACATAAGAAGCTTCTGATAATATGATTTTAGTCAAAGAAAGAAAAAGAAACATATTATATATTAGTTAGTATCACAATATAGTGATAATCAAGAAGACTCACTATCACCATGGCTACTACAATCATGGCAAATTTTATCATATATATCACCAATAAGAATTTATATACGATGTGTGCGACTGTGAGCCAAATGATTCGAGCTGCATAATCTTGTCTTGTCAATTTACATTAATGAGAACAAATTTATAAAAGGTCTAATAAAATAAATCCTCGTCCTTTATATTTTCTATGAAGAGAGAACTTTACCAATCAATTTAAACTAATGAGAACTCAACAGGAGGTCTAATAATATTAACCATATGTTCTTGTATGTGCTGTGAGAAGATTTTTTTTCCTATAAAAAGTTATACCCTTTTCACTTTCCAACAAAATTTGAAAGCTTACATTAACAGCAACAGCCTTTAAAGCAATGCTAGCAGAAACTAGACCGGCCGAGTTAAGTCCTCCATGTAGCGAGTCAACAAGAGCATTAGCAATTCCAATTTTGGCAAATCTTCTGGCATAACCATAAACCTGAAGTTTAACATGACACCCAAGAAGTAAGAAGCCATCAGTAAAAGGATCGATTACTTGTTTTAAGGATTTTTTTTTTTTTTTTTTTTTTTTTTTTTTTTTTTTTTTTTTTGGAGGGGGGAATTAAGTTGTAACAGCCCAAATCCACCGCTAGCAGATATAGTCCGCTTTGGCTTGTTACATATCGACATCAGCCTCACGATTTTTAAAACGCTTCTACTAGGGAGAGGTTTCCACACCCTTATAAGGAATGCTTTGTTTCCCTCTCCAACTGATATGAGATCTCACAATCCACCCTTCTTAAGGCCTAACGCCATCACTGGCACACCGGACTCTTATACCATTGTAAGAGCCCAAGCCCACCGCTAGCAAATATTATCCGCTTCGGCCCATTACATATCACCATCAGTCTTGGCAGTCTACTAGGGAGAGATTTTCACCCTTAATGAATGCTTTGTTTCCCTCTCCAACCGACATGGGATCTCACACAAGTCACCAACAATACGATAGGTGATAATGAAAAAGAATAAGATCACGTACTTGAGAAGCAACTACACGATTGTCATCAGGTGTCAGCAGAACCCGAATAGCATCATATAAGCTACTAATACAGTCACCTCTGTGCGTACTCAGAGTCTGCAAAATAAGCTCATCAATGTTCATCTCCATGAATATTTCTTTAAGAACCTCATTAGCAGTTGCAGCCGCAGCAACCACAGAAAAGCCACAATGTAAAATCTCTACATTTTCCTTGCCATTATTTAGAATATCCATTACAATTTTGGGTCCATTGCTGTTACGAAATATTTCTGTACTGTGTAAATCTGCAAACATATCAACATTGAAGGCATTAGATATGAACATCCAAACAAAATCATAGGATGACTACCCACAGTTGCTTGTTGTAATAGGTTAAGCGTAGTACCTTGAAGCAATAACACCATTGTCTTCAAAGCGGAAGCAACAGCACGCCGGCATTCACTTGGAATCTTACAACAAAGAGAACAGAGCAATTCTAATCCCCCATTTCTTAATACAATCGACGCATTTCCAGATTCCTCATTCGATCCACACAGCTCCGATATCCTATCAAATAAATCCACCATCTCGTCAAGATACTCATCACTGATTCTATCCTTCGAATCACCGTCCAATTGTTTCATCCTCTCCAAGCTCTGTACCAATGGATTATCATTCACGCTACCCTCTCCAGGAACGCATCTCACAATGCCTGCATACAGAAAGAACCACAATCGGAAAATGAAGATAATGATTACGAATGGAGCTCCACACCACAAATCACCTGAGAGATCAACGCCTTGGAGAGTTAATGTTTCGATTGCATCCTGCAAAGCTTCAGTCGGATCCATCCCTAGATCCTCAACATTCTCTCGTACCACCTCGTCGAAGGCTTCCTGTGAGATCCCGCGGAGGGTTTTGGGTGGGCCCATCTCCGCCGTATTCCGTCGGATTGGAGGACGATAAGCTATCTCTGCAGTGAAGAACGATCGGATTCGTTGCAGGAGAGTGAAAGAAATTACTGACGAATGGCCGGAGCGAGGGAAGCCAGTGACCGGAGAACCGGGAAACTAATTTCAATTATTTGCGTGGCACAGAAATTCAAAACCGGAGCGATGCCTTATGCTTTGGGCTTTTGTGTGAGATAATGGGCTTGAATTGTATTGGGCCGCATTATATAAATCATTACAATATGGGCCGAGAATCTTTTGATGGCCCAAAACTCCGGCCCAACAAATTTGAGCATAGAATATTCCTCTCGGTCGGTCGAGGGTGTTTGTTGGTCGGGTTGGTTCTAGTTAGGACATTTTTTAGACTCGACTTACCCCAATTAAAAATTAACAATAAATTCAGTTCTCATATAAAGTTCAGAACTCAATCCAAACAATACTGATTAGGTTGGATTGATCGAGTTTTCAGGTCATTAGATTTTTTTAACACTTCAACTCTCGAGTAACTATAGTGACAAAGTAAGAGGTCGAATCAACTTCGACCCTTTTTATAACGTTAAATGACTAAACTTATTATTATTTTTGTTTTCAATAATTTTAGAATAAATAATTGATACCCACTAAAATTTTTAAACAAAAATAAATTTTCCATACGTATAAATAAAAAATTAATAATTTAGATTTTGTCGAGTAATCATATCGTAGAAATATATATTTATTATCAATAGAAATAAATTTTATCATATAAAATATTTTTTTTAAAAAAAAATGCCAAAACTTTATTGTTGTGATGTTATCTAGTTGAAATTTCACAAAAATCATTATTTTATGTGTTGACTACAAATAAAACATTAAAAAAAATAAATATAATTCATTAATAATTAAATTTTTTACAAAATTTAATAAAAAAATATTATTTTATTATGGAATTTAATTATTTTGGTGGTAGACGTATTATATTTATTTTTATGTACTTATATTGACAAAATTTTAAACCAAACTTTATTGGAAGATAAAAAAATGTATATTTATTGCAATTTGAAATATTATTGAGAATTGAAAGTTTGGTGTAAAAAATTAATAGTATTTAATAAGTTCATGTAAATGTAAAACTTAGGTGTATATTTATTTATTTATTTATTTATTTATTTTATTTAAAATTTTGTGGAAGTGGGTGCAAAGAGAAGTGTGGTGAAAAGAGAAATGGAGGCACCATTAAAGGGACATCTTCATCATAAAGTGATGTGTCAGTTAGTTAGTGACTTAGTGGAGAAGTCCACTTAGGATTGTACAACTCATCATGATGTGTAATAATTAAGCTTTTAAATACTTTTAATTTCTAAATTAAATTAATTTTAAAAAACTCGATCAACCCAACCTAATCCAACCCAATTCGTACGATCTCGGTTAGGTTATGAATTTATTTAGGTTGAGTTGAGTTCAAATAAATGAAAATTTTATATGTTTTATTTAATTTTCGTAATTATTTTTTAAAATGTTTTTTTAACTGTTTGTAAGGTAATTTTCAAAATATATATTTAATTTGAGCCGTAAATCTTAATTAAGTGTTTGAAAATATATAAATAGATAATTTACGAATTAATATTTTATTTTTATTAAAAATAAAAGATTTGAATAAACCACTCGAGCAATCCAAAGAACTTATGGTTAGGTTGAGTTTGGTTCGTTTTGTTTGGGTTGACAAAATTTACAACTCGAACCATAGGGTTAGGTCTAAAAAATGTCCCAACTTGACCCGTGAACACCGCCGAACTTTCATATTGAACCTAAAAAAAATAATTAATTTTATAAATAAATAGGGTCAAATTTAAAATTAAGTAAATTTGTTTTAATTTAGTATTATAAGGAGGTAATTAATATTGTGACTAATATTGGTGAATATGGTTGTTGAATATATATATATATATAAATTCTCCCAACTAATTTGGTTGGTCGGGCAAACATCAAGTTCGTAAAAGAAACCAAAATTTTGTTGGTGTAAGTCAACGTCATTATATAAGTGAGATTTGACGATATATAATGGACTAAAACAGACAATATCTGCTAATGGTGGGTTTGGGCTGTTACAAATATTATTAGAGCTAAATACCGAGTTGTGTGCCAGTGAGAACGCTGGGCTGCTAGCGGTGAGTTTGAGTTATTACAAGCAATACCCATGACAAGTTTATCGACTGTGAACGAGAATAGGGAATAAGTACTATGCATGTAGTTGCAGAAGACAAATCGAGCAATTGCAGAAAACATACAGTTGCAAAAGACAGATCAAGCTAGAAGCAAACGAGGAAAAAAAAATGATACTAGCAACTCCCTAATCTAGGCTCACATGGACTCAAATTAATTTTAAATTTTGTGCTCGATCGTACCTAACCCTAAATCGATTACATTTACGACCCTTTTAGACTCACTTGCACCTAGACTATTATAGATTTTGCTCTGATCCTATACATCTCCCTAACTCTTAAATGACGGATAATTTGAACAGTGAACTAATAAGTTTAGCTATTGAATCATCACGTGAACTAATTATTATTTTAAAAATATATATAAACTAAAATTTAAAATATTTTTATTTAAATAAATAATTTTTGAATTTACTCGAGTTTAGTTCTTCAACTTCGACGTTTGACCTATTTGACATTTTATATGACCCGTTCAATATTTTGATAAATAATTTACGATAAATATAATAATTTGTAAAAAAGAAAAATAAATAAATTAAATAAGGTGGCTATTTTTTTTTTTTTTTTTTCTGACATTTTAGTTGAGAGCCCTCAAATTCAATTAAAGCCTTAAATATTAATAGGCTTCCGCTGGACACCAAATAAAAAAATTTCATATAATTGCATTAATAATCAATGCACCATTAAGGGTGACATAAATTTGAACCCACCAAACTTTGCATTATTATTATTATTATTATTATTATTTTTTTTTTTTTTTTTTTTTTTTTGTTCTTATTCACGTGCTTCTGAGTAAAATTCATACGAGGTCACCCAACACGGGTTTTTTAGTAGACCCTTTTGCATTAGTATGATAACTGTTTATTTTAGACCTAAAACCCTCGTAAATTTACATTCAGTTCAACAAATAGAGATAGTCGTCATCGCTTGTGAACCTTTCTCGGGTCTAGCTAATGTGAGACTTTGGTTGTACTCCAAATAGCAACGTAGATGAAAAGCGTGTTCAAGTTCTCGAAAAAGAAAAATAGAAGAGAACTTTCGGAGACCGAGAGGTACCGAGCCTAATATATTGGAAATTTAGGGACCCATAAAAGAGAAGGTAGTAGAGTAGGTGTAAAAAAGATAAAGTAGGTATTATGGAATTTGACTTTGGTTTTGTTATTATTATTCCTCCACTTTTCTTTTTCTTTTTCTTTTTCTTTTTTTGGGATTTTTATTATTCCCCCACTTTACTTAGTGGGTCTTGCTGACGTGTTCATATATTCTTACATCATCGGACAATATAATACGACTTTGTTTTTTTCTTTTTAAATAATATATTTTAAATTCCTCGAGTTGACCTTTCGAGAATATGAGGACATTGGGTCAAAACGGATAATATCTACTAGCAGTGAACTTGGACTGTTCTAAATGATATCAGAGCCAGAGACTAAGTGGTGTGCTAGTGAGGACACTGGACCTCCGATGGGGTGGATGGCAAGATCTCACATCTTTTGAACAGGGGAATGAGAGTGTGGACCCCAATATCTACTAATCGTTGTTTCCAAATACAGTTGTCGGTTGACATCTCTTCTAATTCGTCGATACGAGAAGCAAGGATGTGATAAAACAAAAGAAAAATAAAGGCAAATTGATCTCGAGAATGCCACCTAGGCAGAAGCTTATCAATACCTAGACTCGATTAATTGAACCAACGTTCAATTCAAATCTTGGGTGGGAAAAATAAAAGTCGAACGCCCAAAAGGGCACCTCGACCCGAGCCTATGTGGCTAATTTGGATTGATGTTGCTGATCTCGGTTCAACTCGTTTTGATCTAATCCGAAACAAATTAGATATAAAAATAGAAAAATATTGAAAATCCGAGTAACGTATATAAAACAAAGCGAAGAGATTTGTATGCATGTGGGCGAATCTGCTACTAACCTTTTTCCTTTTCTTGAGATCGTACATCCATTGTGGATAAGAAAATATTAATGTTTATTTATTTATTTAATTTTTTTTTAAATTTTATGTCATTTTTTATATCAATAATTCAACATTCCCAAAAATTATAAAAAAATTTCTCTCTTAATTTTAAATTTATTTTATTAAAATCATTAATTTTGAGCGTAATTATTTTTTTGTCAATTTTAAATTTTATTAAAAATAAAAATAAAATTAAAATCACCCTTCGACTTTCTCGAGTGTTGCCCTCCAAATCTCTCCCAATATATTGGAGGGTAATTTTGAAATAAATTTAATGTTTGATTTTTACGCTTTTCAATTCTCATTACGAAAAGCTAAATCAGTTCCCAACGAGTAAATATCGGGAGGATTTTGCACGAGCTTACGTAGGGTTAAAATAGTCAATATTTTCGAATTAAACAGACGAAAAAATATATTAAAATTAATGAATTAAATTATAATTTAATTTGAAAAGAAAATAATGGAAGTTAAGATATAAAAAAACAGAAGTAGTTGAGATCATTTGTGGTATGTCTTCACCTAAGAGACTAAGAAACATAATTATGACCCATTAACTATCCCCCTATGTTTTTGTTGGCATATTTATCAACATTTCATGTGGGCACAAAAACTATACACATTTATAGAAATATATAGATTATTGATGCGTGTGTCACAGTGAGAGTGAACGTTTTGAGACGAGTGTCTCGAGCAACTTCCTTTGAAATGAGTTTTTGAAGGACAGTAACGGGCGACACAGGTGTGTCGGTATCTGTAAATGACATGACATGGGCACGGGAGGGCCAATGCCTCGATAGAATCTGAACTGATGTATGCTCTCGTTAATTGAGATCGAAATAAAGGAAATGACGTTAATGTCCTTATCAAGATATTAATATAATAAATGTATGTGAGTTGTTTTTTCTCTAGAGATATTGTTATTAGTTGTGATAAATGTTAAAACATAGCCAAAAATATTTTTGAAATAGATGGAGGAGGAAAATGAGAGTGACTTGAAGGAGACTTGTAGAGTAAGCATTGAATGAGTGTAGCTAAAAACAATTGGATGGGAACAATTTATAATGAGCGTAAAACTTAGTGGTCGATGATCGTGACGATATGATAAGATCTATGGTTTTTAATGAATTAAGCCTGTTGTTGGGGGCTCGACAATGACTGATGATGGTGGACAACAAAGATGGGTTGCAGTTGTTGGGGGCGATCGATGGTAGACTGTCAATGATGGTTACTAGTAGCAACTATGACGGAAGTTAATGTAGAAAATTTTGTGAGTCATAGTGTGAGGGTATTTTAGTCATTTTTATATATAAATATGAAGATTTAAGAGGGATTGACCGTCAAATTTGGGAGTCATAGTGTGAGGATATTTTGGTCATTTTTATATATGAAAATGAAGATTTAAGAGGGACTGACCGTCAAATTTGGGAGTTATAGTGTGAGGGTATTTTGGTCATTTTTATATATAAATATGAAGATTTAAGAGGGATTGACCGTCAAATTTGAGAGTTACAGTGTAAGGGTATTTTAGTCATTTTATATATAAATATGAAGATTTAAGAGGGATTGACCATGACGATATGATGAGATATGTGGTTTTCAATGGATTGCGCCCGTTGTTGAGGGCTGGGCGACGACTGACGATGGTGGACAACAAAGATGGATTGCAATTGATGGAGACGGTCGACAATCGTTACTAGAAGCAATTATGGTGGAAGTTGTATAAAAATTTTTGGGAGTCGTAATGTGAGGGTATTTTAGTCATTTTTCATATATTATGAAGAAATTGGTCTACTACCAAAACGAGACTTCATAAGTTCAGGAATTTGAGAACGGAACAGAAGACGGGGGGACTCAACCGTCTTCCGAAAAGGAATGCCGCTCGAATTCACGATTAAACGCTGAAAAACTTATTTTTTTTTCTAAAATTTAATTTCAATCTTAGTTTATTTTAATTATTTAAAAATATTTGACAAAGTTTAAGAAAAAGAGCAGTATTGAAAGGGACATGTTTAGGTCAGCGGTAATAAAAGATAATTTATTTTATATAAATAATAAAATAAATTTGAACTAATTTAATAAATAATTTCAACCAACCAAAAGTTTGAATAATGAACTTTGAAAATACAAACCCACTTAGGTTTGTTCTTTTATGAGAATGATGGATAAAAAAAAAAGTTAGACACCAACTAACCCTAATTAAAAACGGTCGTATTCGACAGGTTTGACTTAATGCTCGAGGTAGAAAATTCAAATCACACGATTAAAACATTCTTTTTATTTTAAGAAAGTTCGATATATGTTATAAACGCTCTCGAGATAGTTATAGAGGTGTCCATATGACTCGATAATCTGACCAATCTAGACTGTCCACCCGACCCAAACATAATCATAAAAGTTGGGTTGGGTTGACTTTTTTGAAAAATAAAAAATTTGGATCAGTTTGTGATTTGACTTTTTTGAATTCAAATCACACAATAAAAACATCCTTTTTATTTTAAGAAAGTTCATTATATGTTATAAATGCTCTCGAGATAGTTATAGAGGTGTTCATATGACTCGATAATCAGACCAATCTAGACTGCCCACTTGACCCAAACGTAATCATAAAAGTTGGGTTGGGTTGACTTTTTGAAAAAATAAAAATTTGGGTTCGGTTTGTGAGTTGACTTTTTTGTTGAGTTCTGAAAATAGAGTTATAATATAACTCAATCCTAAGAAAAATTAAGAATATTTAACGTTTGTAACCGATGTTAGTGATGTGTCGTGACTGGTTAATGTTTGATATTTGAATTTTATGAGATTTTAGCTATCTGATCGACCAACCCAACTCGAACATAAAAGCATTAAATATTTAACGTTTGTAATCGATGTTAGTGATCGGTTGGTTTTAAAAATTTTAAATATAAAAGCATTAATTTTTCAATAAATTGCACATTTAAAATATTTCATATGATTAAAACAATGTTATTAATCATATTTTAAAATTGATACATTGACTAGTTGTCTAACGGTGGGGCCCACTCAAACCCTAAACCAAGATATTTGAAGCACAATTATTAATAAAATAAATAAAAATAATATAATTTTATATAATTATTTACAAATTGTGCAAAAATACAATATTGTATTGCCTTTAGTGATTGGGACCAACTCACCTGTCTATAATATAATCTACTTCTATTATTTTCTTTTCCTAACCATCCCCAAATAAATGCATTAAATATTTATTTTTTAAAAAATTTAAATAAAAATGAATTTATACGATTCACCGTATAAACAGTTCTATTAATCTCACTGTATGATTTGAGTCGTTAGACGAACGCGACTCTCCATAATGGTATGATATTGTCCACTTTGAGCATAATCTCATGATTTTGTTTTGGGCTCCCCTAAAAAGCGTCATACCAATCGAGAGAGTATTCCTTGATTATAAACTCACGATCATTCCCTAAATTAGTCGTGATGTTTGACCAATTTCTAGAAAGTTTATTTATTCTTCCGGTAATAATCCAAGCCCACCGCTAGCAGATATTGTACTATTTGGACTTCTTTATCAAGCTTCCCCTCAAGGTTTTTAAAACACGTATGTTAGGGAGAGATTTCCACACCTTTATAAAGAATGCTTCGTTCTCTTCTCAAACCGATGTGGGATCTCACAATCTACCCATTCGAAACACAGCGTCTTCGTTGGCACTCGTTCCTATCTACCATTGATGTGGGATCTCACAATGGTTAGAGAGGGGAACAATCATTCTTTATAAGGGTATGAAAACCTCTCTCTAACAGACACGTTTTAAAAATTTTAAGGGCCAGTTTAAAAAGGACAAATATTTAGTAGCGATCGGCTTGAGCTATTACGCTTCCCGTGCTCTTGAATTAAAAAAAGTCCAATAATAAATTTTTTAAAATTAATTAAACTAAAATTTTAATTTTATAAAGCTCAATTAAAAAAAATAATTTAGCATATTTTAAATATATTAATAAATTAAATTAAGACAAATATGACATGTAGGTTAGATAAGAAAGGTGTCATTAATTAATTAATATATTATTTTGGCAGGAAATATTTGGACATTTGAAAAAAAAAAAAAATAATAATAATAAAATTAAAATAAAGGAAAAAAATATCATGTGCCTGACACGTGGCCAGTTAGCTATGAAGATGTACAGCTAGATGGCTCACTCCATCAGTTCTTTCAGTTCATCCTCCTCTCTGCTTTTCCTTCATCCCTTTCCTTCGTCCCTCAAAAACTCTGCAACAAATCCTCTCTAAGAACCCTCCATTTTTCTCTCTCCTCTTCAAAAATCTTCCGGTTTCTTCTTACTATGCCGTTGATTTCTCCTGGTTCACAGAGTAGTAGCAACAGCCTGAAGGGATTCTTCTCTGATCGGTGATTTCACGATTTTCCGATGGGTATATGTACTTCAAAGCCACCACCGAAGCCGAATCCGTACGCTCCGAGAGATCCAGATGGGCGGATTGATCCATCTCAGACGCCTAAATCGGCGCCTACTCCTCACCGGAAAGATGATCTTGTCTCCGGGAAACAATCGCCGTTTTTCCCTTTCTACAGCCCTAGTCCGGCGCATTATTTTTTGAAGAAGAAGAGCCAAAACTCGCCGTTGCCAGCGGGTGGGACTGAGAGTACTACCTCCACTCCTGGTAGATTCTTCCGGCGCTCGTTTGCTCCTCCTTCTCCGGCTAAGCATATTAGGGCAGTGCTAGCGAGGCGGCTTGGAAAGAAGGCGGGTTCTACGGCGGCGATTCCGGAGGAAGGCGACGAGGAAGGCGGGATCGAGTTGGATAAGAGATTTGGATTCTCGAAAGAGTTCACTAGTCGATTGGAGGTCGGGGAGGAGGTCGGGAGAGGCCATTTTGGGTATACTTGTTCTGCAAGGTTCAAGAAAGGCGAGCTTAAGGGTCAACAAGTTGCGGTTAAAGTTATTCCTAAAGCAAAGGTTAGAACAATTCCAATTTTGAATTTCCCACATTCTTTTAAACTCCTCCAAATTTGGATGTCTCTAATTCAGTACAGAATTAGTGGGCACTACTGATTTTAGCACAGGATCTTGTTTGAAAATCATAACCCACTTGCTTTTCTCCTTGGAGAAGCTAATTCTGGCTGAGTTTCCTCTCAAAATCGACAAGTTTAGGCAGAGTTTCTCGAGATTCGCCTTGCGCATTTGATCTTTCTATTATAATATAGAGTTTGGTTTTGAATTTTCCTCTTCGTGTCGAATTCAGTAGTTTTCCATAAATAAAATAGTGTTCACATAGTAAAGTGTTCAACGATTCTGGTCGATTAATACTTTTAGCAATTAAATAACAGCTTACTTTATCTTGAAATACTTCTGCAATTGAGAGTTTATGCGGCAGACGCGCAAAGGGGTCAGCCTATACGTCTTTTCTGACCTTTGAAGTCAATGACGTGAATCATCTGGACCCACCAGAGGAACCCATATTTGGATTTCCACTGTGTTAAACTCAATTAAGGAAATATTATACACGAAATAATATTAAACTTGCCACTTCGAACCAGTTTTCCTCCCGGATTTTCTGGGAATTGAGCTTTTCACTGTTTGAGATGTGACATTCTTTAGAATTTGATTGAGAAGTAAATAGTTGTAAACGTTCTTGGCCTCCAATGGGTTGTTGGTGCTCATTCTTTTTAGGAACTACTATGGCCATTTTAGCATCTTCTGATGTTGATGTCCTAATGATAAAAATCCTCGGGTCAGGTTAATAAATAAGGGAAATAAGTTTAGGTCGGGGGATAGAGTCAAAGGTGAAGAGCTGACTTAAACTTAGTGCTGGTAAAATCGATAGGCTTTGAACTCATTGTAAGCTGACTTTGAGCTCTCGGGAGAGGAGAGAATATGGGGGACTTGAAGAAGAGAGAATGTATGTGAGACTTGAAGAAGAGAGAATTTCATAGGCTCAACTGTAAAGGTTCTTCAGATAGCTTTATCTCGTTCAAGAAAAAAGCTACTGAATGGACTTGCAAGTCGTCATAAGACAAGAGCTGATAAGTGAAGGAGGTAAGAGAAGCCGAGTTGGAGAGGTGAACGAGGAGTACTAGTTTTCGCTTTCATACTCTTCAAGTCATCAAATGGAAAGAATCATGTATTTTACAATTGTTTGATGTTCATGCTCTGTGGTTACTGTAACTGTGGTTTTGGCATACTCTGATATCCATACAGCTGACATTTGAATTGGGTGGGCACTTAGCTATCTGGACTCTTTGGAGTTGTCATTTACAAATCTTTTGTTCAGTGTTCAGATTTCCTTGCTCATTAATCATTCCCTTAGTTGGATAATGCATGATGAACATGCTCGATAGGGTTATATTTTTCCTTGTTTGATGGCAAGTGGGAAGATCAATTCTGTGGATCACATCTAAATAAGAAACACTCGAGTTTTTGTAAATGTGGCACTGGCTTAGTTGCAGTGACACCCCTTACCTAGGATCTACGATGAGTGGCATGCCTTATACAGAATCAAGTGCTTTTTGACCTCATTTTATCCCGTGATTTATTTTCGATTGAGAGGATTAACCTTACGGGACTAACCATGTTTATGGATGTATGAACCTTTAGTCTTGGTCGCTACTAGAAACTGATCATGTTTCATTGTTCTTTCATGCTTATTTTTTATTGTTTTGGTGTTATCAAACGAGCCTTCTTTAACCTATGGGATTATTTATTTTTTCTTCTTCTTCCTCTCTCTCTCACACGCTCATGACTTGTAAACCTTGCTTTCTGTAATTTCCAGATGACAACAGCTATTGCAATTGAGGATGTGAGAAGGGAAGTAAAAATATTGCGAGCCTTGACAGGACGTACCAATCTAGTACAATTCTACGAAGCATTTGAAGACCATGATAATGTCTACATTGTAATGGAGTAAGCTTGGAGCTCCTCCTTAGACTTTAAAATTGTCTTTTTATAGCATCCTCAATCAGCTATGTATCTTTAGAATCCTGCAAACTTTCCTATATTGTTTAGGCTGTAGATTTTGTTTTACAATCTCATAGACATTACTCATAATGACTTATGTGGACATTCAGGTTGTGCGAAGGAGGAGAGCTTCTAGACAGAATACTTTCAAGGTGGTAATTTTGGTAACAAATATTAACTTAAGTATGTTTTTTTAATCTTTTTGACTTGCATTATTTGTCTCTGATAGAGATTGTAATGATGTTCTTTAGAGGTGGAAAGTACTCGGAAGAAGATGCAAAAGCTGTCATGGTTCAGATATTGACCGTTGTTGCATTTTGTCATCTTCAGGGTGTCGTGCACCGAGATCTGAAACCCGAGGTTAATCATATTCTCAAAACTTTTAAAGTAAATTTCATTGGTAATGGCATGGAGTGTTTATAAAATACATTTAGTCACAACAGCTCAATCAACCTTGAGAGCGTTGTGTGAAAACTAGTCAAGCAAGAGGCTTGTTCACTGTCTTCCCATATCTGAGCCCTCACCAAATAACCCGAAATGTCAAAACTGCATGTGTTTGTCTGATTTGATATTAGATGTAATGCTACATGTGAGATCCCACGTCGGTTGGTGAGGAGAACGAAACATTCTTTGTAAGTGTGTGGAAACCTCTCCCTAGCAGGCGCATTTTAAAAACCTTGAGGGGAAGCCTGAAAGAGAAAGCCCAAAGAGGACAATATTTGCTAGTGGTGGGTTTGGGCCGTTACAAATGGTATCAGAGCTAGACACTGGGCAATGTGCTAGTGAGGAGGCTGAGTCCTGAAGGGGGGCAGACACGGTTCCACCCACTAGAATCTTGGGGCGGGGCAGGCAGGTTCATGAGCAAATCATCTTTTTCTTTCTTTCTCGGGGCTTGTAACAAGAGAATCCCTTCCGGAATATAAATCAGGTCATCGGTTGTAACGTTCACGAAGGGTCAACCCCTCGGTACTACCAAAAAGTCTCATGCTTACGTTACTGTTATTGATGGTTTGATTATCTTGGACGCACTTGACAGACCAGCAAGACTCGCTTTGGCTTACTCCACTGAAAGGGACATCTCTCTACTTTTTTTGGGGGGTGAATCGAGAGGTAATAGGTAGGCAGCAGCGGCACCTCACGAAGTCAAGACTGCTTATCCTTATTATAGAGAGTTTCCGGAACTGGCTTGCTTGCTTCAAGGACGCTGGGCCTTGAAGGGGTTGGATAGTGAGATCTTATATCGGTTAGGGAGGAGAACGAAACATTATAAGGGTGTGGAAACCTCTCTCTAGTAAACATGTTTTAAAAACCTTGAGGGGAAACTCGAAAGGGAAAGTCCAAAGAAAACAATATCTGCTAGTAGTGGGTTTGGGCCGTTATACGGCCCCTTATGGGAACCGGATCATTGGTGATATATTTCCTTTTTAGTTCTTTTTAGTTAACTTCTAGATGTTCAATGGCATAATTCAGTAACAAAATTATCATTCTATATCTCCTCCTCTGTATAAAGATATATAGAAGTTTTTTTTCCCTTTCTCATCTGTCTCTCTTGTGTCATGGCTGTTTTCTAGGTCCCATCCATCTTGCCTTCACTTTTTCTTGTAGTCAATTGTAGATGATCCCGATGAATATTTCGTTTATTTTTCATTCTAATAATTAAAATTTCCCAGAATTTCTTGTATACATCTAAAGACGAGAACGCCCAGTTGAAAGCCATAGACTTTGGGTTATCTGATTTTGTCAAACCAGGTTCGTCTTATTTTCCATGTTTTTGCTGTTGATTTCTCAATTACTAGATGGTGCTCTTAATATAATTTTGTTACTTATAGACGAAAGACTTAACGACATAGTTGGAAGCGCATACTATGTGGCACCCGAAGTTCTCCATAGATCTTACGGTACAGAGGCCGATGTGTGGAGTATAGGTGTGATTGCATACATTCTTCTATGTGGTAGCCGTCCATTTTGGGCCCGGACCGAGTCAGGAATTTTTCGAGCAGTCTTGAAAGCTGATCTAAGTTTCGATGAAGGTCCATGGCCTTCATTATCTTCTGAAGCAAAGGACTTCGTCAAGCGCTTACTAAACAAGGATCCACGCAAACGATTGACGGCTGCTCAAGCATTAAGTAAGCTTCTGTCTTCCCCTTGTACAACGTTGACTTGCTTAACATCCTAAATCTTCTGCAACGATTCATTTGCAGGTCATCCTTGGATTCGGAATTACAACGGTGCAAAAGTTCCTATCGATATCTTAATATTCAAGCTCATGAGAGTTTATATGCGGTCATCGTCCTTGCGTAAGGCTGCTTTACGGGTGCGTAGTTGTATGTTATAGGAAGGGAATGCTTCGTTTTCCTTAGTTTAAATTTATTTGTGATCCCATATAACTTTAAAGGCGCACTGTTCTCAGGCTGTATCCAAGACATTGACGGTAGATGAGCTCTCTTATTTAAAGGAACAGTTCGAACTGTTGGAACCAAATAAAAATGGCTTTATAACTCTGGAAACAATTAAGATGGTTTGTTCTCTTTCTCTCACGCACGTGCACACACGAACACAAGAACGAAATGAACGGTGTAAATTCATTGTTGTCCTCTTATTGAACAGGGTCTCGCAAAACATGCAACCGATGCCATGAACGAGTCCCGTACGCTCGATTTTCTTGCAAATGTAACTTTTTGCTGCTTTTCTCCCTGTGCAAGAAGCTGTGTTTATGCATGCTTATAAAGCTTGTACAATTCCTACTGACTACTAAATAATGACTTCTTTTTATGACAGTTGAATACACTTCAATACAGAGGAATGGATTTCGAAGAATTCTGTGCTGCTGCATTGAGCATCCATCAGCTTGAAGCACTGGACCGGTGGGAACAACACGCTCGTTGTGCATACGAAATTTTCGAGAAGAACGGAAATCGAGCAATTGTCATAGAAGAACTCGCTTCTGTAAGTGAAACCCACATTCAGTTTCATAATATCCGCAAACTTATTTGGTCTCTTTCCTGAAATGTCATCCCTACCATCTCAAACATTGCAGGAACTCGGACTTGGACCAGCCATCCCACTCCACGTCGTTCTTCAAGATTGGATCAGACACACAGATGGGAAGCTAAGCTTCCTTGGATTTGTGAAGTTGTTGCACGGCGTGTCGAGCCGTTCACTAGCAAAGGTGTCGTGAACGTGTTATAGCCGATCTAGGCGTGGATTATCCCAGTACAGAGTAGTAGTTCATGAGCGGTATTGGTTGGATGTGAAAAAGGGGCCTTAAAACACCAGAAAAAGCATGGAAGCATAGCAGAAAGGTTGTAGTTTTGGAGCATATTTATGAACTTACTTCGCAGAGCCAATTCTTTTGGGAGCTGTTTGGATCATTCATTTCAAAAGAGCTCTATATGAACAACTTCCCATGAATGTTGACTTGAAGAAGTTCCACTATAAATGAAGATGTAATTTAGTATTATTGTTCTTATTCTTTACCTTTATCAGATAGTGTGATAGCATTGCCACTCATGAAAGACACTATTAATACACAACTTTCCACCATCTTCTCTCCACTTTCTTTCATCTCTAACACTCATTTCTTTTCAATTTATTTTATGTTTATACTAATATATTCTCGAACATAAGTGCCTCGAGATAACCGTCTCTTAGTCGTCGCTGTGTTGCGTCTGACTCGTCCTCTAAGCACCCTAGGAAGGTAGAGAGTGTGACAATATACATGCTTTCCTTTACTCCATAGGTTTTAATCATTCCAGTGATCCAAAATTGACTAAAAATACATGAAGGCTAAGCCTTGTTTATGCACCGAGAAAGAACATCGATAGGAAAGCTCTGTTATACACCAACAATAACCCTTTCTCTTTACCTTTCTCAAAGCTCTGTTATACACCAACAATAACCCTTTCTCTTTACCTTTCTCATCCCGTACCTTAATCCTTTACTGGCTTGAATTAATTCCATATCTTTTTTTCTTCTGAAACAGGGTCTTTTTTTCTTCTGAAACAGGGTCGTCAGACTTGCTAAACACCCTGTAAAGAGCAAGAGCTTCCTTCTTGCTAAACACCCGGTAAAGACTTGCTAAACACCCTGTAAAGAGCAAGAGCTTCCTTCTTGCTAAACACCCTGTAAAGAGCAAGAGCTTCCTTCTTTCAACACTCGAACAAGACCTCTCAACCGCCTGATCAAGAAGGAGTTGATTGTAGCAGCTGTTTTGGATTTACGTATTGTTTTTATAATAGCTAGTGATTAGTCTCGATTTGATAACTCGACAACGAGACAAGGCTCGATATCGAGAGAAGAATAGATAAGAGGCCCACTAGTAACGAGTCCGAGCTGATTTTAAAAACTTTAGCTTTGGCCGGGAAACCATGATGGGAAAACGTATAAATTAGGATAGCTCTGAACCTTCTTCCCTTTTGTCGGTGAAACCCTAGCCCTCATCCATCTCCATTAGCAGTATGCTCCTCAATAAACCCCATTGTTACCGCTCAATATCCACTCTCTGCTCTCCCGCCGACGCTCTTCTCGCCGACAAAGCCATCGTCTATCTCCGGCGCCACCCAGATCAGCTCGCCATTCTTTCCTCCCACTTCACTCCCCAAGCCTCCTCCAATTTACTCCTAAAATCCCAATTCGATCAAAATCTAGTCCTCAAATTCCTCGATTGGGCACGTTCCCAAAGATTCTTCTCCTTCCAATGCAAATGCCTCGCGCTCCACATCCTCACTCGCTTCAAACTCTACAAGACGGCGCAATCTCTAGCTGAGGAAGTCGCGGTCAATACGATTGATGAAACTGGCGCTGAACTCTTTCAATGCCTTAAGGATTCGTATCATCTGTGCAATTCCAGCTCTGCGGTAATCGATCTTGTAGTTAAGTCTTGTTCTCGCGTTAATTTGATTAATAAGGCTTTGAACATTGTTAATTTAGCGAAATCTCATGGGTTTATGCCGGGCGTGCTTTCTTATAATGCTGTTTTAGATGCTGTAATTAGGACGAAACAATCGGTTAACTTCGCGGAGGGGGTTTTTAAGGAGATGATAGAATGTGGTGTTTCCCCCAATGTGTATACATATAACATTTTGATTCGTGGGTTTTGTACTGCTGGGAATTTGGAAATGGGGTTGTCTTTTTTTGATGAAATGGAGAGAAATGGATGTCTGCCAAATGTGGTTACTTATAATACCATAATTGATGCTTATTGTAAGTTGAGGAAGATCGATGAGGCGTTCGGGTTATTGAGATCCATGGCATTCAAAGGCTTGGAGCCAAATTTGATTTCATACAATGTGGTGATAAATGGGTTGTGTCGAGAAGGACGAATGAAGGAGACGAGCGACATTCTTGAGGAGATGAACAAAAGAAGATATGTTCCTGATGAGGTGACAATGAATACACTTATAAATGGTCATTGTAAGGAAGGTAATTTTCATCAAGCACTTGTGTTGCACGCAGAGATGGTGAAAAATGGTTTGTCACCGAACGTCGTTACTTACACAACTTTGATTAATAGCATGTGCAAGGCTGGTAATTTGAATAGAGCTATGGAATTTTTGGACCAGATGCGAGATAGAGGACTACGTCCGAATGGGAGGACGTATACTACATTGGTCGATGGATTTTCTCAACAGGGATTACTAAACCAAGCCTACCAGGTTATGAAAGAAATGATTGAGAATGGATTCACCCCTACAATTGTTACCTATAATACTCTCATTAATGGGCACTGTATCTTAGGGCGGATGGAAGAGGCTGCTGAACTCCTTCAAGAAATGACGGAGAAAGGTTTTACACCCGACGTCGTGAGCTATAGTACGATTATTTCAGGTTTTTGTCGGAATCGAGAATTGGAGAAAGCTTTTCAACTGAAAGTAGAGATGGTGGCTAAGGGTATTTCTCCTGATACGGTAACTTATTCATCACTAATTCAAGGTCTTTGTGAGCAGAGAAGACTCAGTGAAGTTTGTGATCTCTTTCAAGAAATGGTAAGTGTTGGCTTGTCTCCTGATGAAGTTACTTACACATCTTTGATCAATGCTTACTGTACTGAAGGCGATTTAGATAAGGCTCTCGGGTTGCACGATGAGATGATAAAAAAGGGGTTCTTACCTGATATTGTTACCTATAATGTGCTTATTAACGGATTAAATAAGCAAGCTCGTACGAAGGAAGCGAAGAGGCTTCTGCTAAAGTTATTATATGTAGAGTCTGTGCCAAATGAAATCACATATAACACTCTGATAGATAACTGTAACAATTTAGAGTTCAAGAGTGCGTTGGCTCTTATGAAGGGATTCTGTATGAAGGGTTTGATGAATGAAGCAGACAGAGTTTTCGAGTCTATGCTTCAGAAAGGTTACGAACCCAACGAGGCAGTTTATAACGTCATTACACACGGTCACAGTAAAGTTGGAAATATCGAAAAAGCTTACGGTTTGTACAAGGAAATGTTACGATCTGGATTCGTTCCCCACTCTGTGACTATTATGGCTTTGGCTAACTTACTGTTTGCTGAAGGAAAAGATGTAGAGTTGAATCGAGTTCTTGAGTATACACTGAAAAGCTGTAAGATTACCGACGCCGAGCTTGCGAAGGTACTCGTTGATATCAACAATAAAGAAGGTAACATGGATGCAGTTTTCAATGTGATTAAAGATATGGCTCACAGTGGCTTACTACCATACAGTTCTGCTCACTTGAGGACTTCAAGAATAAAGTGAAGAACTATTCAGTAACATCAAGAACCGATCTATTGAATATCTTGAGAAGATGAAGATAGAATGGGAGTAAGCATCATAAGCTTATGGCTTCCTTCGTTTGCCAGAGATTTCAGTTGGTTGGCTATTCTTCTTTCTACCATCTTAATGCCCCGAGAAGCGATAAAGGAAGATAGACGACGCGTGTAACGGTCAAGAAGAAGAGGATAGGAAAAAAGAGGTTAGAAGTTAGGTCAGTGCCGAATTGAATTGATGTTCCATCTGGCTAAAGCCTACGATGACCCCTATGACCCAGAACTCAAAATGATCCTTGCGACGGGAAGAGCTGCAGCTGCAATCGTCAAGAACAGGAAGAGCGTGGACAAAGGGAGTCGATAAACAAACGGTTGGTGGTGATGAAGGGGAGGTTTCAGAAGGAATGCACAAATGGAATTGAACTGTTCGCTCGTTCGTTCTGTTTTTGGTAGTTTCTTCTAATATTGAGCGCTAAATAAGAGAGAACATTGAAGAACAAATGCGCAAATGGAATTGAACTGTTCGTTCTGTTTTTCGTGTTTTGAATGTATAAGGGTGATAGTCGATTTAAACATAGTTTAATTAATCGTAACATTTTTGACACAGGTTAGAAGTTCAAATCCTTTGTCTGATGAATGACAAATTCATCTATTTTTTTTTTTTTTTTTTGTTATATTCTTATAGAAGGTAGAAAAATTCATATTTTACCTTATTTATATTTTATTTAACTCATTTTATTTTCATTAGTCAAATATTTTAAATATTTGAGCTTTGCCCCTAAATTTAAAGTATGCTAATTAAATAATAAATTTAGTTCTTGAACTTTTTAATTCGTAATTTTTGTATCTATCGAAATGAAATTCGTAATTTTTGTATCTATCAAAATGAAATTTATTAGACATAAAATTAAAAATTTTAAATAAAGTAAATTTTTAAATGTCGATTTACTAAAATTATTATTTTTGTTTTTACCCCTATATTTATGTATTTTTAATGAATTTAAATTTTAAGATACATTTATTGAAATTGATATTAAAGTGTGAAATTTGTTTTTGAGGGAAAAAAAAAATCTTTTTTAGTCCTTAGTTTTGTGCTCTTATAATAATAAAAATAAAAATAATAATAATAATAATAGCAATAATAGTAATAATAATCATAATCATAATAATAATAATAATAATATTAAGAATAATAATAATAATAATAGAATTGCAAATTCACATCTCATCCGTCCCGCCGCCGGGTTGATGCTAGAACAGAACTCATCGACGACCCGCTTCTTTTCGAACCCGAATGTTCTTGATCCCCAAAAAATCAACGGATCTACTCTTCGAGCGGGAGATTTAGGGTTTAAGATTTCTTTCATACAATCTCCCGGAATCAATTTCTTCGATTTCGAAACATATTTCCGCTACACGCTTCATAATTGGCTAAATCTTTGCGTTCAATACAGCTTCCAGTGTGCACTGCCCACAGATTTTGATATTCTGCGAGGCGCTGAAACATGACTGAGGTACTCATTTCTTCAAATTCTTTTTTTTTTTGCTAAACCTTTTTTCTGGATTTCTTGCTTATATTTACTGTTTGATGAACTTCAAAGGATCTTGAGCAGCTAAGATACTCGATTTCTTTCCATGTGAAAAATTCACATGGATATTCAACCGTATGTGTAATATAATTCTGGCCCCATCTTGCAGATGTAAACTTTGTCGCGAAAGTTATTGTGATTCAAAGATTGGCATTTTCCTCTAGCTTTTTGCTGATTGATTGTTTGGTTTTTATCTGACTGCCTGATAAGGCAATCTTAATCCTCAGGCCAACCATCAAGCTTTTGTTGAAGTAATAAACCTTGAATCAAAGAAATTAACACCTCGTTTTACAAAATTCGGATCAACGAAGAGATAATGCTACAATTAGGTTACCTCTTAAGATCAAAGATATAGGATCAAGACTTGAAACTGTGTTCTAAATTAAGTCACTCCACAATCGAACTTGATCGAGACTTGATTGAATGACTTGAATACAATCTACCACAAGAATTGTTTGAAACTTAGAAATGGCAAAATGATGCTCAAATTTCTAAAGGTGAAAGTCTCCACTTGAGAGTTCAATTTCATTCCTTAAAAATCTGCTCTTTAGGTACGAATTTGTGGGTATTTATAGTCTCTCCACAAAAGAAACTCCAAACTCTTCAAATGCCCACTAAAAGAAGTTTGTGGCCATGATTGGTAAGTTACTCTCCATTACCCTTCAAATGTCCACTAAAAAAAGAAGAAGTTATGACCATTTTGACAAGTAACTTCCCACCGTTTTGCCCACTGCAAGAAGTTACGGAATTAAAATAATAAATAAAGTTTTCAAAGAAATAGTCAATCAAGTGCTATGTATAGCAACCTCATCCTCCTCTTCAACCATGCAAATATTCACTTCCGAAACTCCAAATTGTCCTTCCTCAATCGAGTCAGCTTGTAACTCATGAAAATGAGGTTGAACCGAGTCTATCCAATTTTGTAGATGAATAATGAATAATGAATGTTTGTTGAATTTTTTTGGTCTTGGATCATGTAATAGGTCCAGTTGAAACATTTGGAACACATTGATTCTTATCACTATCTGTATTGCTTATTAAGTAAACTGTATTGCTTATTAAGTAAACTGTATTGCTTATTAAGTAAACTTCGCTTGTTGGTTGATCTTTTGTATTGATAAGAGGGGGAGAGAGAGAGGCAAATTATTTACTTTTGCATTTGAGAATTGAAATATTGCTTCTCGTTTATGTTGGTTGTGATGCCAGATCGGTTTTCAATTTTTGGTACAAGTTGTAGTTTGCTTCATGTATACATTTAAATGTACGTCTACATGCATACATACGTACATTGTGTGTGCATATTCACTTTCCATTAGGATCTTTTTTATTTTAAATTGTTGTTTGGGTTTTGCTTCACATTTAGGGATTGACATCTGTTATCTTATATTTTTTATATTTACAGTGTTTGGAAGTTCAATTGTGCGGATAAACACATATTTTAGTTGGAATGATTATCTATGAAAGCAGGACTGCTAAACGTTGTTTGTTTTATCCCTTCCACAGTATTGGGTTAGCCAAGGTAACAAATGGTGCGACTTCTGCAAAATATTTATTTCAAATAATCCTTCCACAATCCGAAATCATGAGCTCGGAGAACGTCATAAGGACAATGTTGCCAAAAGGCTTGCAAACATGAGAAAAGAGAATGCTGCCAAGGACAAGGAACAAAAGGAAGCAGTACGCGCGGTTGAGCAAATTGAGGCAGTAAGTGAATAAACTTTCTATTCGTCCCATCTTTGTGGATGACCTAGAGTATATTGGTATGCATCTGTTTTAGTTTTCAAATCTTGGTCGCTTGGTTCAATTGAGAAGTATTAATGTAAGCCTTAATGTACTCAAAATCATGAATTCTCATGTCAACTTTATTGTAGATAGGGATTGGGTTAAAGACATAAAGTTAAACTATCTGCTTGCTTCGCATCAGTACTGCAAAGGAACCAAGCTGTTTACATGCATCCTTAACCTTTAGCTCAACGAAGGTTAGCTTGTGGTTATTGAATTAGTGAATTGTGAAAGATGAATATAGTTTCTGCTTTGAACTTGACCTGTTAATTTCATGTAGTTTTTCTAAGGGTCCTTAGTAACTAATAATTGTACATAAGATTCTTACTGCGAGTATATAATATGAGCATTTGAGTCTGATGTACGCGCCTAGTAAGCATCGATAGTAGTGTGCTACTGTAACTAATTTAACGATCGAGTATCTTATCCCTAAAAAAAAAAGATCCTTTCTGAGTCTGTTTGTCCACTTATGAAGCTAGCCTGCCAATCTCTAGCAACTTTCTTGTCTAGTGAGTTCATTTTAATGGGGTTGTGATATGTATACTTTTATCAGTGATAAAGAAAAGACATGAAGTTGCTGAAACTTTAAATAACAGGGGTAAGTGCGAAATACATGAAGATCACATAGGAGGAAAGAGAGTCCTCCGAGAGTATTGCCTTAGTATATTCACATTGTGTATGAGCAAGTTTGTGCTTGATCAATGAACTTTTATATTCTTACATTGTTATTTTTTTTTTCTCAATGTGGCAGAAAGCTAAGCGTAGTTATCAGAAGGACATAGCAAATTTCCGGGAAGCTAGAGATTCTCATGCACTTCCTGTTGATGTTCAAGAAAATGAAGAGAGTAAGTACCGAAGTGTTGCAATTTTATTAGTTTTCAGAAATAAGCGTCTATATCTCTCTCCATAACTTTATGAAAATAAATGTCTTGTATTGGACAATCTGATCTACCATTGATTTCTGTGACAATCTGATCTACTTGAGTGAAAGGTCCATGTAATTGGTCATAATATTACGTGCACATTTATTAGCATGAGTGTTCGATAGATGGTCAATAAATTGGGCCTTTTAGGGAACATGACACATTGTTCTTTTAAGTTCTAACCACTAACGATTTCAGTATGCTTGCTTAATTATTTTCTGCTTTAGTTTTGTTCCTATGTGCTTTTCTTTTCTTTGGCAAGAAACATGATATTCCCTTAATAAGAAACGAAGAAAGAAGGGGACGGGACGACGAACATCTTATATTCGATCTCTTTGATCCATCAACTTTTCCGTTTGGATAATTCTTTTTTTTACACGTTGTGAGCCTGTAACTGATTGTTATCATTTATTATCGTTTTGATCTTTAGCATTCTTCAAACTGATACAGCTCTGAATGATAACAGAATGGGAGCTTGACAGCACTACAGGCTATTATTACAATGAAAGCAATGGTTTTTACTATGACTCAAATTCTGGCTTCTACTACTCTGATGCTATTGGTACTGAAATGGATTTTGGGACGATGAACTTTGAGCTCTCATTTTTCTTTTATGTTTTAGCATACGAGTATTCGCTGCTTACCAAGTTAAATGTCTGCAACAGGTAAGTGGGTAACACAGGAAGAGGCACATGCTTCGCCTCAGTTCTTTTTGAACTCCAAACATAAGAAACCAGTTTTAGAGAACCCATCATCGGCCTCTGCAAGTGCAGCTACAAAAGACAAAAATGTGGATAAAGGGGAAAGCGGGCCTCCGCCTGGGTTGGTTGTTTCAGCTTCTTCAAAACCCAAGCGATCGGTTAAAGGCGCTCCTTCATCGATTGCTGTTGGTAAGAGGAAGAGGCCAAATGAGAAGCAAAAGGTCATATCTGAAGAAGAAAAGGCTGCACTTAAAGCAAGGGAGGCTGCAAAGAAGAGAGTTGAACAGAGGGAGAAGCCACTTCTCGGCCTTTACAAATTGCCTTGAAATAGGCCGTTGCTCTCAAGTAAATTTCTCTACCATCTCAAGTTTGCAACATCTCCGCCCTCTCCCACTTGTAAACTGATTTCTCTCTTTATTGTTATATAGATTACTTAACATGAGCTGGAAGAGCATTACTGTATGGAACTTCCCAAAGCTTTACAAGTTCTTCTATCACCTTGTTGTTCTTATATCTTGCTGCTTTATTGTGGGGTTTACATGCATTCATTCATCACCAGGAATACGATATAGTCTGTCTAAGATTTGCTCCATCCATGTATATGCTTGGTTTTCTGAAACTATGAGAATCATTTGAGGGAAGAAAATCCATGGTCAATCAATTTGCAGGCATGAAACGATCTTGCTTTTTCCGATTGAGCAGAATCGTGTACTGTCGAAAGCACATGGACGTGAAGAAATCTCCCTAGTATCGGCTATGGCGGTATCTTCTGTTCAGAAACCAAGGGCTTATACAAGGTGAAACAGCAGTTAAAGAGGAAAAACAGAAGAAGCTGCTTATACATATTGATTGACAATTAATTCAGCCCTTGCCTGGTTTTTCTTTGTATTCACAGGATAATTGAGAGCATGAAATCCATCACTAAAGGACTTCAACTGGTTTGTGCCGACTTGTTATATACAGTAATGTTAGTCATCAACCAACCCCATGTTTTATATTCTGCATTTTCATTTCTGTAACATTCAAACTCCTTGCCTTGAATCTTAAAGCTTTGCATTTGTGTTGTAATTTTCAAGTTCATTCATACTAATCCTCATTCAGGTAGCAATGGTTGATCAAGTTGTTGAGATTAAGCTGTGAATTCGTATCTTTATAGCTCTACTCTCAGTTGATGTGAATATCTATAGGCTTTTTAAGGGTTATTAAATATAACTGCTTAATGTGCATGGCTTTCAGTACAGATCATCAATGAAAGAAGCGAAAGTTCATGGATTGTTAACGCCTATGGTTAGTAGATATTGTTTGTTTTTGTCTAATATATCGTCGTCAGCCTCAGAGTTTTAAAACGTGTATGCTAAGAAGAGATTTTTATATTTTTATAAGGAATGTTTCATTTCCTTCTCCGGCCCATGTGGGATTTCATAATCTACTCCCTTAGAAGCCAGCATTCTCGCTAACACACGTCTGGTTTGGATACTATTTGTAACAACTTAAGTCCACTGCTAGTAGATATTGTTCGCTTTTGCTCTTTACGTATTGTCGTTAGCCTGACGATTTTAAAACGAGTATGCTAGGGAGAGGTTTTCACACCCTTATAAAGAATGTTTCGTTTCTCTCTCTAATCGATATGGGATTTCACACTAACCAATACTTGCTTCCTTGGAAATAAACTTGTGAGGTCCGAAGAAACAATTAAGACTCAATTGAGACTCGAAAATAACCAATAATCAACTAGAAGTCAATTAATAATTTGCCATTAATAATTTGGGAAGAAAAAATGGATGATTGGTAAAAAAACCCCATAATTAATAATTGCAATTAGTTTAATAATTAATAAAAGAACAAAAACCCATAATTAATAATTGCGGTTAGTTTAATAATTAATAAAGAACAAAAACGTGGGTTTGTCGTGATTAAATAAATGCTACACGTTAATGATTTGGCGTGCTCCAATAAGGCTGCTTAATCTTTTATCCAAAAAAAAAAAACTAAATTTCTATTTTTTAAAAAATTATTATTTCCCATTTCGACTTGTTGTTTTTGTGAGATATCACATCAATTGGAGAGAAGAACGAATGTCAGCGGGGACGTTGGACCCCAAAGGGAGATGAATTGTAAGATCCAATATCGATTGGAAAGGGAAACAAGTGAGAGTATGGAAACTTCTCCCTAACGCGTATTAAAAAACTTGAGCGGAAGCTTAAACATAATAATATTTGGTAGCAATGGGCTTGAGCTGTTATAAGTTCTATCGTCAACTACTTTCTGGCCTACTCAAATTCTCAATGTCCTCGAGATAGAAAGTTCAACCTTTATCGCTAAATTTGGCCCAACAACTTTTAGTTTCATCCCATTGGACTTTATATGGATATATATGTGTTGCAAATTTGATTTTTTCTTTGATTTTTATTTTTGAAGAATGGTTGAAAAATGTTCTCCAAATGTATTAGAATGTAATTATTGATATCATCATTTATCATTATGGTATCATGCTCATGCTTTCCATTTTCTCCCCCTTTCTTTTCCTTTAAATGGGTTATTATTGTTTACCTCGAACAAATCAAAATAACTAAATAGGGAATAGATTAACGACCATGCCTAAGATTCAAAATTCGAATCAGATACCTAATGATCCCATCATTTTCCTACAATATGATCATGTTACCTACTTCTCGCTTCTTAAGAGGGAAAACTATCTTCATAGGCCAACACAAGTTCTTTCGGTATATTTTGTCTTCACTCATATGAAATTTATATGATTGGGTCATCGAGAAGGGAAGATGCACCTTATTTGTATAGATAGTGACTTTCAATTATTTTAAACATTTCTTAGTCATCCTATTTTTAAGATTGTTCTGATTTAGACGTGGTCTTAACATGTACTATTCATTTATATGGGTCAGAATTAGTTGGTGAAAATGATAATAGCGACCCTAGAACGTAATAGACCTCGAGTTAGAGAAACACTCGAGAAACATGAATAATTAATTAAGATTAGACGTGGGATGCAATTAATACCCATTACCCCCTCATTCAATTACTACATCTAAGCCATTGATACCAACTTTGTTGAATTTTTAGGCTTAGGGCTACCAATTTTCTTCCCTATGATATATGCTCCCATAGACTTTGTGCCTTCAATGCTTTTATACATTATACCACATATCAACTTTTATTCACATAATATGTTCTTAATATCATAGCATAATCACATTTTTTTTAATTAACTTCTTCCCGATCATTTGAAAAATAAAATATTTTAATTATCGAGACAGATTCATATTATATCATATATGAGCATAACAAAATTGTTCGTTTAAAGAAAATATTTACAAGTAGGGAAAAAAACACCACCTTATACTTATCTGCTAATGTCGGTTTCAAATATGACAACGAACCCTTTCTTTGTTATCAGTCGGTTAATACTCCTTGCGGTTTGAGTATTTATAGATAGACGTTTTTTTTTTCTTTTTCAAATTTAACATATATTCAAAATTAGCCTTTATCTGTACTATGCCGACAATGGTCAACTAATACTCCTAGCGGTTATGACAAAAACGATAATTTCATTAACTCAAAATGAACTAATTTTGGACGAACATTTACGATTGGAGACGACGGTCGATAGATTCAAATTAAGATATAAGATTACCAAAATTTTAAACATTTTTCTAATTTCTTAAACAATTTAGGTATATTTTAGTATGGATGAATTTACAAATTGCAAATTTTATGTCTAATTGGGAATAAAATATTGAATCAAATTAATTATTTGAGGGAATATTTCATGCACGTGCGAGCGAGCCAAATCCTCTGGAGAAACTGCGCTGCATACTGGAATTGAATCCTAAACAGCCCAAGAGGCCATGTTTGTACGGCAAGCTCGTCTTCTTCCTCAGCTCTTCTGAAACTGCTCTGTTCGTTTTGTAGTGCAATTCGTGAGGCGAAATCGGCCCTCGCCTTCTCGAGCTCGACACCGAACTCAGGCTCTCCATCGACCGGAAGCTTGAGTTCTTCATCTCCTCTACAGCTTTCTTGTCCGTCGCTCTCCCTTCTGATGCGCTTCGGAACAGTAGCAGGTCTCTGATTCTCCATCTTCTCTGTCCTCTGGAGAACGAGAAGGTGGAGAGGAATGAGGCCGATGATGATATGATTGAGTGTTTGTCGTTGCTTGTGGCGGAAGAAACGCCGGATTTATCTGGCATTTCTAGGTCGGAATCGAGAATGTTATTGGAGACACGGAGTGGAGATAACGATCGGCTTCCGCTGCGTCTTATGGATGAAGACGACCGCGAGGAGGCGGAGATGTTTGTTCTTTCTCTGCCTCGCTTTCCGTCGCTGTTTCTTTGTGTTGCTGCTTTGTGAGCCTCATCGAATGGATCTGTATCTCTCCGGCGGTGGTGGCGAGGAGAGAAAGCTTCGTGAACCATTCTCTTTCCCTATAGATATCGAAATGTTCAGTAAATTTGGGGGGAAAAAACACAGATATCGAAAGCAGAGTTCTATTTTCGATGAATTTCTGCTATACCTGCGCAATTTTCACCGATCTCGGCGATTTAGGCGACATCGCACTGGAGGAAACCGAATCAGTCACTCGATGGCACGGCGGAGGTTTCAGAGCCCTAATTTTACCACAATCGAAGAGCTCCTCAGCCGACAAAGAAGTCCGCTCCAATTGTCCACTGAAATCGAATTCAAAATCCTCATCAGCAACACTACTACAACAATCGCCTCCAGATTTCGCAATTCCAGGCATCTCCTCCCACAGGAAAGGGATATCCGACGCCGAAGAAATCCTTCCATCGCCATAGCCAGAACCAAACTCCTTGTATTCATAGTAGAATGCGGCAGCATGTGAGGGAGAGGTCGGAGCACTGGAGAAGAAGAAGTTTCCAAAGCGCTGAGGACTGGAAGGAGCGGTCATGTAAGGGGAAGAGCAGGCGCTGTCGAAGTTGAAGTCGACAGGAAGAACCGGAACCGCCACTTCCATTGCGAACGGGAATGAGGAATCTCCGAGGTCCGGCTATGGAAGTGGTTTAGGGTTAGTTGGAGAACGGGGAAGAAGAGAAGGATTTATAACAATGGCGGACGGCGCTGATTCAGAACAGAGACGAAAAGGAGAGGAAGGAGAGAGAGAGAGAGAGAGAGAGAGGAAAATTATTGACTGAGAAAATATGAGAGAGAAAATAAATTGGAAGCCAGCCGCCTTATAACAAACCCCTCCCACCATTTTTCTTTTTTTTAATTTAAAATGTGAAATAATTTTAATTTTATTAATGAATTTGAATTTTTTTTTATTAAATTCTTGTAATAAGAAAAATTATTTTTAAATATTTTTTGTGCCTAAATGCCAATAATTCCCAATATTTAAATATATTTTTAATAATTAAAGTTTTCATTAAGTTGCACAATGCAAATAATTTATAAATTCAAGGATATATATATATATATTAATTATGTTTGATGAGAATGACAAATTTAGTGGCTAGATTTAATATATTTTAAATGTTAACCTAAATTATATTTTATATATTAATTGTGATAAATAATAAAATATGGTCAAATGTCATTTAAAAAATTAAAAAATCTTAATTAAAAAAAAATAATACCCAAATATATTTTCATTTTTTTAATTAAGAAAAAGGAGTTTGTGGGCTGATTTTATTTGATTAAATCAACTCAATAAAAAAAGGTAGAATTTAGAATGTTTTAAAAAAATTCAATTAACTCAAATTTATTATTAATTTTAATATTTATTAATTGAGCTATAGAAACTCTATAGCCTCCCAATTTCGTCTTGTCTCTGTCACCCGAATCCATGTTGGTAAGTACAGATAGTTTTTACAAATAATGTGGTCATGTTATAAAAGATGCAAAAATTTCAACGTCGTCTAGTATCAAATTCAGATTCTATATCTGTATCTAAATTCTAGATATGGACTATTACGGTAACAAAAGCATATCACTAAAGATAGAGCCCAGCTCGAGAAATCGATACAAACATCTAAAAAACAATAAAGAATGTGTTTGTGGTTGGTGCCTAAGAAGTCCACATTTTTGGCCTATGAAATCCACTTTTTGGGTCGCATCTCATCTACCATTATTTATTTAATCTCCTACTTACTACTTAACTAATATTATAATTTTTTTTTCTTTTTTTGGGAAATAATTTATTTATTTGATAATGCTAACGATTTCATTTTTTATTTTTAAAATTTGTGTTTCCTTTGTATCTTCTTTTTTTTTTTTTTTTTTTTTAAATTATAGTTTTCCATTTTTATAAATTTTAATCTAATTCCAAAAATAAAAATAAATTATTAAAAAGTATATACATATATATTTTTTTTCAATTTTGAAACTTGATTTGAATATCTTGAAAATGTTTTCAAAAAATATATAACATTAATTTTCAAATAATAATAAAAATTAAATAGTATAAAATGAGTTTTTTTTTTTTTTTTTTTTTTTTTTTATCCCAAACAAATAATAATGTGAAAAATATTATTAGTAAACAATTCTTGTATTTATTCGTTTGCATGGCAAAATGTCGAAATTACCCTTTGCCTTATTTCGTCATATTACTAACTGTTAACGTCATTTGATAATATTCTTAAGAACGGTTTGGGATCACTGATGTTAAGTTATATTATACGTGCTTACATATTAACTCTATTATTTCGTAGTTTTTTTCTTTCAATTTACAGATTTGTCTCTCTATTGTGTATTTTTTTTTTTCAATTCTCTTCCTATACCGTTTAATTTTCTTTCAATCTCTCTTTCACCTGATGAATGACGGTTTCTAGTTTCTAGAGATAGCACGGAGTAGGGGAAGGTGGCAATAAAGAGAACTTTATGCTAGTAAGGAAAAAAAATATGTAATCAATAACCATATAAATTATTAATAATGAAATGTCACATCGTAGCAAGAATATGTCGTTATTAATTAACTGCTCCTTCATAATTTTGTAATGATCAATGAATACACAATTTTGTCTATCTATCATAATTGAACTCGGTTATAACATTATACATTTTAGGATAAATTATTAATTTTGAAAATTTAAAGATAAAATAATATTAATCTTTCTAATTTTTGTATTATTATTTAAAAAAATAAAGAAGTAAATAAATAAATACTATCACAAAAACCAAAACCACTTTAAAATACTATTTTTATTTCTATATTTTGGGTTTTTTTTATTTTTTATTTTACATAAATTATTATGTAAATAAAAAAAATAAAAAATTAATCCATTTTTAGATATAATTTAAAATTTTTTCAATTCTGTGTCTGGTCTATCAGTAATTACTTGGGTAAATTTAAACTAATTAAAAAAAATTCATGGAAATTTGAGAGTTAAAAGACTAAATAGATATAAACTTCAAAATTAACCGATATTTTAATTTAACTAAAATTTTAGAATAAAATTTCAATCGAGTTTTGACCAAAGTCAACTTCATATCCACCACCATATAGATATATATATATATATATACATATACATATATATATATATATATATAACGGATTGATTATCCCATTTTAAAACCATAGGAAAACTCGTCCATTTTAAACACTAAATTTAAAATTTATTGAAATTACATGAACTAGTTGAAAGAAGTTATGAATCACTGAAAGAGCATTCACGGAGTAATATTCAAGAGCAAGGATATTTTCGTAAAAAACATCCCACCAGAACATGAAAACTCGAGATGAGGGCTCAATCTCGTTAATCTCTCCTAGATTCCAACCATTTTCCCTTTTTCTTCGACTGGCGTGATAAGGAGGGAGAACGAGCACGACTCCCCCTACCCCATTCATTCTGTTTCTCGCCTCACCCCGCTCGAACAGGGCAAGAAGAGGTCGCCAATAGTACCTACTACTCCTACTTTCTCTCGAACATTGAGATTAAAATTAATAACAAATAAATACTTGAGTTCCAAAAGTATGGGAAAAAAAAAGGCTACATTTCATACAAGGTAAAAAAATAATGGAATGTGAATAGAAGAGGTTAAAAGAATGAACTGAATGTTACTGAGAACAAGTAAAATGCATTGCGCCAAATCCAAAATTGCAACAGGAAGGATATGCCTCTATTCCTCCTCCTCCTCCTGCAGTATGGCACAAGATGATGATGCTATATATACAGCTTCTTAGCTCGCCACCCTCCCGAGTTTCGTTCGGGTACTTACTTCCGAAAGTCTGCGTGTAAAAAACTCTCATACTGGCTTCCATTTAATGCCTTCTCGACATGCTCCAAGTTCTCGATTTGATTCGACAATGGACCTCGGTGTATCTTCACTTGACGACTCTTCAACTTCCTCCGTGGAACCTTCAGAAAGTCTTGAACATCACTTAATTTCTGCAACCACATAGACAATTTGGTCAGAAAATGGCTCACCCAAATACACAAACACGGTTCGAGTTGGGTTCGAGTTGAGTCTTACGGTGCGGTTCCTAACTACATCTTCGTAATACAACACGATGTGTCGGGTGCTATTGAAGTACTCCAAAGCTTTAGCTGTTGTCTCTTCTACTTGCCTCAAATTGGGTATCAACAGAGTGGCATTAATTACAGGCTTGTATTTTGCGAGTATATCTGCCTGAAACGTTTCTATAACAAGCTGAGATCTTTGATTAAGAAAAAAATGCAGATATTTGTTGAGATAAACGAGCGAAACCTCGTGATGTGAATGCACGTGAGACTTGTGGGTTCCGTTCAACAGCTTCGCGGCTTGATCGTATGAATTTGCGAGTACTGAGATCATTCTGCGAAGAAGGTTTCGTCGGAATAGGAAGATAGCTGAAACGCCACGACGTTTGAAGTACTCTACTATTTCTACATGGTGCTGCATCAACCCCTACAAAGAATGACACCGTTCATCGACACGAATTATGAAATATAAACATAGCGTGAATGTAATAGATCAAGCCTACTGCTAGTAGATATTGTCTGCTTTGGTCCGTTATGTATCGCTGTCAACCTCGCCGTTTTAAAACATGTCTACTAAGGAGAGGTTTCCACACCCATATAAGGAATACTTCGTTTCCCTCACCAACTAATGTGGGATCTCATAATCTACCCCTTTGGTACACCGTTCAATGTCTGACTCTGATACCATTTGTAATAATCAAAGTCTACCGTTAGTAGATATTGTCTGCTTTGACCCATTACGTATCTTCATCAGCCTCACGGCTTTAAAACACGTCTATTAGGGAGAGGTTTCCACACAATTATAAGGAAATGCTTCGTTCCCCTCTCCAACCAACGTGGGATCTCACAGTGAATATACATGATCCAACCAACATATTCAAAGAACCTACTCATATCACAAGGCATCATAAACCAAATTGGAAGCTACTCAAAACGAGATAATTTCACGATGTAAGCGTCACGAAAACAACGGTTCGTACCTGATTAAGCATCCACTTAAGGCCAACAGCTGCTGTGCACTCGTTTTTCGAAGCACTACTAAACCAGTCCAGATTGTAAACTTTATCGAGCGTTTCGACAATGGTTGATATATTACTTCTCCTAACTTTAACCGAGAATATCTCTCCGTTGGAACTTATGTTAGTATGGTTATTTAATAACGTCTCGAACCAACCACTGCCCGATCTCTGCATCGACAAAATGGCAAAAAATCGAACCGGGTGGCAAGCGCATTCAGCCCTGGAAACGTGCAGAAAATATACTCGTTATCGATCTATTCGATTTCAATTTTAAGTCGAACTACAAAATGGATACTCCTTTTACCTGCTATATGTTGTAGGTTTAGGAAAGTGCACAAAAGGAACGTCTGAAGGATCGATCGTAGGCTTCGAACACGGCATGTCAACAACCTGGACTCTTAACAACCCGACCTTCGTACTTGTGCTAATTTGCTTCAGACAAACTGTGCATATAAATACACCACAGACCATGGCAAAGACCAACACAATCATCCTTAGCATCAATGGGGATTTCTTAGGGACCTTTAAAATAAAAGTTTCCTGCCATTATGAAAATCACTGTGATGCAAAAGCTACCAGAATTCAGATATAAAAGATTGAACAAGAAAGAATTACTGATAAAGATCCTAGGATTGACCATGCTCGTGCTAGACCCTAATGATCTTGGGTTTCTATATTCGATGAGGAATAGATGCACCAAAGAGGTAAGGGCCCAAGTCCACCGCTAGCAAATATTGTCCTCTCTGGGCTTTCCCTTTCGGACTTCCCCTCAAGGTTTTTAAAACGTGTTTGCTAGGGAGAGGTTTCCACACCCTTATAAAGGGTGGTTCGTTCTCCTCCCTAACCGATATGGGATCTCACAATTCATCCCCTTTTGGGACCAGCGTCCTTGCTGGCACATCGCCCAGTGTCTGGCTCTGATACCATTTGTAACAGCTTAAACTCACCGCATCGCCCAGTGTCTGGCTCTGATACCATTTGTAACAGCTTAAACTCACCATTTGTCCTCTTTGGGCTTTCCATTTCGGACTTCCCCTCAAGGTTTTTACTAAGGAGAAGTTTCCACACACTTGGGTATTTCGTTCTCCTCTCCAACTGATATGGGACCTCACAATCCACCCCCTTTCGGGGCCAACGTCCTCGCTCGCTTATCGCCTTGTGTCTAGCTCCGATACCATTTGTAATAGCCTAATCTCATCACTAGCAGATATTGTCCTTTTGGACTTCACCTGAAGGATTTTAAAACGTGTTTACTAAGGAGAGGTTTCCACACCCTTATAAAGGGTGTTTCATTCTCTTCCCCAACCGATATAGGACCTCACAATCCACCCCCCTTCGGGCTTCCCCTCAAGGTTTTTACAACACATATGTAGGGAGAGGTTTCCACACCCTTATAAAGGGTGTTTCATTCTCCCCCCAACCGATATGGGACCTCACAATCCACCCCCTTTCGGGGCCAACGTCCACGCTGACACATCGCCCGGTGTCTAGCTCCGATACCATTTGTAACAGCTTAATCTCACCGCCAGCAGATATTGTCCTCTTTAGACTTCCTCTAAAAGTTTTTAAAACGTGTTTACTAAGGAGAGGTTTCCACACCCTTATAAAGGGTGTTTCGTTCTCCTCCCCAACCGATATAAGATCTCACAAAAGACCACATCAATTTCCTTGGCATTAAGAAAAGCACTATGATGCAAAAGCTACACCCCATGAATCAGAGATTAGATTCAAACAGATTCAGCTCCCATAGCCAAAAGGGTCATCATAGAATTACTCAAAAACATCCTATGATTGAACATGCACATACTAAACCTTCAAAAATTGAGTTTAGACAGAACATAACAACCAATAATTCGATTCAAACAAACAGAAGCAATAATCTCAAACAAATCCAGAACAAGAAATCCCAGTTGGATTCAGTATCAGCTCGAATGTAAACGACAAAATCAAACCCGAAAATCCAGGACGCAGATCAAAGACGACAGAGATTACAGAAATCATTAAAAACCCAGAAAAAAAAACACACACACACACAAAGAAACGGATGTTTTGTTGTAATACCTTGGTCAATGAAGAGGGATCATCCGCCATTGTTAAGAAGGTAAAAGGGAAAAGAAGGAAAAGGGCATTTGAGGAGGAGCTCAGAATCTTCTTCGAATCCCTCCTTCTAACTTTCCCTTTAATTTCCTTCTGGAATTTTTGTCTCCCATCGCTGTGTAGCGCCTCAGTCAAATAACAGAAATGGAAAAGAAAAAAAGAAATTAAAAAAACGAGATGAAAAGACAGAGAACAAAAAGAGAAGGAAGAAAGAGAAATTAGAGAAAAAGGGGAAAAAAATTAATGGGGTTTGAGGGTTTCTCGTGAAGAACAAAATGATTATGAGGCTCTCCTAAAAGCCTTCGACCGTTGCAACCTCACTCTCTTCGATCCTTATTTCTCTTCTTCTTCTTCGCCTTTTGAGCAAATCCTTGCCTCTCTCTCTCTCTCTCTCCTCCTAAAAATATTGAAAAATGTCTCATCCTCCGACATAAATAAATTAAATTAGGTTTAAATTTCTAGTCACGACCTCCAACAAAACATTAGTAGATGATGTCTTAAATTATGCAAACGTGCACCGCCGTTATTTACAACTGATTAATTACTCGAGCTGAGTTGATGCTCGTTATATTGTGATTGAAATATTATCGACAGCCTCAGTATCGTAGTTGTGTTTTTTAAATATACTGAAACTAATAAAATTGTTTTTGTTAGTGCAACTTAATATTACTAGTTTGAATTAATCTGGTTAATATTTTGAGAATATATTTTAGATAATGTTTTTTTTCGTTGGTAGCTTGTATCCTATTCAAACGTTGTGAATATTAATGAAGATTGAACGTTCGATCCCAATTCTAATTCTCATTCTTAACTCTGTATTGTTTGCTTGAGTAATAATATTTTCAGATCTATTCACTCTTTTGAATGGTAGATATTGTGTCGTGTTTTGACCTTGACGGCATGTTTAGTTGAAGAGAGTGACTTTTAAAATGTCGTTTGATAATTGTTTTTATTATGTATTTTCGTTTGTTTAAATAAGAATACATTTGATTAAAAAAATATTTTTTTATAAAAAAGAAAATAGAAATAAATGTCATATATTTAAAAAAAAAATTAAAAAAAAACTTAATAGATTTTTTAACTATAACAACCCTATTCTAAACTCGAGGTAATATGAACCCCTCTAATTTTAAATTAAAATAAAATTTGTTTTAATGTTTTTATTAATATTTTCATAAATAAATGAATTTAATAAATTATATTTTTTTAGCATTTTTAGAGGTCAAAATGTAATTATCTCTTATTATTATTATTTTAAAAAATAATTAATAATTCCAAATATTTAAAAAAATAAAAATGGTATTTTACCTTTAGTTATATATATATATATATATATATATATATATATATATATATATATATATATATATAACTAAAGGTAAAATACCATTTTTATTTTTTTAAATATTTGGAATTATTATCAATTTAGCCACTAAAATAATAAAATTAATATTTTTAATCAAATGTATATGATGTGAACTAAGAAGCATCAATAATATAATATATTTCAATGAACATGTGAAAAAAATGCTGTTGAAATTATCAAAAAATATTCCAATTCATGTCAATTGAAGATGAATGAAGTTTCATGTTATAAATTTTGGATAAATTAGTAATTTAGAGTTACTGTATTTCATTAATATATTTTAAGACTTTTTATTTACTCTATGTTATAATGGTTAATTATGGCCATAAAGTATGAATGTTACAAGTCTTGGAATGCCTTTAATAGTTTCATTTTCATATAAAATCATTAGGAAAATATAGTAAAATAAGCATTTGTGTTTTCTTTAGCCAATGACTAAGTTTCTTTCAAATTCTATGTAGTTTAGGTTGCAGGTATAATCATTCAAGTTCGACATGATCAATCTTGCTTGTTGAGTTATTCAAATCTTAAACAAATGTTCTTACATTGAGATATTTGATTAACAAAAATCATTCAAGCTAGACGTGTTCAATCTTTCTTGTGGAGTGATTCGAATCTCAAATAATGTTCTTGCCTTAAGATATTCGATGAACAAAGTAATCTGAATCTTACTCCTCTTGTAGTGATTTCATATCAATATAGATATATTGTATTATTTTTAAAAAGTTAAGATATAAATAATTTTTTAAAATCAATTCATTATTCGACTTTAACGAGTCATGTTTATGGATTTATTTCGAAGCAATCAAATAAAGTTGTAAACTTAGGAAAATGGAACAATCAAATGTCGTATTCATGTTTGAGTTGGAGTAGAGGAGTAGTACACATGTGACCACGTAATGGCTAATAACATCTTATAATTAAATGAATTGTACGCTAAATTTTAAAAATATTTATCAACGTCAATTTTTCTTTTAAAAAATACATTAAAGTGGCAATATTATTGTAAATGTCTATTTATTTGTTTTTAATAAAAAAATGTTAATGTGGTGTCCGTTCGGAGGAGAACAAACCACTATTTATAAGGGTGTGGAAACCTTATCTAGACGTGTTTTAAAGCCTTGAGGGGAAGTCCGAAAGGGAAAACTCAAAGAGGACAATATTTGCTATCGGTGGATCTGAGTCGTTACAAATGGTATCAGAGCCAGACACTGGACGATGTGCAAGCCTTCTCACTGTTCTTCGAAGGGGGTAGACACGAGGCAGTGTGCCAGTAAGGACGAATTTGGGGGCGGTTTCACATTTCTTGTCGGGGGGAGGGTGGATTGTGATGTCCCACATTGGTTGAGGAGAAGAACAAACCACCATTTATAAGGGTGTGAAAAACCTTCTCCTAACAGACGCGTTTTAAAGCCTTGAGGGGAAGCCCAAAGAGGACAATATATGCTACCGACACTGGGCCCCGAAGGGAGGGTGGATTGTGACGTCCCACATTGGTTGGGAGGAGAACAAACCACAATTTATAAGAGTGTGGAAACCTTCCCCTAGCAAACGGCTTTACATTGGTTGGGAGGAGAACAAACCACAATTTATAAGAGTGTGGAAACCTTCCCCTAGCAAACGGCTTCTAAAGCCTTGAGGGGACGCCCAAATACCGGTGGATCTAAAGCCCAAAGAGGACAAGAGGGAGGGCAATATATATTATAAAAAAATAAAATTTACTTTTAATAATTATTAGAAAATAATAATCGAAGGATTAAATAAAATTATAATAAATATATGCTTATATAATTAAAAACCAAAAACTAATTTCGAATAAATAATTTATATAAAAAAAAAAGAGTATTTTTATTTATTTATTTATTTGTTTTTAATTTAGGCTAAGAATTGAGAGCTCAATGAGAAATTGACCAGATATTTGTTTCCGGCGAGTTTCAGCGCCACTCGTAAACCTCTCATCCTCAGGAACAAGCAACCCATTAAACCCATATCTCCATCTCTCTTTCTCTCTGGAATCTTCAATCGAAATCCGCCAATGGAGAAATCTGTTCTTCTCCGTTCTCTCACCTGTTCCTCTCTGGTATGCAACAGAATCTTCTTCCGTTCAGCTCACAGATTGTCTCGCTCTACATTACCGCCATCTTCGTCGTTTGTTCCGAGGAAGTTACACCGTCTCAATTCACTGCCTCGTCGTCATTTGAGATTACTTCCGGCGTATTCGTCTTCTCGTCCGCTTCACTTCAGAAAGAAGTTCTCGTCTCTGGCTCCGCGTGCTGTTGCTGCTTCCCCTCCTCACTCTCCTCCAGGTTTGAGTTTCATTTCTGTTTTGTTTTTCAATTCCATATCTTAGCCAATTCGTGAAAACTACTTGGAATTATTGTTGTTGAGTTTTTAATTTCGTGTTTGACTACAAATGCTGTTTGTGTTTCTTTTGGCGTTTTTTTTCTTTTTCTAGTTTATGAGATTCGAGTCCATGTTTGATTGCGATAAGTGGACCTGAGTGTTGTTTTTGTTTGTTCTTTGAGCGTAGAGTTTGCAGAAGTGTCTGATGAGGTTGCTGAGAAGCTTGGATTCGAGAAGGTCTCCGAGGAATTTATTGGTGAGTGCAAGTCAAAAGCTGTGCTTTTTAGACATAAGAAGACTGGTGCGGAGGTGATGTCCGTGTCGAATGATGATGAGAATAAGGTCTTTGGGATTGTTCTCCGTACACCACCGTAAGTGTACTTTGAGTTTTGGCTTCCAGTTTGATTACTTGCTGGTATTTTTTTTAACTAAAAACCAACTGATAATTACGATAGGACATGAAATATCATTCTCAGTAGTTTCCGTACAATCTCAAATTATAACTCTTTCACAGGAATGATTCTACTGGAATTCCACACATATTAGAACACAGTGTATTGTGTGGATCAAGGAAGTACCCAGTGAAGGAGCCTTTTGTTGAATTATTGAAAGGAAGCTTACATACATTCTTAAATGCATTTACATATCCTGATAGGACATGCTACCCAGTTGCTTCAACAAATACAAAGGTAAGCAGTGATATGCGAATCACAAATAAGATTGTAGTGGCTGAGATGCAAATATTGTTGAGTTTTCAGCTGACTGAAGATGACTTTGTTTTTATCCCCAGGATTTTTATAATCTTGTTGATGTATACTTGGATGCGGTCTTCTTTCCTAAGTGCGTGGAGGACTTTAAGACGTTTCAACAAGAGGGGTGGCATTATGAACTAAATGATCCATCAGAAGACATATCTTATAAAGGTAATTTAGCATACACTCATCATGGTGTGCAGTATTCTCTCTACTTCGATGAGAGAAAATGTTAGATTCTAATTTCTTCACTAAATCTTTCTTCAATGCCAGGGGTGGTGTTCAATGAAATGAAAGGAGTTTACTCCCAGCCTGACAATATCCTAGGACGAGTAACTCAGCAGGCAAGAACCATTTTGTTGTTTATCTCCCTCTGGTTTCCTTTCCTCTCCTATACTCTAGAACCTTTGCTCATGTTGTTCGTGTGTTGTTATGATTAGAAGATTTCAATTTTTTTAACCAAGTAGCATTACCTATGTAAATAGTCCATCATCAAAAGCTGAAAAAAGAAAGGGAAAAAAAAAAAAAAAAAAAAAAACTAGGGAGAATGAGACATATCCATGAAGATTACTAGGAATCGGATCCAAAATTCATTTCGTTGTATGTCCATAACGATAATGTACAACCAATTTCTTAAGGAGTCATTTAGAATAGAAAAAATAGGGAGAATTGGACTCATCAGAAATTTAACCACACACACAAGTAAATATAAAATCAAATAAGAAATATATAAATCAATCTTTCAAAAGCATATCCAGCTAATATCTACTTGAGTTCAGACAGTTAGAGATGAGAGAAACTGAGAGCCTATTTTGCTGTTTGCCATGTAGCTATGGTTACTTGTATCGTGGATATTTTATAACATCTATATCTTGTCCATAATTTTTTAATGTTAAAACATGGAAAAAGAATTTAAAATTGACCTTCTAGAGAGCCCTAAAAGAAGAAAGACTCCGGAATCTTTCCCAGAAGAAGTGCCACAAAATATTTGAGTGTTGGGACAGGGAAAGAGAGATCTGGAATCGAACCTTCCAAAGTGTCCTAAAAGATGATGAAATTCTGGACCTCACGTATCTTCAAAGAATAGCTGCTATTAAACTCTCCTTGGTTGAAGATAAAAGAGTGGTTACTTGAAAGTACCAGAGAGTTCTCCTACAAATCCTTGTCCCAACACCTTGCAGCCCCTCTCCTCAAGCCCAATGGTTAAGGTGTATTTGGAATTTTGGGGAGGAACCTTCCAAGGTTGCATATATCGTACAGACTCTAGGTTGGAAAAGATGGAACACAAACGATACAGTGAAAGCTATTCTCCATTTTGTATCTTTTCATTGAAATGAAAAAGTCCGTCTTCATAGGAGAAGTATTCTAGAAAAGATCATTTTTCTTAATTGATATAATTACTGTAATTTTGAATTGGGAAGGTTAATATTCTAGAAAAAAAAAAAAAAAAAAATTATAGACTTTTGATGTTTATTGACAATTGGTAGACTCTCCTTTGTCAGTTTTTTGGGAAGTTATCTCTACCCCTTCGCTGTAGGCTGTTTTGATGAATATTCATCTCCATTGTTCATAAAAAAAATGACAAAAAAAGAAAAAAACTTTATAAACTTTTATGTTTTAGTCTATTAAGTCCTTAAAATTTCAATTTTGTATCTAATAGATTCTTAAACTTAATATTTTGTGTTTAATAGGTTATTGACCTAATTGACATTTTACAAAATTTAGGTATTTATTATATACAAAATTAAAAGTTTAGGGCTCGATAGACACAAATTTTAATTTTATGTTTAATAAATCCATTAATTTAATAAAATCTTGAATATTTTAAGGGCTTATTAGGCACAAAATTGGAAGTTTAAAGACCTTTTATGCATTTTTTAAAATTTAGAGACCTATTGGACACAATTTAAAAAACTAACTTCAGGGACTTGATTCTTAATTTAACCTGAAAAGAACCATAAATCCAATTTCAATGATTATGAGTAAGTTGAATAAAATCTATTTGTTATATATGTAGTTGGTTGTTCATTGATTATAGTGTTGCAGGCTCTTTTCCCAGACAATACATATGGAGTTGATAGTGGAGGCGACCCACGAGTTATTCCCAAGCTTACATTTGAGGAATTCAAGGTTATTTTTCTTCGCATACTTTTATTGGAATTGATTACTGAGTTTACATTTTGAAAATTATAAAAGAACAAAGGAAGTGCAGTAGATGGGAGCTTGTAAGAACGCTTGCCAGTAGGATAATAACATGAAAAATGTAAATCTTGAGGTTGCAGCCACTTTATTTGGTTAATGCTTGTCATGTGGCCTGTAGGTTGTTATCTATTGCCTTGTACATGCCATAGTTGAAAGTTGGTTATTTTTTAGTCTTTTAAGTTTTGTTCTCTCTCTTTCTCTCCCCATGCATTTATGCATGTATGTGCATATGGCACGTATTACTTTACTCTTGATGAGAAAAATGGGATTTTATAAAAGATCGATATAGTATGTACTGTGGAGAATTTTACTGCCATATGTACCACGTAAGAGAGAAGAACAGAATGATCAGTTCTTTATAAATGATTTGCCAATTGATAACCTGAGTTAGTAGTATTCCTCACTCAATTATCTGTAGACTAATTAAAGGAGGTATATTTGTATCCTCAAGGGGATTTTGGTATGCAGTAATGGTATGAGGGAAGATGGCATCATAAACCTATGTTTTAAATGGACATTTGTATCTTAATTTCTTTAATTTTTAATTAAAAATATTTTATTTTAAATTTAGTATGAAGTGTTTTTTAAGGAATTTGAACTATTTTATTATACAAAATATTATTAAGAAATTTAAGTTAACTTTATGCCGTTCATTATGAAAAACAACGATCAGGATTTCCAGCTCCAAGGATGTTGATTTTTTGTTATTTATTGTTTTTTAGTTGGAGTAGGATTGTGTCAATTGCTAATTGTCGTGTTGTGAGAACTAAATCTGTAGCGTACTTATTTGTTTAAATTAACTCTATAGAGCTAAAACTCAAGGATAGCTATCTGCTTAGTAACATTCCAAAAGGAATGGACTCTCTCTCTTCAACAATGCGCATGCACGTCTGTTTACTATCTTTTCCATTGAAGTTAAACTGTAATCCTTATTTCTGCTCATACATATTTCTTTCACTTTGGATGATCTTCAAGTTGTACGTTCTCTTTTTTTCTTCTTCGTGTTTTCTCATTTTTCATGCCTGCAGGAATTTCACCGTAAGTTTTACCACCCAGGAAATGCAAGGATTTGGTTTTATGGAGATGATGATCCAGTTGAACGACTGCGTATTCTCAAAGGTAATTAAAGGAGAATGATAATAATATATTTTCTTTTAGAAAAGGCAATTAAGTTTTCTTGTCCATCATTGTTTTTATTTAATGTAGTATTAGAAAGTCATGGGTTGTTTTTTTTTTGTTTTTTTTTTTAATAAAATGTGCGAACTTGTTATAGTAAAATAAGGCATAAATATGAACATTCTTGAACCTGGTTATTGTTGACACTTCTGCTTTACATATTTCTTTATTTCAATAAAACCATTTCTTGCCAAAAACCATGAATATTACCTTTTTTTAAATGAAATCTAGTTTTTATTTTTAAGAATGCACAAACATAGAGTGACACCTACATGCACACAGATACACAAACTTCTCATTAGTTTGAAACAGTAACACAATTTCTTTTCAAGAAAATTCCTTTTTGTTCATGTTGATTTTCCCACATCATTTTTTTTAAAAAAATTATGTCGATATTTTAATTTGTTTATTATTGCCTTTCTCTTGGGTGTGTGTTTTTTTAAAATTTTATTTTCATGTGCACCATTTGTTTAAAACTTATTTTGACATCCTTCCCTTTATGGAGGAATAAAGTAGATCAACTGCGACGAGTTTTATCTGTGTATGTGACATCCCATGGCATTTTATTTTAACAATGTAAAAGTTTGACAAGTCATATCAATTGAAAAACATGAATTGGTTTTAAGGCCCTATTTCGATTGGAAGACTGAAAGAGGGCTTGGGATAATTGTGTTTTGAAGGGTCAACAGTAATGTTTGTTTGCTTTTTATAACTCCTTTTGGTCAGCAATCACTATTAACTTGTTATGATAGGTTTTTGTTACTCATTAATGACAGGGGTGTGCGTTAAGATGTAATCAAAGGATAAAACTGATGATAAAATTTTGAGAAGTACGGGAATTATCAATTAAAACTGAAGTTAAACTAGACCCTATAATTTAACCATAATGTTTTTGTTATTGGATTATGTATTTTATCTGTTACTGACTAGTTTACTCACTTCTCTGCCTCCATCACAGAGTATCTAGACATGTTTGATGCTAGTCCAGCATCCAACCAATCTAAGATTGAGCAACAAAGGCTATTCTCAGAGCCGGTTAGGATTGTTGAAAAGTATCCTTCTGGTGATGAAGGTGATTTGAAGAAAAAGCATATGGTCTGTGTTAATTGGTTGCTTTCTGAAAAGCCCTTGGACTTGGAAACTGAGCTTACTCTTGGGTTTTTGGACCATCTTATGCTGGGAACTCCTGCTTCTCCACTGAGGAAAATCTTACTGGAGAGTGGTCTAGGAGAGGCCATTGTTGGTGGTGGGATTGAAGATGAGCTCTTACAACCACAGTTTAGAATTGGATTGAAGGGTGTTTTGGACGAAGACATTCCAAAAGTAGAAGAATTAATTCTAAATAAATTTAAGAAATTAGCAGAGGAAGGTTTTGACAATGATGCCGTAGAGGCTTCCATGAATACCATTGAGTTTTCCCTGCGGGAAAACAATACTGGATCTTTCCCTCGAGGCTTGTCACTTATGCTTCGATCCATTGTAAGCTATAACTATAACCAGCTCATTTTATTTCCTAGTTGGTCAAATTCTTTTTTAAAGTTGGTTGGCTTACAATTATTAAAAATTAAAATCAACAGGGTAAATGGATATATGATATGGATCCATTTGAACCATTGAAGTATGAAGAGCCTTTGAAGGCCTTGAAAGCCAGAATAGCTGCGGAAGGACCCAAAGCTGTTTTTTCTCCTTTGATAGAGAAATTCATCTTGAACAACCCTCACCGAGTAACTATTGAGATGCAGGTAAAGTATGCTGAATCTTTCACTCAGAATTTCATTTGCTATGTCGTTAAATTTGATTTCATTAGTTTCCATCTTGCCCTCCTTTGACAGCCTGATCCAGAGAAAGCTTCTCGTGATGAAGCAGCTGAAAAACAAATCTTGCAGAAAGTGAAGGAAAGCATGACTGAAGAAGATCTTGCTGAACTAGCACGTGCTACACAGGAATTACGGCTGAAGCAGGAAACACCTGATCCACCAGAAGCTTTAAAATGTGTTCCATGCCTTTGCCTTGAAGATATTCCTAAAGAACCTATTCGTATTCCATCAGAGGTAACTATATCAATCCATATTTGAGTTCAGTCGACAATCTGCATTCTAGCTTAATTTCTAATCTCTTACTCTTTAATATAATCTACCTGCAGATTGTAAATGTCAATGGAGTAACTGTCTTACAACACGAACTCTTCACAAATGATGTTCTTTATTCTGAAGTTGTTTTTGATATGAGTTCAATGAAGCAGGAGCTTCTTCCTTTGGTACCCTTATTTTGGTAAGTGGTGGAACTTCATTAGTATGTTGGTCGTTCCAGGTAGCTTGTAACTTTTTCAAATTCAACAAATATGGAGTGAGGGATCAAATCTTCAACGGTATGAAAGGCTAATAGGTGCTTTTCTATTATGCTATGCTTGGGTTGACAAATAGCTTTTCATTTGCATTCCTAATTTTAAATCTCGCAAAAGATCAATGACTGAAGAATTCTTAGGTGCCTCCTCAAAATTGCAATGATTAACTTGTGAGTGAGATTCCTAAAGGGAATTTAAAAGGCAGATGCGAGAAACAATATTTAAGCCATTTTTGGAGTTAGGTGCTTATAACCTTTCATTGCCTGGAAAATCCATCCTTATGTCGGACTAGCTTACGAGATTTAATGTATTCTGTTTATGTTGAGATACATTGAACTGTTCTAAGCTATCTCCTCCCCATTTTCTGTAGCCAATTATCTTATAGATGATATCAATCATTAATGTATAGTGTGTCTTGTGCATTTGATCGGAATTTGGGAGTGGTTTGATGTGAATCTTAACATTTTTACCATTCTTCGGAGTATATCTTTTTGACTTCCAAATGTTCTTTGACAGTCAATCATTGTTAGAGATGGGCACAAAAGACTTGACTTTTGTGCAACTTAATCAGTTAATTGGAAGGAAAACTGGTGGGATATCAGTTTATCCATTTACATCATCTATACGTGGCAATGACAAGGCATGTACTCATATGATTGTCAGAGGCAAGGCTATGTCAGGATGTGCTGAAGACTTATTCAACCTGGTATATAACTCGATTTTTCTTTTTTTTTTTTTGAGTTTTCTTAATAAAAAAAAAATGTGCACTGCGTATATTCTCTGGTTTATTTATGTGGAATGCCGACTACCAACAAATTTGTCCTTTTATATTCACATTTCAACATTGTGCAGTTTTTTACTGCGTTGTAGCTGAGCCACTCACCGTTACTATTGGCTTTTTAATGTACAACTCACAGTTAGCTACTTCCTGATAATAAACTAAAAAGTTCATTTCTTTTTATGGTGTAGATGAACTGCATTCTTCAAGAAGTACAGTTTACAGATCAGCAACGGTTTAAACAGTTTGTATCTCAGAGCAAATCACGAATGGAGGTACATAAAATGAATAAACGACTAAAATGCCGATACCCACAATTGTGATATGTTAAGTATTAATGTGTATGTGATATCTATCAGAATCGGTTAAGAGGTAGTGGTCATGGAATTGCTGCTGCTAGGATGGATGCGAAGTTGAACAGTGCTGGGTGGATCTCTGAACAAATGGGTGGTCTCAGGTTGGTATATTTTCAATATTTTCATTTGTTTTTTCATTTTGGTCTTTTCTGGTGCTATGCTGTCGACGTGCATGCTCCTTTTGGGCATTTAACTCTTTATATGGTAATGGAACTCTTTTTGGGATTTGTTATATGGTCTGGCAATTCATCTGATGGTTTTCAATAGGAACAAGAAACTAAAATAAAAATGAACATAAAACGGTATTAATATTAAGGACAATTACAAGTTTTCCATGCACTTCGAGAAGGTTGCCTAATATGTAAGTTGTATCTCTTCTGTCTTGTCTAATATTTATGTTTCTTATAAAAGGATATAACTACTTCTCTAGCCAACTTTGGCTAATGACTAATATGTACCTAATATCTTAATATGATTTCTATTATTTATCCTAATAATATTCTTAACAGCTTTTCCTTGAGCTAAATGAGCTTTGAACATAGTATGCATGTATCATCTTATCCGAGATGTTTCAGAATAGTACATTGATTTCATCCTCCTTTTCTTGTTTTGTTTATCGTATAAAGTTATCTGGAATTTCTGCGAACTCTTGAAGAGAAAGTTGATCAAAACTGGGCTGAAGTTTCTTCATCACTTGAGGAAATCCGCCAATCCTTACTTTCAAGGAAAAATTGCCTAGTCAACATTACTGCTGATGGCAAAAACCTCACAAATTCGGAGAAGTTCATTGGCAAATTTCTTGATTTGCTTCCTAATGAACCTGTCATTAAGAACAGCTCTTGGAATGCTCGACTTTCTTCAGATAATGAAGCCATATTGATACCTACTCAGGTAAGGGCATTCTCTTATTACTTTTTGTTCATTTTTTTTTCTCCTCAACTATTTGTTAATAGCTAACTCCTCCAGGTAAATTACGTTGGAAAAGCAGCTAACATTTATGAAACTGGCTATCAACTTAATGGAAGTGCCTATGTTATTTCAAAATATATTAGTAATACTTGGCTATGGGACCGTGTTAGAGTAAGTGGAGGTGCTTATGGAGGGTTTTGTGATTTTGATACTCATTCAGGTATAAACTTGTGCTACCATCTTTTTGCCATTGCATGAAATATCAGTAGGTAATCTTACCCTACTTGAATTGTATTTGCAGGAGTATTCTCCTTTTTATCTTATCGTGACCCAAATTTGTTAAAGACACTTGATGTATATGATGGAACTGTTGATTTTCTACGTGAATTGGATTTGGATAATGATACTCTAGCAAAAGCCATAATTGGAACCATTGGAGATGTTGATTCATACCAGCTTCCTGATGCTAAAGGTTATAGTAGGTATGGTTACACTCTCTTCTCGTTCTACAATCATCAGCCTGTTCTTTGCAATATGTTGTGTATTTAATTCTAAACGTCTTTAGCCAGGTTTTGGTCATCAAGCCTCGCCCGACAGATTTTGTTATACTTAGATAACAGGAACTTGTATTTTGTAAACAAACTTCTTAAATAAAAGGAAGTCGTGAAAAATAGCGTCCAGGAAAACAGAGAAAGAAGTGTTCCTCTTAAAATACTATTATACGAGCATGTCTGTTGCATCCACCCAATACCAAGCTATTATAGCATTCATTGTATACTAAAATGGGTGGATATTGATTGGATACGATTGGGTGATCTCCATTGTCCTTAATATGCTAATAGAACATTGACACATTAAAGTATATTTCATAACATAAGGGTTCAAAGACACAAATTAAGAAGTTTTGAATACATTTAATTTTCTGATGAAAAGAATTTTCTTTGTTTTTTCCTCCCCTCTAATTTGCAAGGTAGAATACATTTAATTTCAAGAAAGACAAACTAATTTTCTGCCTGGCTTACAACTTATATATATTTGTATTTCGATACTACGAACAACTTCAACCAAAAAAAAACCTGGACAATTTTGTCTCTCTGTTAAATCGCCATTCTGTTTGAAATAAATTTACCATCTACATTTGTTCTCTTCAGCTTGTTGCGTCATTTGTTGGGAATTACAGAAGAGGAAAGGCAAAGGAGAAGGGAAGAGATTTTATCAACCAGGTAAAAAATGACTACTGGCTAATGTTTATTTTAGCAAGCAAGCTGTCAATCCTTTCCCTTGGAAATACTGTTGGCTGTGTTGAAGTATAGTAAGTTAGGAAATGTTTTGGCTTGCAAATTCTTTTAATCTATCATACCAATGAAGATTGTCAATTTTTAGCCAATCTGTATGCTGTTAGATTTGGGGGGGGGGGGGGGGGGGGGGGGGGGGGGGGGGGATTTTCCATCACATCGTGCATTAGTTCTCTAAAGTCTAAGCAAGTCCACTGCCCGAATACATTCTCTAAACGATTTCATTGATAGATGAAGTATAGGGGTAAGAACTCCAAGCTCCTATTGGTGAATTACAAGAAACCTCTCCAATTGGAGATTAAATAAGATGAGCTATGATGATTTATAGGTCGCTTATTTTTGCTAAAAACAAAGAATTAGAAAGAATAGTGTCCATAAAACAGTCAAAAGAAGAGTATATTTCCCTGATAATACGACAATTCCTTTCGTCCCGATGATATCCTTGAAAATGCGACATCTTAATTCTAGGAATGTTAAGTCTAGGGGTTTCAGTTGAGGGTTAAAAAGCTTGAGTTGAAGAAACTGATAGAATCTGAACAGAACTAAAATGATATTGAAATATAATAAAGGTAAAGAAGCAAGTTAATGCAACTGTTTCGAGGTACTTGGACCCTCCCCTCTTGAGAAATCTCTGAAGCCTTAATTCACTCACAAAAATAATGCCCAACTCCCTCTATTTATAACCAAATACCCAAATAACTTCCATACTAATTACTATTACATCCTTATTAACGTTCCAATCAGAAACATGGGAATGTTAAGTCTAGATGCAGGTTCAACTTCTTAAGTAAAGTTTCCCCAATCCACTTTTAATGAAGGCTCTCTTGTCATGTTTTTTCACTCACAAAAGTAATGAATTGGCATTAGGTAAGGGTAGGCAAGTCATTTAATTCTGTTTCCGGGTTTTATTATCTGGTTCATAATAAATTGCTTCTCTACTCTTTTGCCATGACTTATGTCCATCTCTCTGCCAACAGCTTGAAGGACTTCAAGAACTTCGCCGACGCACTCGAGTCAGTCAGAAACAAAGGAGTGGTAGTTTCAGTTGCATCTCCCGAAGATGTCGAAGCTGCACACAGCGAACGCCCTGGCTTTTTCCAAGTGAAGAAAGCCCTCTAAGACAACCCTCCAAGCTCCCATTGCAGCACCATCCCCACTTCCAAAATCTACAAACAAAGAGAAGAGAGAGAAACAAACCAAAACAGATTTCAGAAAAGGAAAAGGTAACCAGCATTACTGATTCATTTTGCAATACTAGTATGGCATGAACAAAAACATTGATTGTTTCAGAAAAATTCAATAGTTAATATTTGATCTGTTGTGTACGAACATGGGGGATTTGATAGTTCTTAAATGCTGCAAGCAGTGGGGGGGAGGTGTGTTTATTGATATGATGAAGAGAAGGAATGGTGATGTATTTAATTCTTGCGTGTCTCCTCTGATCACTTGCTCTCAGTTTTGATCAGGTTTTGTTGCTCTTTCTGTGCTCTGTCTTTCGCCCCGCCCCCCTTCCAATTTATTAAAGGAAACCATATTTATTATTTAGATATAACCCCCCATTCATTTCATGTTTGAATCCACTTGGTTCTTCATTGATTTGGACAGTCTTATTGAATGCCATTTATATATTTTTCAATTTCCATTTTCCTTTTTTTTTTTTTGTTTTAAGATGTCTTGCTTCTATTTTTGTTTTGGTGGAGTTGCAGCTGTAGTATTTCTTTTTCACTTTTACTGTCCTGATTGGGGTTAAATTAGAACTTCTTTTTAGTTGTTTCTATTTGTTGATTAAAATTTACTAGATGTGAATACCATGGGGTAAGAATTAGCAAAAATTCAAAGTTATTTGTGATTACACTTCGGTTGTAAAATTTAGTTTTCATTTGGTCTTTTTTATGAAACTGTTAAATTTTTGTTCTTGAATTTTGAATTTAGTTTTCATTCGATCTTTTAAGTTCTTCGTTTAGACGAGTCTTAAGATTTAGTTTACATTTTTAGTTGTTTATGTTAACTTGTTATTTATTTAATGGAAAAGTATTATTTTATGCTCTTGTATTAATTAAAACTCTAAGCTTAACTTTTGTAAGCATATTAATTTATGCTCTCCATTACATTTGTTTGGATTGTTTGGATAAACATGGTGTGAGATGGATAATGTTATCCATTAAATCCTTAAATTTTTAAAAGTTACCCAATTTAGATTTTTGTTTGAGGCTTTTGTTATAAAAAAAAAAATTATTCTCGCATTTGATTGTCTATTTTGTGTTAATTTGATCAAAGAAGACAATCTTAACAAACAAAGTCATTAAATTGATTCACTATGATAATTTAGAATTTAGTTAATGTAATTATAATTCACAACAATGTCTTTTGGACGAAATTTAATTTGATGGAGAGGGTTGTAAATGTTCGAGTGATTGTTTTGATTATTTTGAAACACATAAATGGAATATTTAAAACATTTTTCAAACTTATAAATTTTAATATATATATATATATATATATATATATATATATATATATATATATATATATATATAAAAGGCCAAATTAAGGAGAAAAAAATTTAAAAAAAAAAAAAAAAAACCCTTAAACTCCGTTTGCTCGTCTAAAAAACATCAATTTTTTAAAATTCCAATAATATTCTTAACTTAAAAAAATATCTTAGAGTTAGGTTTGGATGAAAAATTTTAATATTTGTTTTAAAAATACCATTACCCTTAAATTAAAAAAAAAAAAAAAAAAATCCTTAATATTTATATTATATTAAAAAAAATATCCATAAAATTTTAAAAGTAGCCTTTTTAACTAAAAAAAAATAAAAAAATAAAAAAGTTTCTACGGCCAATCTATGGACATAAGCCATATATTATTTTTCTTTTTAATGTTAATTTTGAAAGTTTATTATTTTTATATATGGTACCGATCGTAAGAATATTTTTGAATTTAAAAAAAAAAAAAGTTAAAAACTGTTCTTAAATTTTTTTTATAAAAAAATTAAAGGTATTTTTGAAGGTTGTTTTGAAACAAAATATTAACGGAGTTAATCCTATTTTTTATTTTTTTAAAAAAAAAGTCGAGGATAATTTTAATTAATTATTTATTTATTTATTTTAACTTGAATATATTATTAAAATTTTTAAAAGTTTTAAGGATACAATAATAATAATAGTGATTTAGAAGTTTATTTAAATGTGCATTTTTGAATACATGTGACTCTAGATTCCTATTGATTTAGCCTCAATTTATTTGTCATGGATTTATAATATTAATAGGGATGGAGCTAAGTTTAGTATGAAAATGTGCTCAATTTTAATAAAAAATGTAAGGATCATGGGCAACTTTAAATATTCATCAATAAGTTCTGTTGGATGATGGAAGTCCCACATCGACTAATTTAGGGAATGATCATGGGTTTATAAGTGAGGAATACTAACTCCATTTGTATGAGGCCTTTTGGGGAAACCCAAAGCAAAGCCATGAGAGCTTATGCTCAAAGTGGACAATATCATACCTAAGGTTAGGTATAAATAACAAAATTATATTTCAACCATTTCATTGAATTCTAACAAAAAAAAATTATGTCACGTCGTCTATCTATTTTAGTCTTTTATATCATGCAATCATACAATATTTAGGTATCACGTCCACTTTTACATTATGTTGCCTTAATTTTCGGTTAAAATAGACACTATCAGAGATCGATTATGTGAGCTATCTAAATCTTCGGCATTTGAAGACGGCATATACCTAGGCTTCCTAAACGCAAACTAACCCATAATTGCTACAATAATCTCGTGCCATTGCGCACGTTCATCAGGGTTTGTCAATGTTGGGAGGCAACACAAACATCCCGCGTCTGGACAAGTTCATGTCATACGCCAAATGCACTTGGGTTCGGCTTCACCATGCACATTCTGCCACTGCAGCACTAATCATCATCGAGCGTGCTCAAGGCTGGGAGGTTGCACCACATCATCTCTGTAACTGACCTAGAGTCACTACAGTTGGTATTAGAGCCTAGTTTTCTACTGACTTAGAGTCGTTACATTCTCGTTCCCAACGAAGTTCATGTCGTGAGACAAAAGCCCCGAATCCCATTTCACCTTGCACGTTTTATCGTCACGCTACCCACCATTCTCGAGGTTGAGGGCTACACAAACTTGGAAAGCAACGCTATAATTCTCATATAACGAGTTAAAAGAAACTAATTATAACATACTTAGATTAGACTTTGATTACTTCTTGTCTTATAAGCTTAATTTAACATTAATTTATTTTATCTTAAAAAAAAAAAACTAATTAATATAATTACTTTTAAAAATAAATTTAAAATAAAAATAAAAAAAAGGATTGAAATTGTTATGATTATGAAGAAGTTGGAGGATTCGTATTTCCAAAAGCTGCCCAAAATCTTCGCAACGACTTCGCTCCAAGCAATAAACAAAGATTGCCGGGTCGGAGATTGACGATTTTCAACCGTTGAAACAGGATCGCCGGCTCTCCGTCACCGTCGTCGGTAACCATCATAAGCGGCAACCACTTCCCCGCTTTCTTGTCGGATCTCTGATCCTTAAGCCTTCTCTTGCTTTATTTTTGTTTTTCTCTCTCTAGAAATGGTTTTGGAGAGGCCATGAAAGCAGAGTTCGAGTTGGAGGTGGAAACGTCGATGGTCGACTGTAAGCGAGTTGCGGTGATGACGGCGGCGAATAATGCTGGTTGCATGTCTAAGAGGAGGAGAATTTCCGGTTCGCCGGAGAGATTGCGGCCGTCGGCGTCTCGGTCTGACCTTGGAGACCGTTGTTTGTGGTTGGAGAATGCGACGACGTCTCTGTCGCGTTTGGAGAAGAAGAATTCCCTTGACATTGTCGCCGGAGGTGAGATGAGGTATGGCTTTTCAGAGGATCAGTTTCCGGTTTCTTGTAGCTCCAGTGACGACTGCGGGAAGGCCACCGTCGTGAAATTCGAAGATCTGGAGGTGAGTTTCCAATTCTTGGTTGAGGAGATTTACCTCTCTGTTTGTTTGGAATTTGGTTTTTAATTTTGAGTTTCTCTGTTCTTCGGTTAGCGAGAAAATGGAGGAGAAGAACAAAAAGTATCATTAAATTTAACCGGTTCATAAATCATGTTTTCTATATTCTCCGTTGAAATTGAATTTAGATGAATTGTTCTTCATATTACCGCGATTTTTTCCTGCAAAAAAATTCAGTTCGTGATTTGTTCGTTTCTTCATCGTTTAATTCAGTTCAATTCTACTCATAAAATTAGGACCGTTTCTACAAAATGATTGTTAAGAATTCAAGTCTGTACGTATTTTTTATCGTATTTATTGAAATTTATCTTCAATGCGCCATAGCTGCAGACCAAGAGCTTCGAAACCGTAGAGTCGATTCCTGTTAACGACATTGAAAGGTTCATTGCACTTTACTATTTTCCTTCAATTTCCTCCAACGAAACGGATTCTGAGAAACGCTTCATCTTCTCTTTCGCCATTTCTCACTCTGTTTAATGTTTAATTTCTGTTTCTTTCTTCTTCTTTTAGTTATAATCATAATTTGAATCTCTTCAGAGAGAGCACTCCAACGAGCAATCTCCGCGGAGATTCAGACGAAATGGACTCTCCGGCGACGAATTTCTTGACTGACAAACAGAAACCACCGGATCGTCCGAAGACGCCGCCGATTTCTGAGATCGAAGATTTCTTCGCTGAGGCCGAGAAGTACGAACAGAAGCGTTTCTCGGAGAAGTGAGTACAATTTCTCCACGCGCATGATAACCATCTCTGATTCCGCGCATTTTAGCCGAACCAAAACCTAACTAACTTTCAACTTCTTCTTCGTTAATCGATTCAATTTTTTCGTTCGTCTTGTTCAGGTACAACTTCGATATAGTAATGGATGTGCCATTGGAAGGACGATACCAATGGATTCGCCTGAAGCCATGAAAGACCAGCTAACCTTAAGCTAAGCCTCCGCCGGGATCTGGATTTCTCCGATTTCGAAAGAGACTCTGTTAATTTCTTCTTTTGTACAGCTTTCAACTCCATAAAAGAAGCTCCGAAACTAAATACTTTCAGTATACACACACACACACACTGCACACACGCCCATAGAAACCGCCGCCGCCGCCGCCGTCCTTTGATCATTTCCTTTCATGAACTCAAATCTATGTTTTGTGTCTTTCGTCCATAGTTGAGCACAGATTTCTGTAATTCTCACTTTGAATTCACGACAAATGTTAGCCATGTTCATCACAGTTCTTCCTTTTTTTTTGCCACTTTTTGAGCTTGCGTTATGTGTAAGAAAAGTGTGCTTTGTTTGAATGCTTATTCTCTGTGAAGAAAAAAGGGAAACGTGTAATCTCCTCCTTTTGCATATTTCTGAATTTTGTGTTATGGAATAGATCTGAAGAGCTGTTTGTGGAATATTCTTTCAGAATAAGAACAGGGCACCATTCTCTTAGCTACCTACCATGGAGGGGAGAAGAGGAAGCCATTGTTGGGATCATTTTAGCTCAACAATTCCAGAGGGTTAATTTGGATTCACCCCTTCAAACACAAAATGGAGAAAGGTACACAAGTCTTTATCTTTGTGGAAATTTTTTTCTTCCTTTTGAGTTGAGACAAAATCTTATCTCTGGGATCAAAATTTTCACTCTTTTACAGTAATTGCAACTTCTTTGTCACCTGTGATAGTGTTGCATTTGTGGAAGTATGTTGCATTTAAGATAAGTTAGGTGATGAAATATGTTATCATCATATATATATTCTCTTCTGTACTGGATCAAGATTTTCCAAAAGTAACTATTCATTTTTTCATATTTCATAATAACCCAAAAGTTTCTATGATTCTAATCATTTGTGTTACTGTCCAATCTTGATATCATCTGTGAAAAAAAAAATACCCTTATACTAGAATCCATGGATTCAGGTTTGAGGTTCAAAAAACACACATCTCTTAGCCTCAAACCTTCATGAGAGTAATAATTCAGCTCATGAACTTTAGCTTCATAGCGATTCAGCTCTTGTACTTTCAAATTGGTAACGATTTAGTCCTGGTTGGGAAAACTTTATGAAGTTTAATGAAATTTCCTACCCATGTAGATCGATAAATTGATCGGAGGAAAGTACAACAGCTGAATCGTTACAAACTTTAAAGTTTATGGATTATATTGTTACAAATTTTGAAAGTACAACAACTGGATTGTCGAAGTTTATGGACTAAATTGTTACTTTTATAAGAATTTAGAGACCAATGACATTTAGTTAAAATCGGGTAGTTGAGATAAGACTGTTCGTAGGGTTGGTTTGTTAAAATTTTGGGGTTATAATATCCTTAATGTTTGTGGATTATTTGATTTCAGAATCCGAATATTAAGAACTTAGCAACATTCCCTAAATTTCCAGACATCTTAGGTTAGTTTGAAAGTAGATGGATTAATTCTAAGATTTTGGGTGATAAGATAAGATTTAAGATGATTAAATTGTAGCAACTATATATATGTATATGTATATGTATATGTATGTATATATATATATATATATATTTGAATTGGATTGTGGTATGCTACACATGTCAAATCTTAAACATACTAAGAAGACACATTTATCCTGTCAAGTTTTCAGACCACATTTGTTCACTTTTTTCTTCCACAATTATTCGATTCAAAATCTAAATTCTCTCTTTCTACTGTTGAATCAGTTCATCTCTCTCTTACTTGTAAATTCATTTATGGCATTAAATTTGGTGGTGTGAACCATAATTTTATTGCAACCCCACGCAATGATTGAATTGACCTTGGTATCATATTTTACAAGTATTTAATTGATTCTTAGAAATTATAGTTGAGTTGTTTGTATACATATAAACAGCATATTGAAATGAAATTGTTTATGAAAATGGTTTCATGATGCTAATATTTTGTTACTTTTCAATTTAGTCCATATTGTTGTTTTCTTTTTTTTAAATTTAGACATTTATGTTTTGCATTAATCTCACTGTCACAATCGCGGTTTCTAGGCAGCGGAATTGGCGATTGTGCGGCACTCACTCTCAGCATTGAGTGAGTCAAGCCTACTTTGAGTCACGTTGCTTACGGTCGGGCAACGTAAATACAAACCTTGGGTCCGCTTTCAAGAGAAGATTTTAGGAGGGCCACTTGAGGGTCGCTGTTTCTCTTGTCGCAACGTGAGGGTCACAACCTTCTCTCTTCATAGGTAAGTTGTGACATTCTCCCACATAAATTAGTCATCGTCTTTGATGACTTACTTGGGTGCACAACCGTTGTTTGTGACATTGTCTATATATGAGATTCTCACTTCATAGGACTAGATATGTTGATGAGTGATCGGTATTATTTCCATTCAATTAGAATTGAACGAACTATTTTCATTTCCAAACGACTAATAAATAAATAAATATAAAAAGAAAAAGAAAAAGAAAAAGGAATTTTGTTTAAAATTATTATGGGGGTGGAAAATAGAGAAGGGAAGGGAGGAATGATGCAGGAAAGAGGGATGCACGTGGAGTGGTGTGGGGGTCTTCCCAGCATCCTTTGCTTTGGATCTGCTGCCCCCTTCGCCCTCCTTTTCCCTACTAATTATTTATTTTAATAAATTCATTATTTTAAATAATAATTATAATAATTAAAAAATAAATGAGGAGAGAGAAAGTCAAATTGTGAGACAGAATTTTGCTTTTTAATGAAGGAGGTTGGTTCCTTCCTTCCAATGTTTCTCCCTTCCTTTTTCCTCACTCTTTCATATATGTACGTGTATATATATATATTGGTTTCAGTCTTAAATTACAAGACACTGAGTATCGACTAATCGCTAAGAATTGTCTATTTAAGTCAGCTTTTGATGTTATCCGTGAGATTCTAACATCAGTTGGAGAGGAGAACAAAACATTTCTTATAAGAATATAGAATTGTCTATTTAAGTCAGCTTTTGATGTTATCCGTGAGATTCTAACATCAGTTGGAGAGGAGAACAAAACATTTCTTATAAGAATATAGAATTGTCTATTTAAGTCAGCTTTTGATGTTATCCGTGAGATTCTAACATCAGTTGGAGAGGAGAACAAAACATTTCTTATAAGAATATAGAATTGTCTATTTAAGTCAGCTTTTGATGTTATCCGTGAGATTCTAACATCAGTTGGAGAGGAGAACAAAACATTTCTTATAAGAATATAGAATTGTCTATTTAAGTCAGCTTTTGATGTTATCCGTGAGATTCTAACATCAGTTGGAGAGGAGAACAAAACATTTCTTATAAGAATATAGAATTGTCTATTTAAGTCAGCTTTTGATGTTATCCGTGAGATTCTAACATCAGTTGGAGAGCAGAACAAAACATTTCTTATAAGAATATAAAAACTTCTCTAATAAACGTTTTTAAACTGTGAGGTTGACATTGGATACGTAACAGACAAAACCGAAAAATATTCGTTAGTAGTGAGTTTAGGTTGTTACAAATCTCTAGTGTTAATGCAGCGATAGCTTTCAACTTTGTGTTGATAATGTTCATGAACGTTAAAAATGTTTAAACAATCAAGGATTTAAAAATGTTTAAACAATCAAGGATTTATATTAGACACAAAGTTGTAGGTTTTGAACCCTATTTGAGAGCCTATAAGCTACAACAATAAACCTGCACATCTATTGACACGTTGGAAGAACTCGACACTCAAATATATTAAGTATATTCTTGTATTGTTATCGATTATTTAAATTACCTTACCTTCCAATTTTGTATCGGATCAGAACTTTAAAAAAATTTAAACGGATAATTTTAAAAATTTAGGGATAAAAGTAAATACAATTTTCAAACTTCATATACTAAATTTATAATTTAACTTCTATATATATATATATATATTATCTAATAATGATTTGATTTTAATTTTTTTTTTAAATAGGGATAGAAATTGGATGGATATTTTGTTGATTATAGTTTAATAATATATAAGTTAATGATAAAGAAAAAATATGAATTTTCTATTTATGTAACACTTATGCCAACCAATTATTCATCGATACCTAAAATTATATTAATTATTAGTGGGACCGGGCAGCATTATCTTTCACAAAATGTTTCATTTATATTCCGAATATTTTCTTAAATGATCCATTCTCAACATAAATCAAACTATATAATAATCCATTTTATTTTTTAAAAAATCAAAGAATTTAATTTTTAGAATAAAATAATAATAATAATATTTTAATACATTTACAAACGAGTAGTATTTATTTATTAAACAAACCATATAAAATTATTAAAGAATCATATTTTACCCAAAATTAAAATTAAAATATGGAAGAGAGAGAATTGTTTGGAAAGCACAAATGATTTTAATAAAATAAAAGTTGGAATTTGTAATAATGTCACCCATTTTGTTGTCAACCAATACTATTGTTTCTTTTTTTTTTCTAATTATAATTATTTAATTATTTTAAAAAACATGTAAGTGAAGATAAAATATATAATCGAGGCAACCATGATGACTACTAGCTTTGCCTAATTATCATGGGTTAACTATAATGGTCGACCCTTCTAGGCCGACTAGCCATAGGTAGCATGTATGAGTTGACTTACGACCCAGAGGTGGCTAACCCACATGAGTCGGTTCACTACATAAGAGTAGGTGACCCATGTGAGTGAGTCACACCATTTGAGTGTAGTCATGTCATTTGGGTTAGACCACGTTATTATATAGGTCCTTGGCCTATTATTGGATTTTGAACACAATTTGATCATATGTATTCTTCACTCTTGAGTCGAGCTTACTGATTCAAATTTTGAAGTTTGTGTTTATTTAGTTGTTGTTCTCCGTCTTATTGTAGCTGTTGGCATGGAGTTAGCTTGAGCTTCTCTCTCAAGTCCTGTCATGATCGTGCACTCGACGAAAGAGCTTTACAAGCGGCATTGCCCTTCTTCACTCACGCTATATTGTTGGATCGGGCTTTCGCCCATTGTCTAAGATTCCCCACTGTTGTCTCCCATAGAAGTTTAAGTCGTGTCTCAGTTCCAAGTGTGACTGATCATCCGACAAGACCAACTAAGTATCATTGACTTAATCAATCTTTAGTTGAACAACGACCTAGGTAATTCATCAAACAACACTTTTCAGCTTTTTTTTTTTTTTTTAATTACAAATTTAGTCTCTAACCTTTCATCTATTTTAAAATTTATATATCTACTCAACATCTATCCATTTAGATCCAACTAAAGCCCATGGGCTTTCCAAATAAGGCCGAGTAACGGGCTTCAATTAGCAATATACAGAGCCCAATTAATCCCAGGCCCAATCCACTTCATCATCTCCATTGTTCACTGGTATATAGCTGTGCTTGAGCCCAATAGTAGCTTGGTTTGAATTCAAATCAAATCCAGAGCTCTCTGTAGTGGCGCTCGAAATTCTCTCGAGAGAGCCCATCACCAGAAAAATCGAAGGGAACAAGCTTCAGTTCCGCGACAGAAATCTACAACGGTCAGATTCTTGCTTCACTTTCTTGCTCTTTTTGCTCTCTTTGCCGATTTGAGGGATTGGAGACGGATCTTCCGCTGCTGTTTGGTTTCCAGGAAAATGGTGGAATCGAACTTGACTTACGAGGAATGCCGACGCCAGAGGTTGGAGGAGAATAAGAAGAGGATGGAAGAGCTTAATCTCAACAAGCTAGCCGATGCTCTGAAATCTTCCAGCCCTAAATCCTCTCCGGTAGGTTTCCGTTGTTCAAAATAGTTTATGATCTAATATCAATGAGTTTAAAACTTGATCTCTCTGTGGAAGACGAAGCAGCTAAAGCGTCCTCGTCACCCACTCGATATCTCGTCCTTAAGTGTGAGAAGATCCAGCCGTTTTGCGGATAAGCCCCCTCCAAGCTATAAGGAGGTAGGCTTTGAGTTCTTCGTTTTGATTATCCTTTCAGAGAAGGAATGCTGTAGTTTTTTAACAGTGGCCATTTTGAATGCTATTATATTGTTCTCACTGAAATGACACGCTTAATTAAGCTTTTACAGTGAAGAAAAGTGTTGTTCAATGGTTGGTCAGTTTCTAATTTAATCATTTAGTTATAGCTGAATGCTTAAATCTTATTGGTATTTGCAGGAGCCCATTGAACCACTTGCAGGTTTAAGAAGGTATGCAAAATAAAAAATCCTGTTTCGAATTACTTTACACTATTTGGTGTCTTTTTCACTTAAAAACACGATAAAATTGGACGAATAGGACTTATCAAAGGAGGGATTTGTTGAATCGGGTTTATGCTTCAGATGTGGAAAGGCAATATGCCATTGACAGAGCACGAGACCTTCAATCTAGCCTAGAATCTAGATACCCAAGTTTTGTGAAGCCCATGCTTCAATCACATGTCACCGGGGGATTTTGGCTGGTCAGTTTATGATATCATTTTACTGAATTTTCAGCTTTGATTGGTTATATAAAGCTTATAATTTGACGAAGTATATTGTCTTATTGAGTTTCCTATAGGGTCTTCCAGTTCATTTTTGCAAGGCACACCTTCCCCTTGAGGATGAAATGTTAACTCTGGTGGACGAGGATGAAAATGAGTTCCAAACAAAATACCTTGCCGAAAAAACAGGTCTTAGTGGTGGTTGGAGAGGGTTTTCCATTGATCACCAGTTAGTAGATGGGGATACTTTGGTGTTTCAGTTAACTAAGCCGACTGAATTCAAGGTGATTACATGGAAAAGAAAATTATATTCTGTCTTGGCCAAGCATCTTTTCATGTGATTCAAGTTTAATGGGTCTATGCACAATTAATCTAGCACATTTAGTTTGAGGTTTAGGACACCGTACAGTCATATTTTATCTTACATATAGTATAGTTCATATCCATAAGAAGTAAATGCACGTCTTGAACAGTACTAGCTTCTTCAAAACATGTAGGAAACTGATTATAGCTGTTTGTTGCCATAGACAAGGGGAATACATTTTGGAAGTGGGGGGAGGCAGGATGGGATATTCAAGGCAGCGGTTTGTAGAGATTCTTAAGCATTTCTATATTTCTAGTATTAGGAATCATGACCCTCCATACCATACCATTAATGGTATGATATTGTCCATTCTGAGTATAGGCTCTCATGGTTTTGCTTTTGATTTCTCAAAAGGCTTCATATCACTTAGATGTATTCGTTACTTATAAACTCATATCATCTCCTTAATATCACTGATATATTCGTTACTTATAAACTCATATCATCTCCTTAATTAGTCAACATGGGACTTCCTCCCAACAATTCTCAACATCTAATTCAACTCACATTTTCCTTCCTCGAGAAAGCATACTGTAATTGACTTAGAATTATTGGTGCTAGGTCGACATAAAGATTCCTCTCTTAATTTCACTAATCTTAGGAATCTCAAAGAAATGACTGAAAATTTCTTTATTCCAAGTTGTGAACTTCCCTGCTCTAATGGGCTTTGCCTTGCATTCACAGGTGTATATCATCAGGGCATACAATTTAGAAGACAAAGAAAACACCCATGGGGATTCTGATGTCACCCAATTGGAAAGAAATGGCAAAGGAAATACTGGATCAGGTAAAGGAGATAACGGCGAGGATTCAAACGTATCCCTCTTGGAAAAAAGTGGTAAAAAGGTTACTAGATCATCGGGGCGTAAAACCAGGGCTAAGAAATCTGAAGATAAAGCAGCTAACGGCGAGGATTCCGGTGTCTCCCAGTTGGAAACAAGTGGCAAAAGAACTACAAGATCAGCAAGTAAAGGTATCATTGTTCATATAGACCTTCCTTCTATTATTGCTATTATCACAACAGTTTCTCTCTCACATGCTTTGAATTGGTAATGGATGTCTGAAAAGATACTGAATTTGAATTTATAATTAGCTTCCACTTTCCTTTCTCTGCCAGGGAAAAAGTAGCTCAAGATCTGCCTTCTTCTCCCCCACAAGGTTTATTATAAGTATCCCTATCCAAGGCTTTTTGACACAAAAGATTGAGAGCTTTTAGGATATTTTGTCAGGCTTATCTCTCTCTGGGCTGTTGTAATTGTATGTTATAATATCAAGACATGTCAATGAAATGACCCCCTTCTATGATTTGAAGCTCCCTCCCTCCCACGAGCTGTGGATGGCCGAGTTTATGGAGGGTAAAATATGGCGCCATCAACTCTCTATTTACTAGCTTGACAGAATAGTTCATGTAATGGCCCAAATCCACCGTTTGTAAATATTGTCATCTTTGAACTTTTTCTACTGATTTTTTCATCAAAGAGGACAATATCTATTAGCCGTGGGTTTAAACCGTTACCGTTCAGGTGGTTAAAACATAGACTCTTAATCAAGAGATCAAAATTTGCATTATAACCAAACAAAAAAGGGTTGTTCTTTTACCTCTCTTATTCGATCTTTATAGATGTCTAGAGTAAAATATGGCACGATCAATGTTTTAGCCGATTCTCTCTATGGATTGTATAGTTTAATTAGTTAACACATATGCTCTTAATTAAGGGTTTAAAATTTCAAATCCTTTAACACATTTTAAGAATGGATGTTACTAGATACATTTGGAGTAAAGTCACTTTTGTCAAGTTTAAAATTATTCTCAAACATGTCTTTAATTGCTCCAAACTAATTGAATGCTTAATTATATACTTTCGATTTCAACCCGATAAAAAGACAAAATAAATTCTTCAAACGTCACTCTCAAATGTTCCAGAAGTGCCAAACTTTGGTTTTAAAACATCAATTTAACTAAGTCAAAAGAAAGTAACAAAAATAAATATATAAATAAATAATAATAATCATCCTCATTGCCAAAATGAACATAATTTGCTAATTTTTATATAGTTCATTTTGAGGTCAAGTGTTCAAATTTTCACTCTCACGTGTTATAAGTAATATACATATATATATATACATACATGGGCCTAGGTATAAGCCCAATGTAAGTTTACACGTATTGAGGTCAAATGTATATAAGTTTATATATATATACATACATTTTGAGGTCAAATGTTCAAATTTACACGTATTTATTTCTTATTTCTTCTGATAAAAATTAAACGTATTTATTTCAAATTGGGCCGCTTTAAGAAAATGGGCCTAGGTATAAGCCCAATGTAAGTTTGTGAAAAACAGTTGTCTAGTTTCTTTTCTTCGCCTCTCAAGCTTGCATTAACGGAGGTTTCTTTGAACCTTTCCTTAGGGTTTAGGCCTTTTCCGATCAGAAATGGCGTCTCTCATGGCGGTCCGGCGTGTTCGAACCCCCATTCATATCTCCTCCTTCATCAAGGTACGGTTTCCTCTCCCTTCAACTTTCACCTTCTCTTGCGGAAACCGAACAGAGACCCTAATCAAAGCCCTAAGCACCTCGGCGTTCCCTGACGATTTCTCCAATTTCCCTACACCGCCGCAACAACCTTCTTCGTCTGACCATCGATATCCTCAGGGTCAGTGGGGCTCGCCGAGCCAGGTTCATCGTCCGAGTAGAAATTTTAATCACCAGTCGTTCTCGGAGTTTCAGAATCGCGACTATGTTCAACAGGGAAGTCCTAGTAATCAAATGATTAATCGGAGTCAAAATCAGAGCTCGTACCCCAATCCTGGATTTCCCCGGCAGGGTCAGAGCTATACTCAAGGCGGTAACCCTAATTCGTGGAATCCTCCAAATCAGAGCTACCCGCAGTATCCAAATCCTTCGCAGCCGAACCCTCAAAATTTCAATTATCAGCAACAAAGAGGCCCTAACCAATGGAGCAATCAAAATCAGGGACTCCCACAATTTGGAAAGCCTGGTCAGCGGAACCTACAAGCAGAGAATTCTTATCAGTTGAATAATCAGGCTGGGATTCAAGGGCATGGTGCTCAAAATCACGCACCCAATGCCCTTGTATCTCCTATTGATGAATTGCGGCGCTTTTGTGGAGAGGGGAAGTTGAAAGAAGCTGTTGAATTATTGAAAGAAGGTGTTAAAGCTGATGCTGATTGTTTCCATGAGTTGTTTGAATTATGTGGGAAGTCGAAGTCATTTGAAAATGCTAAAGTAGTTCATGATTACTTTCTACAGTCAACTTGTAGAAGCGATCTGCAATTGAATAATAAAGTGCTTGAGATGTATGGGAAATGTGGGAGCATGAGCGATGCACAGAGAGTGTTCGACCATATGCTTGATAGGAGTATTGAGTCTTGGCATCTGATGATAAAAGGATATGCGGATAATGGATTGGGTGATGAGGGTCTGGAGTTATTTGAGAACATGAAGAAGCTGGGATTGCATCCCAATTCACAAACTTTCCTTCTTGTTATGTCTGCTTGTGCTAGTGCCAGTGCTGTGGAAGAAGGATTTATGTACTTTGAGTCTATGAAAAATGATTACCATATCAACCCAGACATGGATCATTATCTGGGGCTTTTAGGTATTCTTGGAGAACCTGGACACATCAATGAGGCTTTCGAGTATGTCGAAAAACTGCCCATGGAGCCCACAGTCGAGGTATGGGAGACTTTGAAGAACTATGCTAGAATGCATGGAGATGTTGATCTTGAGGACTATGCAGAGGAGCTAATTGTTGATCTGGACCCAACGAAAGCTGCCTCTAACAAGATACCGACGCCACCTCCCAAGAAGCGATCTGCAATTAGCATGCTTGATGGGAAGAACAGGATTGTTGAATTCAGAAATCCAACTCTCTACAAAGATGATGAAAAATTAAAGGCTTTGAAGGCAATGAAAGAACAAGGGTATGTGCCAGATACTAGATATGTTCTTCACGATATTGATCAAGAGGCCAAAGAGCAGGCATTGCTGTATCATAGTGAACGATTGGCAATTGCATATGGATTGATCAGTACACCGGCGCGAACGCCTCTTAGGATCATTAAGAACCTACGGATCTGTGGTGACTGTCACAATGCCATCAAAATCATGTCTAGAATTGTTGGGAGAGAGTTGATTGTAAGGGACAACAAACGGTTTCATCATTTTAAGGATGGTAAATGTTCATGTGGGGATTACTGGTAAACCATCATTTTTGAACACACCACAACATGTACCTGATGAGTTTATCTTCCCAATAGCAGCTCGATGTAAAGTGTTAGACCATCAATATCCTTATGCGAACCACGAAACAAGGTACCGATTGGAGACGAGCTAGCCATTGATTTATAATGTACGCTCTTCTTATCCTGATATTTAATCATTCGTCTTATCATCATTTTTTTTTTTTTCTTCTTTTCCTGCTGTTTATTGTTGGAACTGAATTGGAAAGTGCTAGTTTTCTTCTCCTGATAGATGATTAGTAAGCTTTTAGCAAAAGAAAACGTCTCAGTGGTAATTACTGGGTTTGGAATTTGTTTTCTCCTCGGTTTCAATTAGGTTGAAAGAATCACTTGAATCCTAGCTAGTTCTAAACCTTGACTTGGTTTATTAAAACATTAGTAGAAGAAAGTGGTAACAAAACATATAGACTTGCAAGTGAAAGTAGTGTTTGTAAGCTTATCAAAAATGACATTGTTATCGTGTTTCGATCCACCCGAAGCAGTTTAACTAAAAGAGAAGTTGGAATTTATACAAAGCCTTTACATTATACTAACACTTTTTAACAATCAAACGCCATTAAAGAACCTTAAAAGTTGAAACACTCATCCTCTAAACATACTTTGCAGACCGAGTCATCATTGTCATAAACTCATCCATGTCCACCATGCCATCGCCGTTCCTGTCCACCGCCCTGACCATCCGCCGGCAATCCTCAATGCTACACTTTTCCCCCAATCCCTTCAACACTCTCATCACTTCCTCTGCACTAATCTTCCGATCCCCATTCACATCAAACGTCTCGAAAGCAGATTCCACCTCTCCAGTCTGAACTCCGCTCCGGTGAACCTCCATAAACTCGTTCAAGTCTATGTAACCATCGCCGTCTGTGTCCACTGCCTTGAAAATCTTCTGCACCTCTTCCATGGAGCTCCCTCTCCCCAGTGCCTCCAGAATTCCCCTATATTCATGCTTTGAGATCCTCCCATCTCTGTTAGTGTCGAACCATTTGAAGATCTGCCTTATCTCCTCCGTGCTCAGCTGCAACGCCCGCCGGAGTCCTGAGCTCTGTCGGTTCTTGAAGGAGCACAGACGGGAGGGTTCCCGGAGGAACTTTTTCTTTAAGACGCTGTATTGCAGGTCCAGGAGGTTCGAGTTCATCGGCATTTTTTTGTTTGGGTTTCTCTGTTTTTGTTTTTTTTTAATAAAAAGAAGATTGATCTTCAAATTTCAGACGGACCCAGATGAATTTTCAGTGGTTCACTACCGAAAACAGGGTAGCTCTGTTTTTGTTGTTGTTGAAACAGACTCAACCCAGATGAATTTAAAGGGTTTAAGCACTGAAAAATTGCTTGCTCTGGTCTTTTTTTTTTACTTTGTTGTAAGAAACAAGGAAGATCGATCTTGAAATTTAAGATGAACACAGATGGGTTTGAAGGGTTTAAATATTGAAAAATGGGTTTGATTCACTGAAAACTTGTGGTGGAAGAAAGAAAAGAATATGATTCTTTACAAAGTTTCTACTTTTCTATGGCTGATTTTACCCACATTTCACTTCCATTCTATTTAATCTTTTTACTCTGGGATGTCTCCTAGTATCATTTAACAATTCTTTCATGTTTTCTATTTATTTTTTTGCAGGAATTGAGGCCCGAGGAATTGAGGCCCGAATTCATGAGGAGGGGTTCCCTTATAGATACTTGATCCCATTAGCTAATAGTGAAAAATCTCTCCACACTCTCTTCTCCATTCTACATTTAAATAAAAATCTCTCACTCCGCTCGAAGTAGGTCTCCACAAGGTCGAATTAGAGTCACTAACATGCTATAATACTAATAGAGTCAAAATATTTGTCGAACTAAACCAAATAGAGCGGACAAAATCCTCTATGCTGCTTTAGTCTCTTCATATCTTTTCATTTCCCGTTCACTTTATTCTTCTTTTTTATACAAATTTGGCACAAGAGTTAGAAAAGGTTAGCCATATCACTTCTCGAATAATATAATTTTTAGACACATGGCATAAATTTGAGTATGCGCATACTTATTAAAATTCTCAATTATGCTTATGAGTATGCATAGATTTTTAATAGATTAAGATTAAAATTCTCAATTGATTGAGTTATGATGCAAGTAAATTGTAAAATTATTGTAAAATTATTTACATAAAGGAATAGGTAAAAGTTTTACATGAAGGTAAAAGTGAGTGTGTTTGTAGTGATCTTTAGGAATAAGAATGTTCGAATAAAGTATTCTTGTTGATATATACTAACTCTAATTTTTAAACTTCTCGACTCTACTATTGACTCGTTGAGCCATTGAATTTAATATGTCGAACTTCATAGACTAGATATGTGATGTCCCACATCGATTGGAAGGAGACGAAACAGAGTGTAGAAACCTCTCTCTAGCAATCACGTTTTAAAAAATCGTGAAATTAACGACAATAAGCCAAAACAAACAATATTTATTAGTGGTAAGCTTAAACGTATCCTAATGAGTTTTAAGCAAGGTTTAAATTAAAATCTCGAGCTCCCAAATTTCATGAAAATGTAGTAAAAATATCGATAAAATGACAATATCAATGGATTTTTGAAAAAAAAAAATCTTAAAAATTAAAAATTAAAAATTAAGAAAATACTAAATTAATAAATAAACTATTATTAATATTATATTCACATTAGCTAAATATTTCATCGATATATCATTGTAGAACTCAAGAACATATGAAAATATATATTTTTTTAAATCACAATTGCAACAATTACTGCAAAACTTGTGATAATTGCAAAGCCATTTATGTTAAAAGTTACCACTCTTAAGCTTCTTCGTATAGTCTCTTCCATCCTTTGAGATAGCCATATAGATTTCTGCTTCTACAGCCTAAGAATCAACAAAACAGTGTAAAAAAAAATGAAGAACATCAGATCAAAGATTGCTAATGAAGCCAAACTTGAAGCGCACATATCCGTGTTCTTACTCGATGTGTATGCCTAGCTTCTGTAGCGCTTCGAGAGCTTTCGACTTAAGATTGTTATTATTTTGGAGAAATCTGTAATCATAAAAGTCATCAATCAAAAAACCATTGGGGATCAAAGGGAACAACGTCACGTTTTCGGTATCGACATTGAATATCTTTCTATTCCAAAACATCAAGCCGTTGAATACGAGTAAGCAAACTTAATGAGGGCAGTTCAGATGAAGAATGAAGATCGTATTGCAGCTAAGAATCAAGGTCGAGACTCACACTTCATGAATATGCGGAAGCTTCTCGAGCGAATGAGGAATTATCCCTTCAAATTGGTTGTTTTCCAGATGCCTTGATCAACAAAACAGAGTTATAAAACGGGTAAGAATGTTCGAGAGAAGTAAACGAGGTATCGACTGGAAAACGTACAGTGTTCGTAGCTCCTTCAATGAACCTATATCAGGAATAATGCCTGAGAGCTTGTTGTTACCAAGCCAACTGCGAACACAATTGCAGTCATCAATCAAGAAATAGATATCTAAGTTTGACAATGAGAAAGAAAATCACTTACAGATGAGAGAGCGCAGTTAAATTGTTTATGCTTGGAGGAAGCGTCCCAGATAAGCCAAAGTTTGTCAAATTCCTTAAAAAAAAGTGAGAAAAAGTTCAATACCCATTCTTAGTTCATCAGCAACGGACATAAAACGGAAAACGGAGTTCACAGTCCCACATCGGCTAATTAAGAGGTTGATCATGTTAGGAACCACGACCCTCCATAATGGTATAATATTGTCCACTTTGAGTATAAACTCTCATGGCTTTGCTTTTGGTTTACCCAAAACGCCTCGTACCAATGGAGATGTATTCCTTACTTATAGACCTATGATCATTCCTTTAATTAGCCAACGTTGAGGATTGTCCCACATTGGCTAAATTGTTGAGGATTGATGGGAGTCCCACGTTGGCTAATAAAGGGAATGATCGTGGGTTTATAAGTAAGGAATATATCTCCATTGGTATGAGGCGTTTTGGGGAAACCAAAAGCAAAGCCATGAGAGTTTATGCTCAAAGTGGACAATATCATACTATTCTTGAGGTTCGTGGTTCCTAACATGGTATCAGAGTCATGCCCTTAACTTAGTTCGGTCAATAGAATCCTCAAGTGTCGAACAAAGAAATAGGGATCCTCAAAGGTGTAGTCAAAAGTGACTCAAATGTCGAAAAAATGGTTACTTTGTTCGTACCATTTGTTCGAGGGCTCTAGAGAAGAAGTCGAGCCTCGATTAAGGGGACCTTAGGGGAGACTCTATGGTATACTTTATTCAAGGGGAGGATTGTTGAGGATTGTTGGGAGGGAATGGCCTTTTGGGGGAAACCAAAAGTAAAACCATGGGAGTTTATGCTCAAAGTCGACAATATCATACTATTATAGAGGGTTGTGGTTCCTAACATATAGTGTTGAGAGAACTTACAAAGTGGTAACTCGAGCAAGTTTTCCATCTGAACAAGTAACTCCAGTCCAGAAATGATCCTTAGGCAAGCAAGGATCGCCGCTCCAATCGTGGGGCGGGTAGTTCAAGCTTCGTGCCAAGTCCTCCATTGCCATCACTACCAAATTAGTCAAAGAATACAACAGAAGCTTTGTCAAACCAAGAAGAACAAGAACAAGAACACGCCTCCTTTTCCGCTTTGTTTGATGTTATTGAATATAACGAAACCGAAAACGCTAATCAAAGTTTATGAAGAAGAACAGTACCATCCCTAGTTAACGTTCTTCCAGTGAGGCGAAAAACCTGAAGGATCTCACCAGCACTAATCACAGGGCCAACAGGCATGTTGTCTGCAGGGATTAGTTCTAAGAGGGTCTGTCCAGACAAAGGCCATCTCGCACTGTAAACAGACACACCATTAGCAGAGACATTGAGGTTTGAAAAGAAAGTCTTGCCATTTATTACAACACTGAACACCCTCCAGCTATAAAAACTCGGCGACCGATTATCCTGAAAGTACAGCGAGATGTAGTAGTAGGCTTCTGGAAGTGGGAACGGAGGCCAGTTGAATTTGAGCGACTTTCCCCGGCTCGTCGTCATGCCATTGTAAAACACCTTCGTTGGCGGCAGATTCCAGAAGGTTGAAGGAGTGATGTTCACATGGGATGTTACCACTGGATGCTCATCAAGAAATGGATGCCATTGCCGGTTGAATACATCATCTGGAAAGCTAACTCCACATTCAAATTTCAAGTCCCAAAAGTTCATCAAAAGGTTAGAGACAGGACAGGTTCTTCATTGAAATTACAACCTCCACAACCCAACATAAAAAGAAAAGAAACAGACACCAAAAGTAAGTGGACAATATCATACCATTGTGGAGGTTCATGATTCCGAACATGATATTAGAGTCACGCCATTAATTTAGTCATGTCAATAGAATCCTCAAATGTCAAACAAAGAAGTTGTGAGCCTTGAAGGTGTAGTAAAAAATGACTCAAGTGTCAAACAAAGGGTGTACTTTGTTTGAGGACTCCAGAGAAGGAGTCGAGCCTCAATTAAGGGGATGCTGTTTGAGGACTCCATAGGCCTCAACAGAGGCTCTATGGTGTACTTTGTTCAAGAGGAGGATTGTTGGGAGAGAAGTCTCACACCGGGTAATTAAGGGGTTGATCATGGGTTTATAAGTAAGGAACACATCTCCATTGGTATAAGGTCTTTTGGGGAAACCAAAAACAAATCCATGAGAACTTATGCTCAAAGTAGACAATATCATACCATTGTGGAGGTTCGTGATTCCTAACGGTATCGACATCAAGTTTCTACTAAATGATTTATTAACAAGATCATAGACACTAACTAAAATGGTTTTTCATATGGAAAAGCTCAACAAGAACGTTTTGGAATCATTAACATCCATGATTTCTATCCAAAACATGCCCATTTCAGATCATATCAATTCCAATATGGGCTTTGAACACGAGCAAAATCAAGCTAGATCACAATCCAGAACACAAAAAGTTGAAGAAAAAGATAAATGTTGTCAAGAACAGAGAAGTTTTACCTACCCAATGACATCAGCTTCAGGTCCAAAGCTGCTTCTAGCAACCAGACTGAGAGCATGGTTCTTGAAATCCGTGGTGTTATAAACAGAGTCATCCAAATACTCCAACTCCAGAGCTGAAATGAATGGGCTCGAACTCGGATCCGTATGATGGTTTCTTGCTAAGCAAACGCTCATCATCTTCCCCATCGCCACCACCACAATCTCGTAAAACGACGACAACCCACTGGCGTAATCATCCGTCGTGTTAACGACGCTCCATTTGGTCCCTTCTATAATCTGGTCGAAAACCGGCGGAGTCTTCCCGCCGTCGTATCCGCCGTAGTAATACGTCGTCCTCACCATGTATTTGCCTCCCTTAAGCACCGGAATCATGTAGCAGTATTTCCGGGCCGATTTGTCGGGAAAATAGCGCAATGTTGACAGAATCGGCACCAGATGTGGATCAGGAAGCTTAGTGATGTTCCCAACGGAGATGAAGCCCTCATCGGTGATGTATTGGAGGCTGCCGACGGTCACCTTGGGGGCCAATTGGGAGGCACCGCAATTGAGAAGATACCCTGCAAATATTTGGGGGGAAAAACGAGATGGGGTTACAGAATTAGTCAATGAAATCGTGGATTTGCAGAGAGTAATGTGAAAATTGGAGAAATGGGGTACCTCGAGGACCGGGTGGAGCGGCGGTGGAGAGGCGGAGGAGGAGGGGGAGGAAGAAGAAGATGGAAATGAGAAGGGTCATCTTGTTTTTTCTGGATTTTTTCATGGAATCCCTTTGTGGTGGAGGGGGGGAATTTTACTCCACCAGAGAAAGATGGGTCTTCTTTTCTCCCTTTTTGTTCTGTTTTGTGCAGGTTCTTGTTGAGAATCAAGGAGACAGAATGGGTGCATGAAAATGGCGATTTTGGCACGAGGAAGAACTGACACGTTCGTAGCTGTACGATGAAGATGAAGAAAACTAAATTAATTATGTTAAGTTTTAATCGAAAGCGCTTGTAGCTCAGTGGATAGAGCGTCTGTTTCCTAAGCAGAAAGTCGTAGGTTCGACCCCTACCTGGCGCGTTTATTTTTTTTTTGTTTAGGATCTGGCTTTCGATCTACCAATTTTAATAAAAGTTTATAACCAAAAGCGCTTGTAGCTCAGTGGATAGAGCGTCTGTTTCCTAAGCACAAAGTCGTAGGTTCGACCCCTACCTGGCGCGTTTATTTGTTTTTGTTTTAGGATCTGGCTTTCGATCGACTATTATAATCAAAGTTTATAACCAAAAAGCGCCTGTAGCTCAGTGGATAGAGCGTCTGTTTCCTAAGCAGAAAGTCGTAGGTTCGACCCCTACCTGGCGCGATTATTTTCCTTTGTATTTCTGTGTTTGGTTCCACCCATTTTAATTATAAACATTCAATTTCATAACTTCGATTCATTTTTTTATTTTTTAAAATTGATTATTTTAGTTTTTTCATTTTCATTTTTAGGATATAAAAAAACAAAATTAATTTTTATCAAAAAAACAATATTTTTTTAATAATAATAATAATAATAATAATAATAAAAGATAAGTGCACGGCCGTATCAAAGGAAACGGGACGTTAAAACGGTTTGTGCCGTTAAGAGTGGACCGCGTAATTAAAAAACCGGTTCAACGTGGCCGAGTATATGAACCCACCAAGAAAATCCAAAGCACTTCATTTATTTGACCAACCAATCTTAATAATTATACTCTTTTTCTCTCTCTTTTAAGGTGAGTTTTTTTAATTATTTAATTTAATTAAATCCCCAAATCCCCTTTTTATATAGTTTCATTAATCACGAGCTAAGTATGAATCCGTGTTAATTCTGATTTAATTGACTTAAGATCTTCAATTAAGCACGTGTGTCTTTTACTTGTACACGTGGCGTAACATGATTGCACTGTTTTGGATATCTAGTAAAAATAAGGAATTTTTTAATTTCATTCTAACAATTGCTATTTGCAATTGTTTAAAAACAAATAATTTGATTATGAGAAAATTTCTTTCACTAATTGTAAAAAAGCTAATTAATTGAAAGAATTTTCTCAATGGTTTGGATTTTATTAGCTTCGTGAATGGCCTGCAAAGTCATTGATCAATCGTTGAATGTCGTCGTCGTCATCGTCATCGACCTTGAAAATCTCGGGTAAGGTGTAGTTTTTTGCCTCCATTTTCATCGGAGATGCTCTTGGAGCTACTGCCGGTTCATTGACGGCGGAGGTGGTTGTGGAAGTCGTTGATGTGTTGTTAGGGAGGGGGAAATTGAGTTTGGCACGTGCGCCGCGGAATTTAATGGCGGCTTCATCGTAGGCACGTGCGGCGTCCTCGGCGGTGTTGAAGGTACCAAGCCAGACTCGGGTCGCACGTTTCGGGTCACGGATCTCGGCGGCCCATTTGCCCCATGGGCGCAGGCGGACGCCTCTGTAATTCTTCTTCAGGCGTCTGATACGGCGGGTGGAGGAGGAGGAGGAGGGAGCGGAGAAGAAGTGGCAGCCCAAGCAGCCGTTGATTCTGCAGGCTTGACACGTGTCGAAATCTGAAGAACCCGAGAAGGCGGCGGCGGTATTGTCAGTAGAAGGCGGGAGGAGGAGGCGGCGGAGGAAATCGTCGTGGCGGAACTCGAGACCGGAAGCAGCGGCGCCGGAGATGACGTGGGTGAGGGCGTCGACGATGATAGAGACCTCCTGCTCCTCGGTGATGCGGCGGAAGACGGCGGGGCGGTAGGATGACATGGCAGTAAAGAAGAGAGAGTTTGAGTGACGTGGATTTGGTCGGGCAAGCGGGAGAAAGAGGGGGGAGTATATATATATATATAAAATGAGTGGGTGATGACGTGGCGGACAGCTGGAACGCCGATTAGACACGGAGACCAAATGAGGAAGATATTGTCGCGTGCTCAAAAAAGACAGCTGGCCAACGATACCGGTTTCGGATCGCCACCGGTTCCAATCGCCGAGGAAGCTTCACTCTAAATATGATGTACTTTTTTTAGTAAACTTTTATCCTAACTTTTTTCGAATTTTTAAATGGAAGCCCTAAATCAATCAAGGTAAGCTCGTTTTAATCCTCTAAAGGTTTACGATACCGTTATTTTCTTTTGTCGAATTTAAACATTGGAGTCTGCGTGGTAGATACTACACCGATGTTAAACTCTTGCTCTTTTGTAAGTCACCTTATCCGAAGTCAAGTAATTTTTGTTAGATGAACACGACTCTCCATAATTGTATGATATTGTCCACTTTGAGCATAAGCTCTCATTGGCTTTACTTTGGGCTTCCTCAAAAGGCCTCGTACAATTGTGGAGAGTCATGTTCATCTAATATGATATTAGAGTCAAGCCCTAAACTTAGTTGTGCCAATAGATTGGTAAGTCCTCAAATATAGAAGCCTCCTCGAAGACAGTAAAAAATGACTAAGACTCCAAAGGAGTCGGTCGAGCCTTGATTAAGAGGAGGCACATTTTGTTTGAGGAGAGGTGTTGGATGATGAAAGTCACACATCGGTTAATTTTGGGAATGATCATAGGTTTATAATCAATGAATACTCTCTCTATTGGGATGAGGCCTTTTGGGGAAGCCCAAAGCAAAGCCACGAGAGGTTATGCTCAAAGTGGACAATATCATACCATTGTGGAGAGTCGTGTTTGTCTAACAAGTTTAATAACTTTTGTCTGATTGCTTCATCCTAGTCACCTTATCCTAGTATTGGAGTATAAACATGTTCTAAAGATTCAAAATCAAAAAAATAAAATAATAATATAAGTAGACCTACCCATCGAAGCACGAATTTGTTCGGAGTGGATCTGCATGATCTCAATTAAGATACGAGATGAGTATGGCGTGGTGTCAGCCACACACACTCCAATGCTGAAGTCATCCTAAATTTCTAGAAAGATATAGTAAGAGACATGTCATTTCTAGAAGAAAAAATTATAGTTCTCGAGAAATCATGGGTTGAATTGAACAAAATTAAGGCTAGTCAAGAACTTGACAATTGTAGACCATGTGTCAGGTCGTATTGGTTGGTTGGCCTCTAAGTGAGGTTTGGTCTTCTTGGGTCTAGGTCTAGTCGACTCAGCACAACATTTAAACAGCAACTTCACTTATTTCGAGTGAATTTTGTAGTTCCAAATTTTAATTACTACAATTATTGAACTAAAAAACAATTAAATTAACTAATAGTAATACATTACATAATTTTAATAACTTATATAATCTTAAAAAGACATTTGTAAGATTCTATAAAATAAGTAAATAAAATATACATTATAAAATAGAAAATGCCCTGAGAAGTGTGAAAGCAGGATTGAATCTTCCCCAGATATGGAATTTTAGTTCCTTTTTTTTAATGTAAAAAAATTAAAAGATATTCAGTTTGACTTAGTCATATGAAAGTTTTTGACATATTTTCACGATAAATATCTTTGTCACTTGACCTGGTCTCCTTTTTTTTTCTTTTTTTTTTTTTAATTTTTGGAAATGAAGGTAAAATTTTTTTTATATTAATTTATTTTAATTATAAAATGAAAATAAAGATAAGTGATGAAACACTTATAAAATGGAAGGAAAAATACAAACCTAAAGTATTGTATTTGATGTAAGAATGATACATACAAAAAAGAAACTATTTTGTATAAAATAAACAAATATTTGCATAATGAAATTACAATTAATAAACAAGAATTGTACTATATTTGTGTATATATATATATATATATATATATATTCAAAATAATAATAATAATAATAATAATAAAATGGTAGACTCCAACATCCACAACATGATACAAATTGCCTTATTACAGACTTAGGCGGGAGGAAAGTGTGCCTACATTAGAAAGATAATGGGTATCATTTTTGGATATCCAAAATTAAAAAATAAAATATTGTTATATAATAAGCTTTCATGGCCTTGTTTATTTAATTTCTAAATCACAAAAGAAAAAAATCGATTACATCTCTATATGAAAAACTGATTCTAATTTAACCATATGCTAAGAAAGACCAAAAGTGAATAATTAGAAAAAATAAAATAACTCAATTCTAGATGTGAGACCTAAAATGTTACCTTAAAATAAGGTATATGGTAGTGCCACTTAAACTACTTAAACTGTTCATTCTTTTTGGTTATATATGATGACATACATGTTAATTTAACCAACAAAAGATAGCCTGAGAAAAGACATAATATCCTCGATGAAGCGACTAAAAGTTTAAGTTCATATTCCCTATCTAGTAATAACTTAAAACTGACGTGCCCAAAGGCCGAAGCAGGTCGCTTACATCCATCCAAAATAAAAACAGAATACTAGTAATGGTTTTTGCAGTTCTAAAACAAACTAAACAAAATCAAAATCTTCCAGCTCAAACAAGACTAAGTTTCTAAAAATGAAAAAGAAAGTAGAACACAAAATCTAAATTGACTAATAATAGTATGTGCCAGAAGAACAAGTAATTACTATGAGGCGAACATGATTGTCATAATTTCAGTTTTCTCTCTTTCGTAGATTGTCCCCAACACATTTGCGGTACAAACAAGACGTTCCTGAGGAGGTTGGGAGGGAGTCCCATATTGGCTAATTAAGGGACGGTCATGAGTTTATAAGGAATAAATCTCCATTGGTACGAGGCCTTTTGGGGAAACTAAAAGTAAAGTCATGATAGCATATGCTCAAAGTGGACAACATCATACCATTGCGTAGGTTGTGGTTTCTAACCGTTAATTATGAATTATGAAGGCACCTTCCTTCACTTAGAAGCAAAAAGTGCTACACGATGAAACAGGCTTTCTGTGTTCATATCTCATGTTCCCTTCGCCCCTAGACTCTCCTATCCCTCCTCTCCAATCCACCCCCACAGAAGAGGAGGGTCCTTAAACAAAGGAGAATCTTGGAAAACAAGTATGATGCGCCAATCTCCTATTTATAAACCAAATATATCGAGAAGTGATACACTCAATGGACATACATCTGTATCCCTAACCACTAAAAATGGAAGCGAAGTGAGAAAATGAAAGTAACTTCTTTAACCCGTTGAACCAATGTAGACAAGGAATACAAAAATAATTACCCCATAGCTATCATCACTAATGATACCAAAAAGTACTCTTCAATCTTCATCTAATCCTCATCCTCAGAATCTGTAAAGAAAATACAAGAGAAACATTTCAATATCAATTCAAATCATGAAATTTACCCATTTCAATATCTTGTTCAGTCGATATATCTTTGTTGATGTAAACCTACTTTTAGAATTAATCATAATATTTGATTTAATGTTAAATGACATATATATGTACTTCTTTTCGCCATAAAGTTTTAGAGCCTTTTTGAAGGTGTCTCCATTAAACTGCTTTTTAGGCTACTAACAATCATGCTGAAACTCTCTCCATGAATGAAACAAGAAATAAGATGAATAAGACGATGAGTACTAATAACTTGTTGGAAATTATCCTACATTAATCTAAGACTCTCAGACAGGACTTGTTATAGGGTTACCCTTTTCTTATTTGATCAATGAGAAAATGGAAGTGCATCAGTAAAGTAATGTACCAGATCTTATATCCTCTCCAACTTTCCCCCTATTTTTCAGCTGTCTACTGATCATAGAGCATATGAGTAACCACCAGTATATGTGGAACACAAGCAACATCAACAACATTGTGTTGAAAACATAGTATATCGATCTGGAATTCACATCTGATAGCTTCAAGTACTCACAGAGATCATAACTGAGAAGTTTCAATCACAAAATCAGATAGGCAAAACAGTGAGTATTGAGCCTAATATTCAAAGATAAAATCAAACACCAGAAGCACAAACCTTGTTGCTTTTATAACCCAGAATGGAAAGAATATAAGCCGCAATATGAGCCATGAAATGGCAAAACATCCAAAGAAGACACTTGCTCCAAGTTCATTCTCAGAATATTTAAAAACCTTGGCAGCTTCCATGAAGACATCACTTGCATCATGGAGCGCAAGAATAACCGATCCAATCTGGAAAAATCTGGAAAATTGAGCATAAAAATCATGATTTAACATGTTATCTATTATCATAATCAATCCACCTTTCCATAATAAGAAATGCAGAGAGAAACAATGAACAGTTGAGCAATCTTTGTACACACACCAAAAAAAAAAAGAAAAAATAAATAATAATAAATAAAAAAAGCAAAAGAAAAATGAAAGTCTAGAGGCGTTAAAACAAAACTTTGACCCCTGAATACACAAACATAAAGTTATGCAAATACGTGTAACTTTCACACATTGTTACAGTGACACCAACATAATTAAAGAAAAAGGAGGGTCACATCCTAAAGTGTGGGGTTCCAGTCTAGGTTACAGAAAACAAACATAATCAAGGACCCAAAAAAAAAACTCCCGGAACCCCAAATTGAGACCATGAGGTGTGTACATTATCCAAAAATAATAACATCTCAAGACTTTTGTTTGTCATGAGGAAGTCTTAGCATTTCATTCAATCCAAGTAGAATTTTAAGAAAATAATAATAAAAAGAAAAACTAACTCTAATAGGGAAACTCCAAATTAATTTCATATTTGCATAACTCCCTCTATAATTCATGAGTCTAAATACCATTGTCGTAGTTGATATCTATATCCTTGTTGTTAATGGGTTATATCATTAACTACCATCAGGTTCAACGGTAAAAGTCCAGAAAAAAGGAACGGGCATCCATTCATCAAAATTTGAGTGAAAATGTGAAAGCCCTTGTTTGGTCTAGTTTTAAAGAAAAACGAAAGAACCCCATAAAGATCCAAACAAAAAATTTCATGAAAATAAGAGATTTAAAGTCACTCCTTGTTCTCATATCATGCTCTAATTTTATATTTAATGTTACACGACAAGAATGTTGTTCTGCAAACTATGTCAAAAAGCACATTTCAATCTTTCAATAACAGTATATGAACTCAACACATAATTAGGATGAGAAGGACAACCATAGTAATGCAGGACATTCGTACGATAAACTTCAATTCAGAAGGTTTCCATCACCTCATTAATAGGTACTAGAATGATAAATGTCAAAGTAAAAGTAACAAATGAAGTACTACGCAGAACCAAAAATATACATAAACTTAATTGACTCCACAGAAAATTAAAGACGGTGCTTCTACAAGTACTCAAAACAACAGATCAATATCATGTCATATGAAGAGAGAGAAATGATGAGAGAGAATAGGCCACAAATAATGCAATAATTCTTATATATAGCCTTCGACACACAGCTTTGAATCCTTGATCTATTCTATATCAAAAGTTACAGGGTCTTAAGACAGGTGGTCAACTCTCCCAAGTGAAAAAAAAAAAAAAAAATGAAGCCCAGCAACAATATAACTAGGCACATAAAATCATAAATGGGAAACAGACACTGGCATGATTTTCCCAATCGGTGAAACGGCCACCAACATATTCCTAGTTATTAGTAAATACTACTATGTTGAACTCCTATATAACGACTTTAAGAATACCTCGTAATATATGAGTATCCGATCAAGATAACAGTAATTACATGATGAGACATCATGACAGAGAAATCCTTTCTCCGAGTCTCCCATATAAGAAGTGCAGCGATGCTATATAAGTAGAACCCACATTGGCACATATACAACAATTTTAGAGGAAGTCTGCAAAAAGAGATGAAAGGGATCAGTTCATATACAACTAAAAAAAAATATTTCATTTGAATGTATTATACCTAAAAAGTAAAAATTTCAACTTCTTACCACTAAAGTTGCCATAGTAAGGAAGAAAAAGAGTGGAGGAAAAAGCCCAAATGCAGAAATGAGAGAAGGAAAGGAAATCTAAAAAAATTATTCAGGAGAAGTAATCTAGATAGCAGAAGACACCGACCCACTTAAATTAACATCAAAGCATGTAAACCACTCACTGCAACTCCGCATTTGGCCAGCCTTTGAAGTATTGATTTGAATCTCTAAACCATGGTTGGTTGTATGCAATTTTTAGAACGCATATTTCAACAGTTCCATAGTATGCTAGTTTCCACATTGATTCCGAACATTTTACAATCTTTGACTGGGTAGCCTCATCAAGTTTCAGTGGAGCAGCTCCTTTGCTCAACAGCCAAATGGCAAACCTCTGAATACGGAACACGTAGAACAACATTTTTACTTCCCCTTTCTTAATAAATTACAGAGAAATCTTGTTGACAATGCAAAAGAACCAAATAGAAAAAGGGTGACAAGGAATACAAAAAAGTTCCTCCAATTGGCAGTGACTAAGAAAAAAACTGTAGTTCCAAAATGCTTTACCAAGGATCTTCAGAGAGAAGCTCTATGGTCTGCAACAGTTTTTTCAATCATATTTTTACTTTTAACTAAGTTTTTCCACATTTCATTGAACAAAAATGTTAATCAGATAACAATGTGAATTTTAAAAGTGAACCAAATATGTTTGCATTTTTCCAAACATAACTCAATGAAAACTAGACTTGTTTCTTTAGCTCTATTACAGTTATAATCCACTTGTTCTTCTTATCATTTGAGTGCATCCGGACAGTAGGGTGCAAAGCACGAAGCTTCACTCTGATAAAGCCAAATGACAATTAAAGATGCTGTCATCTCATTCATCAATTTGGAGATAATAGAGTGTGGGCTTTCCGTTCTTTCAGTAGAAAAGGGACACTCTAAGGACATAATGCTGTCATTGGCTAATCACAATCATCAACTTGGGGACAGAAGAGTATGGGCTCTGCATTTTTTTGGTAACTTTAGCGGTTGGCCTAATTTAACCTCTTCCTCGTAAATTCATTCATCCTTTTCAACCTCTACCATATTTCTTTTATCATAATTGTAATCATTGTAAGGAGGCTACCAAGGGTTGGAATAATTTATCTGGTGTGCCCTTTTCAACCAACACTTGGGCTAGATTGTAGTTCTAATGAGTTGAGTCATGGCAGGAAATCCTATTCAACTCCACTAGCTTAAATAAAAGTATTTGGATGATGTTTTGAGCACAAGTGTCATAGGTGGGAGGAGGTTTGTTGTCTAACCTCTTCAATGTTTCCCTCTACCTACTTTTCTGACGCCTCTATTTCTGCTCTTCCATTCCTCTAAATAAAAGCCAGTCCAGAATCTTTTTCTCTTGCATCCATTTTTGCTGTTGGAATTGGATGTCGTCTGAAATTTAGCTAGCAAGACAAAGGTGGTATTTCTAAAATTTCATCACAATGACCAACTGAACTCCTTGCTTCGTAAATTTGTTAAAACATTCACATGTCTTCATTGAAAATTCTTTTTTCCAAGGCGTCTTCATTGAAATTTATTGAGACAACAAATCCTGATACTTATCAACTGAATATTTGTCTGGTCAATTCACCGAAGCACTGCCACCAGATGCTCTATATTAAGACGACCAAACTGAGTAAATGTAGAAAACACCACCAATTCAGTTCAGTAAAGAACTAGCATTTGAAATTCTCCCAGAATAACATAACCAAGCTCTTCTTATCTTCTCCCGAGATAAAAGATTAGAGTACGACGTTCTTTGTGTATCACATATAAAGGAAATATAAAAAGCAAAGCAAGTAGCACAGGCAGAGACATTTAAAGCTTTCCATCTCGCCTTCAGTTATTCACATATCTACCATCGCATTAAACAATTCATCCAGGTGAAAAACCGACTAATAAATATATATTTATACATAGCGACATGAATGCATATATCTATCCACTAATGAACGATCGGAATCCACATTAAAATCATCCGCAAACTAACTGATAAAACAAAGCACGGCATAAACAAAAGCAAGCCAGAAACAAAATTGCAGTATAGAAGTGTAAAATAAGAAAAAAAAAAAACAGAAAACAAATGTAATTCGAAAACTCACACGAAAAATGAATCTGTCGAGTAAGAACCTCGCGGCAAAGAAGCTAAAGGCGAACTGGAGGGCGATGACGAAATGTAAAGCCTCTGGCGCGCTCCTGTGGCTCCATATCGAGTCCATTGCAGGTATAATTTAAAGGAGACGCATGAAAAACAAAGAACAACAAAAAAACAAGAAAAGTTTGCTGAAACAACTTCGAATGAAAACACCGAAACCAGCGGAGGTGAGCGTAGAACAAGCTTCCTCCTTAGAGATCTAATTTTGCCCTAAATTTTGCAGAGAGGAGATTGGAGGAGTGAGTGAAAAGCTTGAGAAAATTCAATGATGGAAGGAGGAAGAGAACAAGCAGGAAGTGGAGGTTGAGATCTCTTCGTTTTTTTCTTTTTTTTTTTAATTATATATATATATATATATATATTATTTTTCCTCGGAATGATAAGCGAATAAGCTCATTTTTTCCGCGGCTCCAGTCGGCTCGGCTCGACTCGGCTCGGGTTGAGAGCGAATTTGAGATTTGTTCGAGGAATATAACGGCTAGGAAGATTGCAGCTTTTAGCCGCTATTATAAATTAAGGAATGCCACGTGGCGACTGTTCAGATATTCCAAGTTTAATGAAGTGTGAATGCGCGTCCATTCAAATTTGAGAAAACTCCAATTTATTAACTTTTGTCATAAATTTTCAAATAATTATCCATTAAATAAATTTTAATTCTTTTTTTTTTTTAACGAATTTTATGAAATTGAAATTTAAAAAGAAAAACTATATAATATAATTTTTATTATTTTCCTCCTAATCTTTACAAGTGGCCGGTGGGCGGTGGCGTTTTGTTGCAGAATGATTTGGCCGCCACTGCGACGGCCAGTTTGGCGGCGAAATCAGCTCATAGAGGCGGCAATGTGGTGGTGCTTTGAATCTAGCCTTCCCGTCTGAAAAATAAAGAATTAATATTGATTGGATCTAGGAGATAATGGCTAATGGGGGAGGGTGGGGGAGGGTCTTCTTTCAAACGGTTAAAAAAATAATATTTATGGAGGTTGGTCTAACAACGTATGTCGATATTCGAAATTTGAATTCAGTACTATTCTTTGCAACAAGTCGTTCGAGCATTTTTTCTTTTATCCTCACTTACATGTATTCTAAGAAAATACTCAAAATGTATCGAACATAAAAACTGCTATACGTAAAATATTGTCATCTTTTAAAAATGGGTCTGTTACGGAGAGATTTTACACTCTTATAAATATCTTTTTCATACGTTTATAAAAAATGATTCGTTCTCCTCCCCAACCAATGTGGGGTATGGGCACAATGTCTTCGTTGGCACACCGCCTAGTGTTCTCCTCCCCAACCAATGTGGGATATGGGCATAGTGTCCTCGTTGGCACACCGCCTCCACTCCCCTTCGGGATTCAGCCTCGCCAAAGAATATTTTGTTCTCCTCCCCAACCAATGTGGGATATGGGCACAGTGTCCTCGTTGGCACACCGCCTCCACTCCCCCTCAGGGTTCAGCCTCGCCAAAGAATATTTTGTTCTCCTCCCCAACCAATGTGGGATATGGGCACAGCGTCCTGTGTCCAGCCTTGCCAAAGAATATTTTGTTCTTGTCCCCAACCAAGGTGGGATATGGACACAGCGTCCTCTGTCCACCACCCTTCACGGTTTAGCCTCGCTGTTGGCACATCCCCAATGTCTAGCTACATTCCAATGTTTTGCTTTGATACCATTTGTAACAGTCTAAGTCCACTACTAGTAAATACTGTCTTCTCTGAGCTTTCCTTTATGGGTTTTCCTTCGAGGTTTTAAAACACGTCTAATAGAGAGAGATTTTCACACTTTTATAAAGAATGTTTGGTTCGCCTCCCAACCGATATGGGATCTCATATATTAAAAAAAAAAAAAAGAATAGAGAAAATTAAAATAAAGAAAAAACTATGTAAGACCTCAAAGTTGACTCAACAGGGACAAGCCCACTTGAGGAGGGAGCCCACTAGAAGTCAACCAAACCATGATACTCTCAGCTTAAGAGGTCCAATAAGGCATGGGACCAAGCTGTGTCCCATTACTCAATTCATGACAATATGTTAAACTTGCCATTAATATGCATGTATTAATGTACATCTAAGTTAGGCTAAATACTATTAGTTGTCGGCATAATCGATTGGCTAGCGTTATGTCACCGATTGACGTTTTCAATACACATGCCCATTGGCTCGTTTTAAGTAGGTCTCTCCATGGGTATTAACCAATTCGATCAATTACTTCATCAAAAATTTGGAACAAAAACATAGCATTTTTAGTTTAGTGACGAATTTTATTATTCATATGATGTTCTTATCCAAAATAAATTATGAATGTTTTAATTCTTGTTGACGTTTTAAATATAGTTATTATAATCACACATGTCTACACGAACTAGTGGTGAAAACAGGTTGTGTTTGATCAGATTGGTGTTTTTGCAAAAATGAATAGACCTGATTTGGTTCGAGTTATGCAGTGTCTAAATTTGACTTGACTTGACATGGGTCAAGGTGGTTCGTGGAGAGATTGATCGACAAGAATGATATAATTGTTGGCTTGTTTGCTTTAGAAAATTAGACCCAAAGTCAATCTAAATGGATTTTGAGGGACCAATTCAAAGAACTAGAATATGATCTTAAACGGGATTTTCAAGGAACAATTAATCAAGATTCAACAAATCTCAAATTTCGATTTTGCTATCAAAATCCCATTGTTAGAAACCTCCTTCTGAGCCTTCTCCCACTACGACATGGCGCCTCTATGTAAAAAAACAACATAGCCCACTCATTTACTTGAAGCTCGACAACATCGACGCCATTACCATCGACGATGCCACCACTATATGCATATGCAAGATCCCGTTTAACAAGACCATGTTTTCACCTCCAAGTGGAGACGTATTTGGTGGAAGAGGGGTGATTAGTGTTGTTGGAGAGGAACGACTAATGTTTCTGATAGAGAAGTTACAATTGACAATTATGATGAGAAGTAAGGGAAACACAAATGCAAAGAGTTATGAATGATATATCAGAACGAGCAATATTTGAGTGCATTTTGGATCATCTCGATAGCTTTTGCAGCTCACTTCAGTAGTATATATATATATAGCAAATAGATACGCCAAAAAGTTATTATTTTCATAGATGTGTTAGTATACATCATAAAATAATCTATTTATACTAAAAAAAAATTATAAGTAAAAGACTAAACTACCCTTACAAAATAAACCCAAATCATAAAAGAAAATAAGACTTAATTCAAATAACAAATAAGCGCACCATACACACAAAAATCTACGTGCAAATTTTATAACAAATGGCGCACTACCACGTGGCGCTTCCAGGACCACAATCGGTGGAGCCCGCGCCCAAGACAGCGATCCACGTCAGAAAAGGATGTGCTTTTTAGTTACCTTAATCCTTCCTTTCTAATATATATTTTTAATAATTATTAAAATTGACATTAAATATAATATCGACAACATTGATCGAAAATATATATTTTATCGGTTGAATTATATGTTTAAGCGGGTAGAAATATTATTATTAAGTCGTGTAGATATAATTTAATGATTAAATAATTAATAATCGAACGGAAATAAAAACCCCATGTGGAGGGTATTAATTTTATAAATGTAAATATAATATATATCGGATGATTTTAAAATAAAAGTATATAGAAATATAAATTATTTTATTATTTTATTTTTATATTTTTGAACACGAAATGAAAGGCTATTGGTTGGTTGTTGTTTGTTTGAAAAATCTGGCCGGTAGCCCGTGGACAGGCACTGGGAATGGCCCATATTGAACCCCGCTCTGTGGTCCCACAACTTCCCACCTGCAAGCGTCACACATTTTTTTTGTATTATTATTATATTATTATTAACCTCCAATTAACTGATATATTTTCGGTTGAACTATGTTTGAATTGATTATTAAAATGTCAATTCAAAAAATAAAAAATAAAAAATTTCACTGATAGAATATTGACATGGCATTTAATATAATTTCGGTTTGTGTTAGTATCGAGAGCTTCAAGATTTGTAATTTGACAACATATTTTAGGGTTTGGATTTACCTAAATTTGGTCACCAGGTGATGAAGTAAGATGAGGATCTCTAGCTTGGCAAGTTCGTTCCCCGGGCAAGAATGTACTCCATTACCAAATGGCATGAACGTATTGGGTCGTGGAGCTACCTGCATAACCCACAAAAAAAAAAAATTTGGATTATTGAATTTTTAAAAATTTATGGATTTACCGGACACAAAATTTGAAAGCTCATGAATCTGTGAGATATTTTTAAAAGTAATTTTAACGAAATAGATTTGAAAGCTTACCTCAAATCTAGAGGGATCGAACGTATGAGGATCATTGAAGTAGTCGTGGTTGTGATGAATATTTCTAAACAAGGGCATGACCTTCCATCCCTTTGGTATAAGATACCCTAAACAAATATAATATAATATTATTTACTTAGCCCATTTGATATTTTCATTAATTAAAAATAAATATATTGTGGAAATTACAAAAGTACCCATGAAATGTACCTTTATATTCCACGTCAACCACTGCCTCCCTAAAAGTGAAGGATATGATGCTAGCCATCCTCAAGCTCTCTAATACAACCTGAAAATAACCATATGCTTTTGATTAAATTACTATTATTATTATCTTAAATTTTTTTTATATATTTGAGGACAAAATCGACCTATATAAAAAGCCAAGAGACATATTTTTAGTTCCTATATCAATTTAACAGTCTAAGTCCAAACCCACCGCCAGTAGATATTGTCCTATTTAAGTTTTTTCTTTTGGCTTTTACTCTGGGTTTTAAAACAGGTATGTTAGCGAGAGGTTTCCACCATTATAACAAATGTTTCGTTTCTCTCTCCAACCGATTTGAGATCTCACAATCCACCTCCCTTGGGAGCCCAACATCCTCGTTAACTCACTGGCTCTGATATCATTCGTAACAGCCTAAGCCCACATGAACTTACTTCCCAACCCAAACCGTAAATGATGTTGAGATAACCCAGTCAAGATGGACTTCCCAACCCAAACTATAAATGTTGAGTTGAGTTAATTTTTTTCAGTTTGGGTTAGGTTGAATTTTTAGAAAATCGAAAATTTGGGCCAGTTTATAGGTTGACATTTTTTGTTCGAGTCAACCTAACTAACCTAAAATTAAGGTTACAACTAAACCCAACTTAGAATATCTTAAGTTTGTAACGGATGTTAGTGGAGCGTTGTGACTTGTGAACGCTCGATATTTGAACTTTAATAGATTTTAGTTATTAATGTAACATGTATGTATGGTAGATAAGTATTAAAAAAAAAAAATCCGACAGAAACTCAATCCGACCTAACCCAAAATAGAGGATTGAGTTGTGGACTCTATTCGAGTTGCTCGAGTCATCAACTCAACCCACCTACTCCAACCCAACCCGAACCTACTCTTAAAAACGAAGTAAAAAGTCAAGCATACCCTATGAGTAAAGGGCATGTCCTTAATCTGAGCCCAAGACAGAGGCATCTTCCCCTCTCCATTTCTTCTATAAATTTCCATCTGCTCTCCCTACAAATTTTACAAAAACACCATTAAAACGACCACGTTTTGTCTGAACAAAAAAGCAAAAAGACATTCTTACCCTGACAGCCTCAAACAGCTTCAAACTGTCATGAAGATACTTCAGAATCCATGTCAGAACACTCGCCGTCGTGTCCTGTGCCGCAAACAGAACTCCGATGACGTTGTCGGCGATCTGTTCCTCACTCAATCTCTCTCCATTTTCATCTCTGTAGCTCAAAAGCTGACCCACAAAATCTCTCTCCGCCGCCCCTTTTTCTCTCCGCTCTACAATTATCTCTCTCAGAATCTCTCTCAGCTTCTTCCTCGCCTTCAATGAAACTGTGTGTCAGAAAAACATGGGAATCTCAGAATGTTCGAAAAAAATTGGGTGTTTTTTGTTTTCTTACTGATAATGCTTTTGAATATGCTGTTCCTGGTAATCTGGTCGGAAAAGAGTTGTAGCCTTTGTCTAATATGCAGTAATTTTCTTTCAGCTTCTCGCTGTACTGAGTTTCTAGCTTACCAAACACCGCCACAATCGCTACCTCGAAAGAGAACTGAAACGGAAAGAACAATTCTTAGTTTCGTCGGAAATATATGTCTGAAAGAGTAATTTATTAGGAATCACGACTCTCTACAATGGTATGATATCGTCTACTTTGAGCATAAGCTCTCGTGACTTTGCTTTGTACTTTCCCAAAAGGTCTCGTATCAATGGAGAATTAGCCAATGTGAGACTCCCTCCCAACAATTCTCATCTCGAACAAAGTATACTATAGAGCTTCCCCTAAGCCTTATGGAGCTCTTGAACAACTTCCCCTTAATCGAGGCTTGACTTCTTCTTTAGAGTCCTCGAACGGGCTTCTCCAACGACTCCCTTTCAAAGAAGAAGTCAACCTTCCCTCGAACAAAGTGTAGACTATAGAGCCTCTCTTGAGACTCCTATGAAGCCCTCGAATAGCCTCCCCTTAATCGAGGCTCGATTTCTTCTTTGGAGTCCTCAAATAAAATACACTATTTGTTCAACACTTAGTCACTTTTGGCTACACCGACTCACAACTTCTTTGTTCGACATTTGAGGATTCTATTGACATAACTTAGTTAAGGGGCAGGACTCTGATACCATGTTAGAAATCACGATTTTTCACTATGGTATGATATTGTCCGCTCTGAGCATTGCTCCGGGCTTCCCAAAATACCTCGTAACAATGGAGATGTATTCTTACTTATAAACTCAGGATCATTTCCTAAATTAGCCAATTAACACTCCCTCCGAACAATTCCGAACAATTCTCTGGTCAGATTTATATAAAAGTCTCTGTTTTTACAAACCTTTTTCATATGAAGGAAGGTATTGACGACATGGCCAGCGGCGGCCCAAGAATCGGCGGCGGAAATGGCGGCGGCTTCAATATGAGGAACAAGAGTAGTTCTGAGGCGTTCAAGACAGAGAGAATTTTGAACAAGCTTCCTGATGTTAGAATGGTAGCTACCCTGATGGAAGAAAAGCGCCGCCGGGCCGATCAGAGTCTCCTTGCTTTTAGGGTAAGTCGGCCGGAATAAATGGGCGTTGGTCACCAAAACAAACCGGGCAGCGGCGGCGCTAGCCAACATCACACAAGGACATCCCAAAATGTTGGTCTTAAAAATCTCTCCAAATCTGCCACCAAAAACAAAAACCCAGTTAGAATTTCTGGTTTATTTGTGTTCTTTTTGGATAAATTCGACAACTTTGTTCTTTTTTTTAAGGAACCTCCTCTGTTTTTCTGAGAAAAATATGTTGGGATCTTGAGAATAAAGCTGCAGAGTTTCTCCAAACCATGGCAGACCCATGGAACCAGGAGGAAGCTTAAGAGCTTCTTGGGCTTTTGGCTGTTCATTTCTCTTTAGAAATGAAATGGAAAAGAAAGCTAAAAGAAAGAGAGATATTATAATGTAGAGAGGAACAGAGAGAGCCTCCATTAAAGCAAAATTGCAGCAATCTCTCTGTTTCTCTCTGTTTTCTCTCTGTTTCTCTCTGTTTCTCGGGGGAGAGATTAAGCAGAGAGCAACAGATAGTAATGAGTTGGGGGATTTAGGGTTTAAATAGGATTGGGGAAGGGGAAGGATATGGGACAAACAAATTTTGAATTTTATTTTTTTTTATTTTTTTATTTTTTAAAGGACAAAATCTACCAAATCTTTATACTTTTAGATCAACCAACTCGGCTCTCATGTTCGAGAAGCTCGTATAATTTTAATATTCTAGATAAGTTATTAATGTGAAGTGTTAATTAGATAGTCTCGTAATCTCGATATCGATATGTAACAGCTCAAACCTACCATAAATAGATATTGTACGTTGTGGATAGTTATGTATCACCATTAGTCTCCTGATTTTAAAACGCGTCTGTTAGGGAGAAGTTTTCACATCTTTATAAGGAATGTTTCGTTCACCTCTTCAACTGATGTTTGATCTCACATGATCATCAGGTGACTCACAGTGTTAATTCAATAATTTTTTTTTTTATTTCTTAGTAAATCATTAATATTTTAATTGGGAATTTGGGGGAGAAGGATGGGGATCTAAATGTGATTTATTTATTTATTTTAATCAATTTTGCTTATAACTTATATTATTTAAATATTTGCACATTAATTGAAAGGTCCTATTGGAACAAGCAAAAGTAGCCAATATCTACTAGAAAAGTGTGCCAGAGAGGACGTTGAGCCTTTAAGGAGGGTGGATTGTGAGATCCTACATCGATGTGAGAGGAGAGCGAACCATTCCTTATAAGAATATGGAAACCTCTCTCTATCAAACACGTTTTAAAATCGTGAGACTGACGGAGATACGAAACGAATTAAAGTGGATAATATCTGCTAGCGGTGAACTTGGGTCATTACAAATGGTATCACAGTGCGAAACCTTAGTCGAAGCTCCATAGTAGACACATTTTAAAACAGTGAGACTAATAGAGATACGTAATTGGCCAAAACAGACAACATCTATTAGCAGTCGACTCAACTATTACAAAGACCCTCTTTTCAAAAATTATTATTATTAATTATTGATTGATTAAGATGGAATTCAATTTGGTCACATTTGTGTTTAAAGTAAATAGTTTCCACCTTTAATTTAATGATACAATATAATCTAGAAAAATCAAGAAAATAAACAAAGTTGTCTTCAAATATAATATATATATATATATATTTTTTAATTTAATTTAATTTAATTTTATTTTATTTTTTATTTTTTATTTTTTTAAGACAAGAAATGGATGAATGTAGATGGTCCAAAAGAAACATGAATGTCATCCCAACATTGAGAATCCTATGTCCTATGGGTGTCCACAGCACGGAGAATTGTCGGAGAAAATTAAAACGTTCTTCAACTCGAAAGCTCGAAAGCAGAAGACGGTTAATTCAAATATAGCTCGATTGATAAAGTTGCTATTACATTTCAAACGATCAAAGGTCACACACTCTACATTTATTAACAGCTCACGACTAATTCAATTTTTTGAAATTTCAGTTACTTGTAAATTTGTATAATAAATTGACATTTAACGGAAGTTTGAACATTAAAACTTTTGATTTGACATCACGAATAAATTTTGAACCTAAAAATTCAGGTGAATGTATTACGGTAATTATTTATGGTTTCTTGTTTTTAATTATTTAAAAATGTAAAATCATTTAATATTTAATTTTGAAAACCCATTCTTATGGGAAAATACAATCCTAATTTAAAATTCCAAATAAAAAGAAATAATAGATAGTATCAAATATATTTCTATTTAGTTATGTCAATAAGAAAAATAAAAATAAAAAGTTAGTTGGAACGTCTCTGCCCACATATTTGAATATTCTCTTATTTATTAGGAAAGAGAAACAAAAATACAAGTTTCATTAATTTTTATTTATTTTGATCATTCAATTTTGAAAATATCTATTTTGGTCGTTGTACCCCGAACCGCAACAATTTTGATCCTTATTTGCAAAGTTTTAATATAAGTGTTAAAAGGTGAGATCGAAGGTGTGTATTCTCATCGATATTCATAACCTTTAAATAGGATACAAGCTACCCACTAATACCTACCAATAACGAAAATATAAACTAATTAAATATTAAGAATAAAATAAAATATATTATCTAAAGTATATTCCATAACTAATATATTCTCTAAATATTATATCTCAACAATAAATTCGACAATAAATTAATAAAAATATTTAAACACTTCATATTGAAGACTTTTAAAAAAAAAATACCTTTAAATTTTTAACGGTGTTTCAAAAATACTTTTAACTTTTTAAAAAAAAATTAATCACCTACCAATCAACTATGCTGTCGAGACGTTCTCAACATCCATCTATTTGGATACCATCGAGACATAAACTCTCTTGTGGCCCTGTCAAGTCCTTTACAAATTTTATACGAAAGAGTAGCCACATATACCTCGGTTGATTGGTGCATCATTTTCTTCTTTACCAATAAATGCATTTTTACCTCCTCTTTTTTTTTTTTTACCGTTTTTCCTTCTTTGGAAAGTTTCTTTTTCTTTGGTAAATTCTAGAACATAACCAACCCTTTAGACCGTCTCGATTATATGCTATAAGGAAACATGACAAGTTATCAATTCTTCCTATATGAATTATATGCTATCAAAATTGTGATCGTTGCTTATTCGTTTTTACTCTATAACATTACTTTCTTTTATTTTAACGCATTTCTTCGTTTACATTTCATAAAACATTCTCGACCAAACGTAACTCGAGATTCGATCTTGTGTTAAAATTGTTTTTTTAAGTTTGATTTTCACACGATTGACTTGTTCGTTAGGTTAAAACAAGTGTCACATAATTACTATTCGACTTCAATAATTCAATTACGATACCATACATCCGTACTCTATTATTATAATTATTGTAGCTATATATAAAAAATAGTATTATAAGTTTTAGACCTTTATTAATTCTTCCCCAATTTGTATTATATGGGTAAGTCAAATTTATCATTTAGTTGAGTTTATTTTAATGGATAATTATTTTGGGTTGGGATAATTCTTTTTACTACTTAATTCAAAATGTTTTATTATTTAAATTTGTTAACAAATCAATTTAATTTTCCCAAAAAAAAAAAAAATGATGTCTCTAATCTTTAAAAGACGTTTAGTCCAATAAACTTACTGGACGTTCAATTTTATGGTAAATAAATCTTCGAGTTTTAAAGAAATGTCTTATAAAAACGTTTCAAGACGAGACTCGAGATCAGATCCTTGTATCGAATAGACCCAAAAATTTATTCAATGCAAATTAAAACGTTTCGAGACGTGGCAAGATTGGGAATTTTTTTAAGATGAAAAAAAAAAGTTAAAAGAAAATTTAAAAAAAAAAAAAAAACCCTAAAATTGGATGGGGGAATGGCGAGGCCACGTGGAATAGGACACAGCGGCGGTGCATTAGGGCTCACAAGGTTCTCATCTGGACGCCTCCATTGTGATCTCCTGAATGAAAAGATCCCATGGGTGAAGCCTACGTCAGCTCCTTCTTTGTGGGTCCACGTCGGTGCCTAACGTACGAAGAACAACCACGTGGAACCTTCTCGACGTTGGGCCCACGTCAGCTCTCCGTCACAATCACTCATAGCTGGATATGCCACGTGTCGTAATCTGGATGATTCAAGAAGGGTTGGTATTCTGTGGGACAGCACATCAGAAATCCACCAACAGTCACCGTCTGATAAACCTCTGTGGGCCCCGTCCTGCTATTTCATTGTTGTTGCTTATATATATATATATATATATATATTTTTTTTTTTTTTTAATTTTAATTGTTATTTCACAAATTTTTTTTCTCTTTTTACTTTTTTTTTTTATTTAAATTATAAAAATACATTTTGTAATTAAAATCCTTTATTATGAGATTGGGAAATAAGAGAGTTATTCTTATGAAAAAATGATTTTTTTTTTTAATTTTAATTTTTACACGAACGATCCTAATAATCAATTAAAAAAAAAAACAACCATATAAATTGACAGTAACATTAATATTTTATTGATATTTTTTTTTTATCGATGTCTATGTGATAATGAGACCTCTATACAACCATCAAGACATGGTAAGTCTTGAGAACGAGTGACAATGCAATTAAATCGATCTCTGGATAGTATTACGTGGTTGTTGCATCAAATTCTCGAATTTGAAAAAGAAATTACTTTTAATAAAAATAATAAAAATTAAAAAATGTTTATTATTTAAAAAAAAAAAAAAAAACAAAATTGTCCAAATCTTCAAATACCTAAAATTGTAGATACCTAAAATAGAAATGTCTGAAATTATTTTGAAAGTTTTGTAAGTATGTGTGAGAATATTTAGATCGTTATGTTTATTTTGTACGTTTTCTTTGTAATGTGACATAATTTTTAATTTTTAATTTTTATTTATTTTGTAGTCCATAATTTTTTTAGTACACAAAATAAATAAATAAATAAATAAATTATATATTAAAAAAATGATGTGCAATAAAATTGTCTTAATTTGTGGTCACAAAATTAGTTGTTTTTTTTTTTCTTTTTTGGTCGGTATAAATGGTTACAAAGTTAAAATTACACTACATAAATTGATACCATCTAAAGTTCATGGGTATAATGAATGTTTCATTCTGGAAAAAAAATCAAGCTCATATGCTTGCTATTAAATGTACCAATCGAGAATTAAACCTAGGTTTGTATCGCCGTATTTTTTAAAATTATGAAATTGATGGCGATAGATACGTATTGAGTCAAAACTGACAATTTTTGTTAGCGGTGGGCTTGAGCCATTACAGTAGTATCAAAGTCAGTCGACAAACAATGTACCAACGAGGACGCTAGTCCTAAGGGGAGATGGACCGAGAGATTTCACATCATCTATAGAGAGGAACTAAATCATTCCCTAAAAAGAATTGAAAATTACTATCTATACCAATAAGTTAGTTTATATACCTAATCCATAAAGCTAATATATATATTAAGATAAAAAAGAGATATCAATTACGGGTTAGTCTTCCGCCCATTCTCCAAACACACGCACAATAATGGCAAGAACATTCTTCAATTAATGAAATGGATGGGTTTGAGCTGATTTTCTTCCAAATTCAATTTTAAGATGTTCTCGGCACGAGACGTAGACCATATAAATTTTTTTGTTTATTTTTATCGGGATTGAAATAGATATTTTTTAAGAATAATTTGTAGAAGTCAAGTTTCTTAAGATGTTTAGATGTTCATGGAGTTGGGTCGAGTCGAAATCTCTCTCTTCTCTCTTATTATTCTCCGTTTAAATGAAGATTCCTCACCTCAAAGTCCTCACAGGTCCAGTACTCTTATTATGTCTAATTCGGTGAACCTTAAATATTATATAATTATTTCTCACCCTTTTAATTTTGTGTCAAATATATAATTGAGCTTTTAATTTTGTGTAAATTATTGACTTACCATATTTTTTTAAAATTTAACGTTACACAAAATTAAAATTTAAGGTAAATTAAACATAAATTAAACATACGAATATGTTAAGAGTTTACTAGACACAAAACTAAAAGACGTTTTTATAGCTCATATAAAATTAAAAGTTTAATTTTTATAATTTTGAAGAATAAATTAGAAATTCTCTATTTTAATTTTAATTTTTTTTTTTAAATTTTTAAGCAAGGATTAAATTGATATTTTGTGAAAGTTCCTAACATTATGGTGCATTATTTTTGGTATTTCCTCTTGGAAGTTGCTTATTTTCTCCCCCCTAACTAAAAATTTCCTTTTGATTCTATTTTCTCTCGATAAGGTTTAATTTTAGAGATCAATTATAGGACAATTTAATGTGTCTCGTGTTATGTTGGGTTGAACGAAAATATCTCTGTCTCATTATATAAGGTAATAAGCTCGACCAACTGACCAATTTGAAAGTAGATACAATATTGTCGAAGAACTGATTGTCCACCACAAACAATTGGACACGGTAGAAAAAATTTGGCACCATCTTCGTGGGTTAACGATGAACTTATTGTCCACCATCTTCAATTAACTACATCGGTTGTTTAAATTAATTAGTAATTACTATAATTATTATTACAAGTATATTTTTACTAAGGTATATGAGTGTTCATATGACTAAAGACCCGACCAATTCAAATTATACAACCTAAAATTAATTAATTAATTTTTTTTTTTGTTTGGTTTGGTTGTGTTTAATTTTTTCAAATCGAGAATTGGAATCAGTTCGCGGGTTAACATTTTTTTTGGTCGGGGTCAACCGCAATACCATCAATTCGAAAATAAAATTACAACCCAACCCTATCTGACTTTTAAGATTATTATAAATATTAAGAATATCTTACGTTTATACCGGTGTTAATAGTGTGTTGTAACTTATGAATGTTTGATATTTGAATTTTATGAGATTAACGTGTAACATGTATTATGGATAAATATGATTTACCCGACAACCCGACCCAATACAAAAAATAGAGGTTCATCCCAGCAATGCAAAGATGGGCTTTTCGAAATGGGCCCAAAGGCCCAAATATAATCCAATGTGTGTTGGCAAATATAAATATAAGTTTAATTTGTATTTATAATTTGATTTTAATGTATGATATTTATACATTAAAATATTTACATTTTTATAAAATATATATTGTTAATATTTTCAATTGATCATATTTGGTGGTGGGCCCACGTTATTGTAATCATCCACCCACCTAACTAAACCAAAAAAAATAATTATATAATTATTTATTAAATTATTAATTAGAGTGATCAAGTTGAACGGGTTAAACTGTTTGATTTAGAATATAAAAAGGTAATATATATTATCCATTAAAATGTTGAATATGAATTACATGGAAAAACTCGGGAGGAAATTGATATTAAAAAGTGAGAGAGGCAAGCAATGAAGAAGAGCAATTGCATAAGTGAGAGTGCATGAAACGTTAACGTTTTCAGTTGATCCGACGACAGAGAGTGATTCCATCACCAACAGGGAGCATACAAATCTCGATCCTTGGATCAGCAGCGAGAGCCTTGTTGAGTTCCAACACAAAGTCCCTGTAGTACCTAACATACTTGCGCAATGGGGCGTCGGGTGGAGCAACCACTGATCCGTTCCATAGTGTGTTGTCGTACCCGATCAATCCTCCAACTTTCACCAAATCGATCAATCTCTTATGATAGTTTATGTAGTTATCTTTATCAGCGTCCACAAAGATGAAGTCGTAGCTTCCATGATTTTTCTCCTAAAATAGTTATCATTTTGAAGGTTATGTAATTGATTCTTCAAATTTCAATTAGGGAAGAAGAAAAGTTCTTACATCAGCCACCATCTCGTCAAGAACAGGGAGAGCGGGGCCTTCCTTGAACTCGATCTTGTGAGCAACGCCGGCTTTCTCAATCACCGGTAAACCGAGCTCGTAATTTTCTCTGTTAATATCCATGGCCAGAATCTACAACCACAAATTTGTTCTCTATTTATCAGAAAACGCACATTTGATTTTGCCAGAGAAAGAAATCGGAAGAATCTACGCACCTGTCCGTCTTCCGGAAGTGCTAGGGCTGTAGCGAGAAGAGAGTAGCCAGTGTATACTCCAATCTCCATCGTTTTCTTCGCATTAATTAGTTTCAAAAGCATGTTTAAGAACTGTCCTTCGTCCGCCGATGTAGTCATGATGTTCCTGTTTCCGAGATCCATTCCGATTTCCGATTAATTTCATACAGAATCAGATAAATTTTCAAGGCATTAAAAGACAGATCAATTGCTAACCATGGATGTTTGGCAGTCAATTCTCTCAATTCCTTCATCGATTCAGGCTCTCTTGGATAAACGCTCGTCTCAAGAATGTACTACAGAGAATCGCACAAGAGAAATTTCAGTAATCGGAAGAATCAAAAGAGTTTCTGAAGATCCGACGGTTGTTACCTGATACAGAGCATCGCTCTGCAAGAGGCTCTTGTGGCCGACTTCCTGGTGCCTTCCGGCTTGGTTCTGGTTTTCTTGTTCGTTGTTGGTGGAGGCCATTGCCGGAGATTATTGAACTTCCTTTGAATATTTCTTTACCTTTTTCTCTTTCCAGTGAGCTCCGATCACGTCTCTGTGTTTTGCGGCAAACAAGGGAAATGGTGGTTTGTTATATAGAGGAATGACGCCCCGGTTCGAACCGGTGATGACTCGGGTCAACTTTTAGAAGGAGCGGGTCGGGGGTAGGTGAACGCGATTGGTGAGAATGTGGGGTCCACAATAACAGACCTTCCTATTCCTCTATAATATATATTTTTTTTAATCATTGAAATTATTTTATGTATTAGAAAAATCCAAAAAATATAATAAAAATATCAACCAATTTACATAATATTAATATTAAAAAAGTTAAATAAGGAAAATGATAATCTAAATTATTATAAAATATGATTATAATTAAGATAATTAAGATAAAATAGGAAATAGGCTTAAAAGTAAAAATTATTTATTTATATATTTTCATATTTTAAACAAAATAAAATATTCATTTGTAATGGACAAAGATTAGTCAAAAAGACAAAATATGTGGTGGGGCCCATCTATGAATTTGTTATAGTATGACACGTGGCATGTGGTAGATGATATGCGGTTGGTGAAAAGAGGCAGGTACAAAAAGTCGCGGAGAGTTGGAAATATTATCCTATTTCATGCTGCCACGTCAAGCTTTGGGGGTAGAATTTTAAAATTTTAAAATTTTAAATGGTTTAAAAATAATATTTTAAATTATGTATTTTCTATTAAATTTTATAATAATTAATAAAAATTACCTCAAAACTAATTTTCAATAATACCAAATTTTACAACTTTTTAGATATAGCATTAATATTATTTACTTTTATTAAGAAAAGTTAAAAAAAAAAAAAAAAAAAACTCTTACTATCAAAATATAGATGAAAACTGTCTATCAACACTTCATTGATTGTGTACAAACATTTTAATGTTACTTTGAAAAGTTACCGAAGTATTTTTGAAATGTAATACTAACAATAAATGTATTTTTAAATTTTTTTAAGATTAAAAATATTTTTGAAGAATTTTTTAAAATTAAAAGTATTTTTTAAAAATTAAAATTATCTTTTTTGTAATTTCCAAAAAAAAAAAAATATATATATATATATATATATATATTTTTTTTTAAAACACAAGGGTATTTTTAAGAGAGTTAAAGTATATTTTTTAAAGTTATTTTAAAAACAAATTATTAACAATTTCCTTTCGGTAATGTTTATTTTATTTTATTTTTTCTTTCGGTATTATTGAAACTTTTAAAAGTTTAAAAGTATTTATTAGATAAAATATAATATTCGAAGGTATTTTTATTAATAAAAGTATTTTTTAGATAAAATGTAATAATATTTTACTTTGATACTCAAAATTTTGTTATTAATTCGTTACCGAATTAAAATATACCTTATGTAAAAAAATTAAATAAAAATAACATATATTAAAATCTTCACTTTGTGTTATTTATTGTTTTGATGTATCCTAAAATACAAGGATATTAAAACACATTTTGTATTATAAAATAATAAGATAATGTCAACCCATAAGCTATGTGAAGGGACATATAACATAATTTATGCATTATATAAATTAATATTTAACAACTTGAATTTTGTTTTAGAGTACTAAAATTATCCCAATTCAACTAAATATTTAATTTTTTCCACTTGTACTTCAACTTTTTATTTAATATTTAAGAAATTTTAAGACATTATAGCCGCAAACTTACAAATTCTTCCACTAAACTTGTAATTTAACCGAATAAAAATTACGTACTCTTCTCTCGAGAACGGAAGTTCAAATCTCTATACCCTTTATTTGTAATCTTAAATCTTCAAAACGGGCAGAGTTCAACTGTAATTGACATGTAGTTATTCTCTTATCTCCAGTTTCTGCACTGAAAAATGACTTAAATTGAAACAGGTCAATTGTGATCGTTATGTTTGTAGCTGATGAACGATGAACGAAAAGTCAAGCGTTTTTAGAAACACGAAGGAACGAATTAGAAGTAGTTAGAGAAGGGTAGGTGAGATGGGGATGGGAAATGATTTGCTTGAAGAGGAGGCAATACACAATGCTCAACCAACAACCAAGCAAATATAAAATAGAAGAAAAGAAAGCAAGAAATTGATGGGTTTGATAGACATGGAGAGTATTAGTTGCAAGCACTTTCTCCACTTTTTCTCTCTTATTTTCTATTCATCCATCCCTTTCTAAAGTGGTGTGGAGTTGGTGAGTTGACAAAAGAAAGCAACATTCTTTTGCATCATGTTGTTTGTTCATCAAAACCCACCAAATTTGTTTTTTTTTTTTTTTTATTGGTGAAGTTTAGGAAAATTTTGTTTAGGGTTGTTATCGGGTAAGGGTATATGTGAGATCTCACGTCGGTTGGAGAGGAGAATGAAACATTCCTTATAAGCGTGTGGAAACCTCTCTGTAGCAAACACGTTTTAAAACCCTGAAAAAAAACCCAAGAGAATAATATCTAATAGTAATACCAGCGTCCACGCTGGCCCTAAGGGGGTGGATTGTGAGATCCCACATCGGTTGAAGATGGAGCGAAACATTTCTTATAAGGGTGTGGGCTCCGTAACAGATCAGTTTTAAAGCTCAAAGAGGACAATATCTACTAGTGGTGGATTTTGGCTGTTACAGTAAATATCTGATTCGTTATGTACATAACGGGGGAAGAGAGACCCTCCAAAATAGGGAGATCTTCACACGAGTGTGGTGGTTGTTATGCCTAGATCAATAGTTAAGTTCGAGAGTGAAGAAGTGCATCGAGCTTAAGGTTTTGTGAGGACATATTTATCCAAGAGTTAGACCTAAAAGCTCCCAAATTTGAGTTTTGAAATTGGATTGACTCGACTCTGGGGAACCTCGAACTAGGAACATACATTTAGTATACCGTGCTTAAAAAATTGGTAGCCATGGCCTCGCTCAATGTGAATACTCTCCCCCAAGTCTATTTGGGTCTTAGGGTGTAACTCGAATTAGGTTTCATTTACTTTTTGATCATTGACTTCTAAACTTGTCACGTTTCAATTTATAGAAAAGTAACACTATATATATATATATATTTATTTATTATTATTATTATTATTAAATTTTCAAGTTTGGAAATAAAAATTAATGCTGACAAGAAAAATTTTGGTAATAAAAATTGTCAGTTAGTTATCAAATTAATAACGAAATTACCAATGATTAAGGAAATTACGAATTATTGAATTTAAGACCAATTACAAAATGACATGTGTCCCAAAATTAAATTAAATTAAAGACAAAAAGGGAGAAACTCGAGATAATCTCAACTGTCACACCACGACCATCAAATTGGGCCATAATATTTGGGCCCAACCTTAAATAAATCAAATCCAAATGATTAGGCCCAAATGTCGTCTAAACCCATGTCCATGTTAATTAAGCAGTTAAACTTTTAATTTTCCAATTAGTCTCTCCAAATTTTAATTTTTTTTATTTAATAATTTTATGATACAGTCCACATTTTTTAAATTAATAAATATATTTGATAAAAAAAAATTAAAATTTATGTGATGTATTTAATAGGTTCATAAAATAAAAAAGATATATTAAATATGTTAAGCTTTTTAAAGGTAAGATATTTAATGAATATAATAAAGAAGGGAATTAAGCTGAAAAAAAAAATTAAATAATTAAGGGAAGTTGATTGGCTATTTATTATTTAAATGATTTGATTAACCGTTACATGCAAGTAGTTCTGGAAATATTGTCTTTTTTAGCACCATTATTAAATAAATATATATATAAAAAATGCTCATAAAAAAAAAATCCTGCTTGAAATAAAACCAAACAGATTAGTCATTAAATGACTCTTAATAGAATGATTAATACAATTATAGATTTTGATTATAATTTAAACCTAATTAGGGTATTTTGGTTGTATTTTAATATACGAGTTTCGAATAAATCGTAGAATACTAAGAAGAAATTGATACGAATCCAACAACAATTACAAGAAGCGATACAAGGAAGAGGTGATTTGAAGACTTTTTTTTGTCTTTGGTTTGGTGGTTGAATTACATCTAAGACTATTTATGTCATTTTTCATTTTCTTTAATCTGTATTTAATAACTTTTATGGTTAGTTTGTTGAGTTGACGGTTGAACTCGATTATGTTTGAATTATTTTAAGGTTTGAAATGTTTTGGGTGTTATGTTTCTTTCGAATATTGCTTTATGTTTGATGTTAAACTGATTCATTGAATTAGTCTTGATTAAGCTAATTATGGAGTGAGTCGTCTTGGAATCTAAGGGTGAGGTCATTAATCTTCTAAGCTCTTGGTTAGAATCAATTGTTAAGTTAGCTTTCTTTGTGTGAACGATGATAAGGATTCTAGAAGGACCTCTAGCTTTGCAAAATGAAGTATTATTTGTTTTTATAAAAAATATATCTAATAATTTGTTTAAATTCTTCCAAATATGGAAGGAGTAAAAATTCCTATATAAAATTTGGATTTATACAAAAACAGTGGGAATTCTGGTTTTTATTTTTATTTTAAAAATAAAATTTCAAGTTCAAAACGTTTTAATTGAAAATAAATATTTTAAGATTTTTTTTTTGTTTTTATTCTAATTGTAATTTACCAAATTCTTTTGGGCATTTTTATGCTTCTTTCTAAAAATAAAATAAAAATATTATTATATCATAATGAACCTTAGATAAATGTACGTAACTCTTAGTTTATGTTAGTGATATTTACTTTCCCCTACATGTCGCGTATGTTTTATGTATGATTTTATGAGGTTTTATGTTCGGTGAGACCTGGTTCTACCAATGAGTGACCAACTGACCTCTAATGACGTTTAATGTTACAGAAATGACCCATTGAAGCACCATAGTTGGTGATCATAGAGGCTTTTATGAGGTAATGTGTTGGGATAGGCCGAGCACAATTAGAGTATTGTTTACTGACCTCTAGTGTGCTTTGTTCTTACTAAACTAGCCCACACATGTACCATAATTGGTATAGCTTGGAAATAGGTCAATAGTCCTCGAGACATAGTATTTTTCATGTTTTTTTATTGTTATCGAAAACGCTTAGGCACATATATGTATAACATTAGGATCCCACATGTAATCAATATTATGAGCTTTAAGTATAAGTACAGATCCCACCCTTAACTAAAGTTGCTTATTGAATATATTTTTATTGTGAAATCTCACAATGGTGGGAGAGGGAAACGAAACATTCTTTATAAGGGGTGTGGAAACATCTCCTTAGCAGATGCGTTTTAAAACCGTGAGACTAACAACGATACGTAACGAGCCAAATCGGACAATATCTACTAGCAGTGAGCTTGAGCTATTACATTTATACTCACTCATGCTACTTTTCATTTCCATTTTTAAATGATGCTTAGACTCACGAGGCGTGTGGAGAAAGCATTTGAGCTCACAAGGCTATGGAGACGGTGACGGATCAGAATCTTAGAAGCCTTCAGTTTTTTTGTTCACTATTTTTCAAACAACGACATTATTGATTAAATCGAGTTGTTATTGTTGGATGATGAAAATCCCACATCGGCTAATTTAGAGAATGATCATGAGTTTATAATCAAGGAATACTCTCTCCATTGAAAAGAGGCATTTTGGGAAGGCTAAAGCAAAGCCATGAGAGGTTATGCTCAAAGTGGATATATCATATCATTGTAGAGAGTCGTGTTCATCTAACAGTTATATCGTGGTAACAATCATAACACCTCACCATGAATCATCTCAAATTACTCTCGATTCCACCCCACCGTAGTCTTCATTTGTAGCAACCCTAGCCGGCAACTACATATCGAACCGGAACTCTACTTGAATGGATTAATTTCATTTTGAATCGATAAACATAAAAAAAAAATAAAAATAAAAAATAATAATAAAAGAAAAAGAGAGGGAAAAAAAAGCAATAAAAGTAGAAAAAAGGGAATAAAAAAAGAAAAGGAGAGCCAGCCAGAGTCGAAGTGTGGGGTCGGAGGTTCGAGTAATAGCCGGGGCATCCGTTTTTGTTTTGGAGCGCCGTAACGGCCATGCATCCTCCTTATGATTGTATTTTGTGCTTTTTCTCTAACCCCTTTTTATTCTCTCTTAAAACCCCCCCCCCCCACTCTCCCTTCCCTCTCATCACACCCACCGCCGCCCATCTCCGCCATGTCCAGCCTCCACCACCTCCCTTGGGCCCTCCTCAACTCCTGCTCCGACACCGATCATTTCCCTCCGCCGCCCACGCAGTCCGGGAAGAAGAGAGAGGCGGCGGCGGTGGCGGCGGAGAGAAAATCATGTGGCGGGGCCGCGTCCGCTCATGATATTCATATTTGGACGGAGAGAGAACGGCGGAAGAAAATGAGAACCATGTTCGCTAATCTTCATGCTTTGCTTCCTCATCTTCCTGCCAAGGTATTATTTATTTATTTATTTATTTATTTATATATATATAAGAGACAAGCAGTGGCATTATCATCAACCCTTTTTAATTAATAATAATGGAGAGATTTGATTTTAATGGCATGTTTTTAATGTAAATAAATAAAAAAGGGACATGTTTTTTTTTTAATGGAAAATAAAACAAATAGAGTATTGAAGAACATTCACATTTTTTAAGAAAAGTGGCAATTGTCTGTTTTTTGTTTTAAGAAATTTGTTGTCATGTTTTTTTTTTAAATTAAAAATAATAATTTAAGTTTGTTTTGTCTCGGGAATAGATATAATCATTGTGAGTATCTCCAAGAGTGAAAAAATTTTCTTAACAAACACGTTTTAAAAACCTTGAGGTGAGAAAGGAGCAAAACATTCTTTATAAATGTGTGGAAAATTCTCCTTAATAGCCAACCCGAGAGGTAAAACCTAAGAAGTATAATATCGGCTAGTGGTAAGCTTGAGCTGTTACAATCTATGTTACTGAACCAGTTTAGTTAATGAGAATAAATCTCTCTCCTTACTCTTCATTCCTAGTCCCGTTTGATGTGGGTAGTGTTACTGACCCAGTTTAACTAATGTTAGCAGTGAACTTGGACTGCTTTCTGCTTACTCTTTGTTTGATGTGGGTAGTGTTATTGACCCAGTTTAGCTAATGCTAACGGTAAACTTGGACTGCTTTCTGCTTACTCTTCATTCCTAGTCCCATTTGAGATGGGTAGTGTTACTGACCTAGTTTAGCTAATGCTAGCGGTGAACTTGGACTGCTTTCTGCTTACTCTTCATTCCTAGTCCGTTTGATTTGGGTAGTGTTAGTGACCCAGTTTAGCTAATGCTAGCGGTGAACTTGGACTGCTTTTTGCTTACTCTTCATTCCTAGTCCCGTTTGATGTGGGTAGTGTTACTGACCCAGTTTAGCTAATGCTAGCGGTGAACTTGAACTGCTTTCTGCTTACTCTTCATTCCTAGTCCCGTTTGAAGTGAGTAATGTTATTGACCTAGTTTAGCTAACGAGAAAAAATCTCTCTGCATACTGTTCATTCTTAATCCCTTTTGAGGTGGGTTTCTGCGGGGCCCTGGGTTTAATGGACATTAGAATCTCAAATCGTTTTTTAGCAACGAACGAGATAAGAATTCGAATCTCTAGTTTATTGGTCGAGCACGTGGGGTGGGTTGGCATGCATGCATAGGCTTTTGTGGGTGAAATAATAATCTAATAATGAATGGGTAATGGCAGGTTGACAAATCCAGTTTAGTAGACGAAGCAGTAAACCACATAAGAACCCTTCAACAAACCCTTCAAAATCTCCACAAACAAAAGCTGGAAAGGCTCAACAACGACACTAATCCATCTCTGAGCTTCTCCAAGATTGTTCATCATCCCTCCGCCCGTTCCTCAGCCGCCACGACCCGCGAGGCCTTCTTGGCCGACCAAGCTTCCTCCACCAACGACATGTCGTCCACTCTATTTCCTCAGCTTTCCACCGTCGCCGCTGCAGGCGACAATGTTGTTAGTATTCTCCCTTCGCCACTCTCCTCCTTCCAGACTTGGTTGTCCTCCAACCTCGTCTTGAATGTTTGCGGCCACCATGCCCATTTCTGTATCTGCTCCGTCAAGAAGCCTGGTTTGTTCCCCACGCTTTGTTATGTTCTTGAGAAGCATGAAATCCACGTTGTTTCGGCTCATGTCTCCTCGGATTACCATCGCTCCTTTTTTATGATTCATGCCCATGTAAGTATTCGTCGTACGTTCTTTACATGTTCACTTCTTTGTTTTTTTTTATTGAGATCATTTCGAAACATGTTTGTAACGAGTTGTTTTGACGAATGTAGGTGAACGGAGGTTACGATGAATTTGAGGCGGCGACCGTGGCGGAAGATACATTCAAAGAAGCTGCGAGGGAGATCATCTTCTGGTTGTCTTCTTGATGGGATTGTCCCATAGAATTTTGTCTTGTTTATAAAATATAGATGCTTGAATGTTCTTGACTAGGGAAGTTTCTACTCAATAAATGCTATTAGGTTCTTTTAACTTGATTAGGAAAGTAGAATAGATTTTCATTTTTTTGGGCGAGTTGCAAAATGCTTGAACGGAGAGAAGCGAAACATTCTCTATAAGGGTATGAAAACTGTGAGGCTGATGGTGCTAGTGATGGGCTTGGGCTGTTAAAAATGATATTAGAGTCAGACACCGGACAACGTGTCAGCAAGGATGTTGGGCCCCAAAGGGGTGGATTGTGAGATCTCAAATGGGTTGAAGCAGAGAATGAAACATTTCTTACCAGAGTGTGGAAACCTCTCCCTATTAGACACGTTTTAAAACCCTGATGCTGACGGTGATACGTAACAGACCAAAACGAACAATATCGGCTAGCGATGGGCTTACCGAAAAGAATGAAAAATGACTTTGAAAATTACCAAGTTTTTGACAAGGGAATGATCCCTTGGTCCTAGCCATTTTTCTTTTTGAAATTGGGGCATTGGTCCAAATTTCGAGAAAAAGTCACTTGTTTTTCATTCTTGTTGATCGCTCGAGTCTATAGGCTACCTCTCCTATCCGCTTAACCTTGCCTGAAAGGGACCCTCCTGTTTCATATGAACTGGAAGGCTGGAGGAGTCAGCATAGAACGAAGGAGACAACCCTAATGTTGTCCCTCTATTAGAAGTGTTCCAAAAATGTAATTCGAAGCAATAGTGTGAGAATTCAAACCTCCAACCAAAAAAGAACAAGTACATAATAATTATCGTTGAGCTATACTCACTTTTGAGGCAAATAGTCGTGGAATTGACTAAGATTCAACAAGCAACATAGCCCACAAAGGCCGACTCTATTCTCAACACTTACAACAATGGCGCATGATCTATAACTAGCTGATCGAAGCGAACCCCCTTTAGCAAATATTGCTGGGTTTCCGCTCTTGTCTCATTGCACCCTAAACTTACATTAGTTCAACAACTATGTTATACAAATTACACGTCCAACGACGACCGAGTTAACTGCATATCGGATGCGCTCGGAAGACGAAGAAGCTTTAAATTCAGACAAATATGATTTCCATCTTAGCACAAGGGTGTGTTTCTATGTGAGTTTTGAAATCATCATTACCTTTGAATCTGAAGGTATATAAAGCCTGCTTCTGTGTCAACCCAACTGGATATATCCGATATAGCTTAAGTTCATCTCCTCCTCTTAAGCTTTCAGGCCGTTCTTGCTTCCAAATTGGGACATGTTTCAAAGACTTGAACTTTTCGAGTACTCTCGATTCTAAAGCCTCCAACGTTAAATTTCCCGACCTGCCATTGTCGAGGCCGAATGATTTGGTTTACCCAAAGAAAAGCCTTTGAAAACACATAACTTCGTTTCGAGTTGAAAGGGTTACCTCAAGAAAATGGATTGCATTTCGAACCGCCCTCTCTCCCTTACGTATAAATGATACACCGTTTCGGAGCCACGGGAGCACTTGCACGGTCGTTTCTTGAACTCGGGACTGGTTTCTTCTTTCTCGTGGATGATGGTTGCTAAGTGGATGCAAAGGCGACACGATGAGTGTACTGCTGCCATATCGACAAGGGCCTTGAACGAATCGGATGGACCATCGTGCTTCCATCTATAAGATAAGACAGCCAAATCTTCATCAGATGGAGTGAGAAACAAATGAGGGAAATTAATCCGACTAACGTCGTTGTTCCGAGTACCTTAGTGATTGATTGTACATTTTGGGATTCTCTGCGAGGTATTTCATGGACTTGGCAACCGACTCGACATCGGAAATTTCCTTGATATGCAAATATGAATCAGGAGAAGGAGCAAACTCCTTGATATTTGGAGTACCAACCACCACCGGAATAGTTCCTACAAATAATTGCATCGGCACTCTTAACGAAAATTCGACAAAACGACAATGTTGCATTAAAACTCTTATGGAATTCTTCAAAGTTATTTTCTAAAAGTATTCGGGTAGAAATATGTGCTAAAGCGAGCGTATAAAGAAGTATAACGTAACTAATCCTAGAGGTGTAGTGTGTCACAACCTCACCCAAAGAAAGTAGGTTGTGAACCCCACACACAAGATAGACAAGGGGCGACCTTCAAGTGGCACCCATCCGGCCACGTGAGAGCCAAGATTGAGAAGTGTCATGATGAGACCAAGGACGGTGCATCATCCAACACACCAAGAGTGTACATCGAAGCTAAGTCGAGACATACACAAGGTTCAAGAGAACGAGACGACACGAGTGTCGAAGACAAGCTCGAAGAGGGCCGGGTAGGACCTCGAGCCAGACCTCAGAAGTTGAGGTTTCGACATGAGTTTCAGAATGCGAGTCGGGAATTAAGTCCGCCGATATGAAAAGTACAACCCAAAATAAAAACCAACAAAACAGACCAATTCAGTTTGGTTCGGTTAGTTTGTATACACCATTCAAAAGAACAAACCACCCATCGTAAAGGCGAACCGTCTAGCCGAAACTCTCGAGAACACAGAAAGATTTCATGAAGTCAAATATAAAACAAAGAAACGGGTCGAGATGTTGGTAACAGCATGAATCAGAGAAATAGGTATGAGGTTCATACCTGCAACAAGAGATTGGAAAAACTTTTCTGTGACATAATCTTCCTCATTGGAATTCTCAAAAGCCAAGCTGAACTTGTAGCGCTTCAAAGTTTCCACTTTGTCAACTGCAAATATGAATCAAATAACAATATCAGCAAATGTTCACCAAGTTCTTCCATTTTCAAATCACTGTATCTCTTATTATTGGCAATGCTTTTGAGTATGGAATCGCATTCGAATAACAACGAAACACACGAGCTGTGGACATAAGTTAAGCCTTTCATGTACCCCTTACAATTAGTAAAGGCGTGTTCGGAGAAAGGGCCTTCCAAAAATGAAGCAGTCTTTGAGAGATAACCTGTAACGGCCCAAATCCACCGCTAGCAGATATTGTTCTCTTTGGGCTTCCCCTCAAGGCTTTAAAACGCGTCTGCTAGGGGAAGGTTTCCACACCCTTATAAATGGTGGTTTGTTCTCCTCCCCAACTAATGTGGGACATCACAATCCACCCCCATTCAGGGCCCAGCGTCCTCGCTAGCACTCTTTCCTTCCTCCAATCGATGTAGGACCGCCCCCAAATCCACCCCCTTTGGGGCCCAGCGTCCTTACTGGCACACCGCCTCGTGTTTACCCCCCTTCGAGGAACAGCAAAAAAGCTGACACATCGTCCGGTGTCTGGCTCTTATACCATTTGTAACGGCCCAGATCCACCACTAGCAGATATTGTCCTCTTTGGGCTTCCCCTCAAGGCTTTAAAACGCGTCTGTTAGGGGAAGGTTTCCACACCCTTATAAATAGTGTTTTGTTCTCCTCCCCAACCAATGTGGGACATCACATAACCCGTGAAGATTTAGTTAACCACGGCCCAAGAAAGAAACCATTTTTAAGGTTTCCCAGGGGATTCTTTCACCAAGGATAAGGAATTCTTGAATACATCAAGAGTCTAAATGAAAAAAAAAAAAAAAAAAAAAAAAAAAAATTGCATTAGTTTTCCCAAGATAACAGTCTAAATGGAAAGAACTATGTTGGTTTCCATCTGCTACCCACCTAAGAACTAACGTTCGAGACGACATTCAATCAAGATACGTTATCAATAATATTGAAAAGTCGGTCAATAAATCAAAGTAAAAGTTGCAGTGCACCTCTTCCATCGCGGTTCCTGTGGCAACTACCATATGAATCAATTTTGACATCCAATTTCTCAAGTGCTTCAAGAGCTTGCAAACGAAAGTTGCGCGCGCCACAATTCGAAATGAAGGCAGCTGCAAGGGCAGGCTCGGTCTTTGGTTGCACTGGTGCCATTATGTCGTATTCTGCCCACGAAAAATATCCAACAGGAACATCTGATGAAAGACTAGTGGTCATAACCACAGTGTAACCCTTCCTACAGAAGAAGTTCATTTATTATAGAGCTATAAAAGAAATATGCATCTAAAAGCAACCTATAAAAAGCAGAGTGACATGTTACAAGCACGAGAAAGAACGCAACATTACCAGAACGTTACAGGGAAAAACATTTCATAAATAAGTATAGGCGAACGAGTTCTCAATTTGTAGGTATTCAATCTTAGACTATCTGAAAGGTGATAATGTGCAAGCGTGGGGAAGAACCTAAGACAATCCCCATATATGAACCTTTGGACTCTGCAGTCCAAGGAAAATAACCACCACTTTGAAGGAAAACTATGGTCCATAATCTAGGTGATGAAAATTGAACAGGACTGAGGAACCAGTAAATCTCCTTGAACCATATAATTTGAAAACGGTAACAGCCCAAGCCCAAGCCCACTACGAGTAGATATTGTCCTTTTTGAGCTTTCTCTTCTAGGTTTCCCCTCTAGGTTTTAAAACGCATATGCTAAGGAGAGGTTTCCATACCCTTATAAGGAATGTTTCGTTCCTCTCTTCGACCGATGTGGGATCTCACAATCCACCTTCCTTTGGGGGTCCAATGTCCTGGCTAGCACACTGTCCAGCGTCTGGCTCTGATACCATTTGTAACAGCTCAAGCTCAAGTCCACTGTTAGCAGATATTGTCCTCTTTGGGCTTTTCCTTCTAGGTCTCCCCTTATAGTTTTAAAACGTGTCTGCAGGGAGAGGTTTCCACACCCTTATAAGGAATGCTTCATTCCCCTCTTGAACCGACATGGGATCTCACAATCTACTTCTCTTGGGGGCGCAGAGTCCTCGCTAGCACACCACCTGAAGTCTGGCTCTGATACCATTTGTAACAGCCCAAGCCCACCGCTAGTAAATATTATCCTCTTTGGGCTTTCTCTTCTAGGCTTCTCCTCAAGGTTTTAGAACGTAAGGAGAGGTTTCCACCCCCTTATAAGGAATGCTTCGTTCCTATCTCCACTAATGTGGGATCTCACAATCCACCCTCCTTGGGGGCCCAACGTCCTCACTGGCACAGCATCTGAATTTTGGTTCTGATACTATTTGTAACAGCCCAAATCCACCGTTAGTAGATATTGTCATCTTTGGGTTTTCCTTTATGGGCTTCCCCTCAAGGTTTTAAAACGCGTCTGCTAGGGAGAGATTTCTACACCCTTATAAGGAATGTTTCGTTCCCTTCTCCAACTGATGTGGGATCTCACAATCCACCACCCTTGGGAGCCTAGCATCCTCGTTGGCACACCGCCCGGAGTTTGGCTCTAATACCATTGTAACAACCCAAGCCCACCATCAACAGATATTGTCCTCTTTGAGCTTTCCCTTCAGGGTTTCCCCTCAAGGTTTTAAAACGCGTCTGCGAGAAAGAGCTTTCCACCCCCTTATAAGGAATGCTTCGTTCCCCTCTCCAACCAATGTGAAATCTCACAAAAACCTACTGACAACTTTATGTGGAACAAAAGAAGAGAAGAAGATGTTGAGTAAGCTCCACAAGAGGAGGGATACCTATAAAGTGAAGTGCATGGTAGCAGCTTGAAACTTCACTACATGTTAATTCGCTAGTAACTAAGTTTGTAGGTTGGCTCAAGGGGGCTAGCTTGGCATTTGAATTAGACTTGGGAGAGAGCAGGACTCTCAAATTACCTATAACCTTGGCTAGAACAGAAGATTCCTCCTTGATTACCAATTTTTTCTTACTGCTATCAGTTTCAAATGAACAAAGAACATGTACCAAGACCAGCAGTGATGTTCACTATCATCACCAAGACTATAATTATCATTGAGAATCACTGCAGTCATCAGGAATAATGTAATGGAAAGCAGTTCTCGAAACTGTAACAATCCATCATATTAGTTAAGCTTACCCACCGTCTTGCCAAATCAATATTGTTCTCTGGATAGTAATGCGACGATTCCATCGACCGAAGGACGCTAGCAACTCGACCTTGTTGAGGTGATCCCAATGCAGCATCAGGCTGCTCACCAGGATTCAATCCAAACTGGCATCCCACATCACAAGTTTTCCAATCCTATGAAGAATTTCAAAAGGGTAAACACCAATTTCTAGGAACTTAAAACTGAAGAAGAACAAGAATCTAGTTTGCTACAAACAAGAACGTATGGCAATCAATGCCCACAAAACTCAATTATGTAACTAAAAGAGGTCATTAACTAAGCAATTCCAGTAAGAGATCTAACAAACTCAGACATTGGTATTAACGAAGCAAACTCTTGTTCAAGCCAAAAGACAGTAAGATCAAAACTCCAAGATAAAAGGAGAGATAGAAAGAACCTTCTCGGACCCAGAAACCAAAACAGGTTTCCTTTTGAAGTCCCTAGAGTACTCCACCGCATCCTCCTTCTCCAGCCACTCCTCACAGTTAACTCTACCCATTACTCCATCAATTGTGATTCCAGTGCTAACATCTTCGATTTCTTCTTGCAAAGGCGGAGGTCCATAGAATAAGTCGACCCAAGAGTCCACCATAGCCGCATTTTTCGCGATATCGAGCCGACTTAGAGAAGCGATCTCTGCTATGACCACCATCGCTACAAACAGAGGCAAGAAATGGGTCCATTTCCACTTGCTTGCTGGAGAAACCCCATTAAAACCCATCGAATCATTATGGGTCGTTCCTGTTCTAAAGATTTTTGGCTTTGAAAACATACCCATCTGGGAAATCAAGAAGTTGAAGAAATTTGGGCGAGAAAACGAAAAGAAGAGGAAAGGGATTGTTGATGAACAGAGTGGAATTGACTTGTTTTCAACATTTAAAGGTGTGTTGAAGCAATAGGCATAGTTAAGGCCAATTGGGTCAGAGCAGAAGGAAAGGGAATGATGAAAAGTGGAGTGGGGTTCGCTGGTGTGTCAATGGTTTCGTGTTCTTCAATCAAGAGAACAGGATTGTGAAGAAGAATCAAGCAAGAGCGTGGATTTTGGTTGATTTTGAAGTCTACGCTTAAAGCGGAGTACCTAATCCCTTAGTTTTTGCTGTGAAAGTTTCATACTCTTCGTTGGATTATGTCTCTCTTTGGACAACACTGTGGGCAGATGAACACCTTTATCGTTAAAACTTTGAGGCAATCTATGGAATATAATTTCTAATTTTATGTTTTCTTTTTTAATATTCTCAATAAGAAAAAAGAAAAAAAAATAACAAATATCTTAAATTTTCTAAAAAAAGTTATTAAAAAGTATCTATTAATTGCCCTTATGTTTTTTTCCTTAGATATATATTTAGACGATTTTTTATTAATAGCTTTGAAGTTATTTTTAGAAAATTTATCATCATACCATTTCTCCATAAATGATTTTTAAATTAATCTAAGTATTTTTATTAATTGTGATTTCTTTTTCTCATTCAAGATCGTCCTTCTTCGGTAAAAAAAAATCTACTTGCGACTCGACTCGACTCAACTCTTCTTCGAGAAAAGACTAGGCAAATTGAGTTGTCAATATAGAATTTCCTACTTCGCTTTCAATTTTACTTGGCAAAAGATAGACGAAGTCTTTCTCCCCTTTTTTTATCGATTTTTTTCTTCATTCAAGGGTAAAATAAGTCAATTTATGACACTCAGCCGATCTTTTGTTTAGTATTGGTTTATAAAAGCAGAAAGATCTACTCTAAACCTGACTTGATTGAACAAGATAAAAGACGAAGATCAAAGTAAGACTCAACATTAATTCGAGCATATTCTTTCGTGAACCTATTTATTCTTGAACCTATTCTATAAACTCGGTCTCACTACTTCCATCCTACTCGTTGCCCAAAACAACTTGAGCATTGTACAAGTGCTTAAGACTCCTTAGGGCCGACATGCTCGGAAGCAAACTACCAAAAGCCTATCAGAGAGAACTTGGCTTGGTTAGTTGATTCATCCATTTTCAACCCCAACAAACAACCAAACATGAATTCATTGACATTTTATTTTAGTAATAATTGGATCATATTTGAAATTAATATTTTTCTAATATATATATATATATATATATTTTCCATACACCATTCAGTCATTCACATATTCAAAATCATGTCTTTTATTTGTTAGAATATTAGGGACAAAATAGCAACAATCATCACAAATTTTCTAAGAAAAAACCAACAATGGTTTTTTGAAAGAAAAAAAAAAGATTGAATCTGCATATTATAGCTTATATAAGATCGTAACGAAGCAAGCAAAGATATAATAGCTTAAGTCCCGTTTGATAACCATTCGAACAAAGCAACTACTCAAGCAAGCACTTAGCCATCAACATACTCCATAAGCAAGAGAAAGGCTCCACCTAAAGAGAATCAATAAGTCTGTTCAAATCTATTGTTTTATGTAATAGTAATTTACATTTGAGGTCTCTACCTGAACTTCAAAATAAGAGTATTTCAAAACAGATGAAAAAGGGTGTGTATATCTATATCAGTATCAGGGTCGGTGTCTAGCTTTCTCTATATCATGTATATTCATACCCTAAATCTATTGGAATTTCCATTTCTTCAAACTCTAAGAAGAAAAAAAGCAGGAGAAATGAAAGGGTTAACATATATTTCACTCTATATTTGATGAACTAAGAAAAAGTTTAGTTTGTACCATAAACAAACGTATTTTCTCCTTCCAGCCGTAGATCTTCTGGTAGAATTATTGTTGTCACTTCCCTTATTTACTTTTCGATGCTCTTTCAAAAGGAAAACAGAATCGTGTCGCGTTCGGTTAACGAGCTTGAACAGCCAGGTGTTTTCACATGTTGGAATGAGTTGTTGTCAGCTCCCTCTAACACAGTAACACAAATCTGAATTTGGAGGCACAAAGTTTTTGCATCTGGCTTTTATCTTTCTGATGATAATCTTTTATATGGTGCAACCTAAGAGATGAAATAGCAGCATATTCGGTCTTGGATCATTTGTAAAATGCAATTATTGGTTCTCCAAAGAGAAATCAATGGCAATCCCGAGTTTTACCCGGTCGTTGCCTGAAGAATCAGAGGAAGCTTTCTTTAATCGTTTTGTAATGGGCGTGCCATCAGACAACTCTCCTGGATGAGTATCCACAAAGTTTTGATCTGAAACTTCTGCAATGAAGAGATAATAGACACTACGTTAGTATGAAAACAGAAAAATCACATTAAGCATTAAACATTCATAAAAGAAGGTAAATTCCTTAACATGGATGCTCTAATTTGACCGCAGTGTTATGACCTCAAGAATTTCTGCTTTGATTCATCCCTAAACAGCTACTGTCCTAGAATTAGTCTACCATTAGCCTGGCTTCATCTAGAGGTTCATCAATATTCAGAATGCTGTCCATCCTAGTCATTTCTACTCGGTTTTATTCATTTTTCCGTACAACAATGTTCATCCAACTTTACATAAAGGACTTCTACTTTTTCAACTATAAATATACATCAAACAACTTCAAATTGATAAGATACGCAATCAGTTAGCCCGTGAGTTCTTAATTGTAACATAGAATGAAGAACTGTGACATTAAATCTTGTGACTCAGGTGTAAACACTATAAATCAAGCTAAGGGAACAAAGTTACCAAAACACTGAAAACCAAGTTGAAACTATCCGATTAAGAACATATAGATTTTCCATTGCTAGGAAGGTAACATAATATCCTAAGCTTGACGTACAAATTTTACAACTCGGATGCACTAAGTCGTATTTCAGAAACCCTCTCATAGGAAACACATTTGATGAACACAGAATTCAAGCAAAAACGTTTGCAGGACTTCAAGTGGTGCAGGCAATGTGGCAACTAATGGTAACATCACAAAGTAATGGTCATATTGGTAACACCAACACAAACTTAAATCAGGAAAATAGTGCATCTAAATGGTGCTTAAGTCAATACTACTACTAGTATAATTATTGCAAACACCTTCAACATTACGAAATATGATTGGAAGATCACAACAACAAAAGTATGAAGCATATGGCCGATCATCATCAATAGTGTACATGCATAATAAGGGAATAGATTACAAATTTTAAGTATATTAGACGGTAGAATCAACGAAAAGTGAGACTCTGGAAAAGGGTTTGGAAAACATGAACAATGTGTTCGGGTACCTGTAACGATTGTATGAGAATCACGACAGCATGGAGGAATCTGCTGAGAACTTCTGGCAGATTGACAGGAGTTTGTCTTGTTTCGTATGTGACTCCTATCACTACAACTTCCACATTCTTCAAGAACATCAGTAGTTTCCAGAGTACACTGTTTTCCTGCAGAAGGGAAATGATTTATCCATACATCCTCTAAAATAGCGGGAGAATCGGCAGTCTTATGCAATAAAGGATCAGTTCTCCCAATGTTAGCCTTCTGCCAGGAGGCATCCTGAAGGACCAGCGACTAAGAAAAGAAATAAAACAAGAGGAAATCATTAAGAAAGTAGAGGAATGATATAGGGAACTCACTCCCACTCTTGCTGTGGATGTATTGCCTCACCTCTGAAGAAGATATATTAGGCATGATCGGCTTCCGACGCACTTTCTGTTTCGAGGAAAAAGCACGAAGATGCCTATATCGATGCAAATCTTGGACAAAAGATGCTTCTAAAGAATCAAGAAATAATCTGTGTTTCTCATCTGTCCAATGTGTTTGCACCTGAAATTTCCAATTAGTAAAACAATTAGTAAAACCATTCCTCATGTTTCACGTGAAATTTTCAAATTGTTCCCTAATATGAGTTAAAATTTAGAGCTAAAACATTTGATACAAATAAAATGAGTGTCCTACAAGAGAAAATAACAACTAAAACAAGGGGAATTCAAAGAGTAAAATGTTTTCTTTTAAAAACAAACAAACAAAATTGAATCACAAAGACTTAACTCGAAATTCATCCACGATTTAACTTGAATATGCCCTAACACTAAACATTCAAATGGGAGGTACCCAAAACCACTCTACCATTAAAAATTTCTAAAGGCACCACCAAGAGAAAAAGAATCACTCATAATCAAGGATATTAGTTTCGAGAGCACAAAAACTAGGTCACACGAACTCCAGGCGCTACGTTCAAAGCAGAAAAACAAAGCACAGTCCGCAAAAAACTCGTTCATACCAAGGAAAAACTCAAAATCATACTTCCAAGAAACAGCAAAAACAAAAGAGAGAGAGTCACAATTTACCGCATCCAGTTGAAAACAATGATGAGAAGGCATCAAAGGCAAATCCCCCTCGGACGCATCAACGGTATTGGAAGAAGAGTAGGATTCGGAGTTCAAACGAGTCAAGTCGCTAGCAGAGACCGACATGGGTGATTCTCGATCTGCAACCGGCGGCGACATGGACGACGGCGTATGAGCGTCTACCATTTCGGAAGGATCAAAGACAAAGCGAAATCGTTCGGAACAGCCAAATATCGAAAATCAAATCAAAGAAAAAATGGAAATCGTGGGCGAAAATTTAGGTCCGAAACCCTCTCGGGATTCAGGCTCGTGCAGATATGAAGAGAGAGAGAGAGAGAGAGAGATTCGGTGAATGGTGGTGGTCTGTGTTTATTTGGGGGCGAAACCCATATAAAAAGGCTCCACATGGGCAACGCTTTTACACGTGTAAAAAGCGTCAACTCAATTCCACGTCATCGCCGATATAAATATCTGTGGCCAATGTCAGCCAGATATTTTTTTTCTGCCAACCTGTGCTAACATGCACCTTTCTCCACGCGCCATTCCGATATTTTTGCGCGCGTGATCTTAAAATCATCTCACTTTCTTCTATGCTTAAGATTTTTATTTTAGATTAAAATATCATTTTATTTTTAAATATCTATATTTTTTAGAAATATTTCTTAATATAAAGAAAAAAAAAACTTATTTTTATTATTTTTATCAATTTTGAAGCATATTAGCAAAATATCTTCCTTTCCATTAAAATTATTTTTATTATATTACCGATATTTTTAAAATAAAAATTAAAGTATATAATTGTCTTTTTTTTTTTTAATATTATTGATTGAAAAATATTAAATATGGTCTAAAATAAAAGATTATAATAACTATTAAAATGGAAGAAGATAAAGTAAAATCAAAATAAAATATTAATAATGCATTATTATTTAGATTTTTGTTTCCAATAAAATATCTAAATGCACTTTTTTGAGTTTCATTCTTAAAGGGAAAATATAATATAATTATAATGTCATAATCAATTATGCTTTTTTTAATAATTCAATTAAGTTCCTTTTTATCCAAACTTTTTTTTAAATAAAAATAAAAATTATACTTTATATTAATATTGTGATTAGTTGAGTAATATTCTACTTCTTGCTTAGTCTTTGTGATTTATCATTGGATTGTTGGAGTCGAATGAAACTCGGTCCGGTGGGACGAAAACTGATAACCACCTAATTAGAAGTCAAACGCCTTAGCCGTTAGGTCACTGGCGCTCATCCAATGGGATATGAAACATGGAAGTAAAAACATTATGTATGGATATACATAATAAAAAATATATATATAAAAAACTTGCAAAAATTATTATCTAACACACCTGATGAGACTCAAACCCACAATTGCCTAATTAGAAGTCAGACGCCTTATCCATTAGGCCACAAGTGTTGTTCCCATGGGACTCAAAACATCTCGAAACCAGAAAACAAGAATTCTCACTATATCAAAAAATTTATACAAATCATTATCTGTCAGACGCCTTATCTATTAGGTCACGGGTGCTCTTCCCATAGGACTCGAAACATCTCAAACCCACAAAATAAGAATTCTCAGACTCGAACCCACAATTGAATTAGAAGTCCCGCCTTATCCACGCACAAAACAATTGAGAATAAACATCTCGAACCCACAAAATAAGAATTCCCATACTCGAACCCACAATCGGATTAGAAGTCCTACCTTATCCACGCACAAAACAAGAATTCTCACTGTATAAAAATTTATACACCCGGTGGGACTCGAACCCACAATCGCCTGATTAGAAGTCAGACGCCTTATCCATTAGGCCACGGGTGCTCCTCCCATGGGACTCGAAACATCTCGAACCCACAAAACAAGAATTCTCACTGCATCAAAAAATTTATACAAACATGAATAACCATGCAACAAAATCATTATCACACCCGGTGGGACTCGAACCCACAATCGCCTGATTAGAAGTCAGACGCCTTATCCATTAGGCCACGGGTGCTCTTTCCATGGGACCCGAAACATCTCAAACCCACAAAACAAGCATTCTCACTGCATCAAAAAATTTATACAAACATAAATAATCGTGCAACAAAAGCATTATCACACCCGATGGGACTCGAACCCACAATCGCCTGATTAAAAGTCAGACGCCTTATCCATTACGCCACAGGTGCTCTTTCCATGGGACCCGAAACATCTCGAACCCACAAAACAAGCATTCTTACTGCATCAAAAAATTTATACAAACATAAATAACCGTGCAACAAAAGCATTATCACACCCAGTGGGACTCGAACCCACAATCGCCTGATTAGAAGTCAGACGCCTTATCCATTAGGCCACGGGTGCTCCTCCCATGGGACTCAAAACATCTCGAACCCACAAAACAAGAATTCTCACTGCATCAAAAAATTTATACAAACATGAATAACCATGCAACAAAATCATTATCACACCCGGTGGGACTCGAGAACCCACAATCGCCTGATTAGAAG